>NC_138658.1:66355954-66868902 GCF_964273445.1 Streptopelia decaocto
CTGCAAGATTAAACTGCTATCTGAAAGGCATTTTATTTTACTCTCTGCTTGGAATTATGCTGGGTTGATTCTTTAGATATTGTTTTTGCCACTGTGAGAGTAAAGGAACTCTATTTTTCACTCTGCAGCTTTGCTGCTCTTGAGTTATCAGGTCTTTATACCACCCAAGATAAAAATCATAACCTTGGCAGTACACTTTGTGTGTTTTATGAATGCCTTCTGAGAAGCAGCATCTCATTTACAATTGGGACCAGGAGCTAGAGTAATTTCTGTACCAGCCAAGCATATCTAATAACACATAAATGTTGCAAATTGTAAAAGCAAGAAAAATAGATTAGTTAGTTACTTAATCTGAAAAAATGTTGAGGGTATGATTGCTCTGTGCTGTGAAGTTCTATGAATATTGCCCTGAGACTGGCAGTATTGCCACAAAGAATGTTTACCCTCAAAACTCCTGTAGACATGCAGGTTAGTGTGATGGCATCACTAGGAGTTTGATGCTGCTCTGTGCCCAGCAGCCTCGTGTCCAGTTTAGCCAAGAACCTTCTTCTAGGTGTTAACATTACATGTTCTTAATGGAAGTTAATGGACCTTAGTGGGGATGGCTCTTAAGTTTGCATTGTTGAGATTTTTGCTGGAGTGAGTCCAGCACTCCTTAAGATGGAATCCCCACAGCCAAATGCTCTATGTCTGATGGCAATTCAGTCTACTGCAGAGGAATGAAGAGGTGTAGGTGCTTCTTGGACATGGCTGCTGTGTGCTTAAATAAGAAGTTTTCCTGTATTTTGACCTCTTACTTGGCTCAAAGGAGGTTTTTTTCCCTTCAAGATCAGTTTAGAGAGGTCAGGAATATGAGGTGTCTTGATTTCTGACAGCATGCAGGATAATGGAATTTAAAAATGGTGTGCCTCATCTCTCTTGCCACTTGCTGCAGAAATCTTCTGTGGCAAGTCAGATGTCATTATGGACATTTTTACTTTTTTTTTTTTTTTTCCTATTTTAATACTAGAGAAGTGGAAATGAAAATAAAAGCTAGAATTATAATTAAGATCAGTTGCTGAAGCCAAAAGAGACAGCACAATTGTAATATGTTAGAAGATTGGCTTGTTTCAGAGAAAGTGCTGATTAAGATCAAATTTATCTTGAGCTTACATTTTGATTGGACCTAAATGGATGGGAGGGGGTTATATTTCAGACACAGGGCAAATGATGCATGTTAATATCCTGTGTTTATTGCCACTTGAAATTACAGCATAGCTTTGAATTGCTGCCAAATCTGCAGTTAAGACTCCCTGGTAATCACTATGATTATTCCAAGTCTTTGTGGTAGTAGTGGAAAAAGTATGATACGTAAGCTACTGTAGCCTGAGCTGTCAGAGTATTTTTATCCTTTGCGGGTCAGATAGTGATTCCACCCAGCAGAGGGAATGGTTAGACATGCTCATTGCCCAATGAATCCTGAAAGAGAGATTAAATAAATGGATTTAATTACGTTATTTTCAGATTTATTTGGCTTTTATATTACCTCCTGCCTCACTAGCTTTTCCTGAACTGAGGAAAAGTGAAGCTTTTCTTTGCATTTGGAATGCTTTAATTCATTTGGCATGGTGTGGTATTTTTCATTTTTATTAAAAATCTTTTTTGCTTTCCTCCCTGTTGGTCTATACAATATCATATTTCTGCTCATTTTCTTTACAGTCCATGGGATAGTTCATCTATCTGAAATATTCTTTTACCTCTGCTTAGCGACTGGAAGTTGTAGCTTTACGTCTAATCTGAATGTATACACATGTGTTATTGTGGTTTATTTAGCTGATGGGAGATTAGGAAGTGAGGTCAGGGATAAACAGCATAATCTAAAGTTACTATTTACTAAAAAAAAGTTAGAAGAGTCTCACAAGAGGGAGAGTTGCTCTGTAAAAAGTTGTTTAAAAGAAGCTTAAGTGAAATTTAGATGTGATTCGAATCTGTTATGTTTTTCGGATACACTATTATTCAAGCAAGTAGTTGTTTATTTTGAGTTAAAACCCTCAGCTATCAGTGTTAGCTCTTCAGACACTATGTCCCAGTTGCATCCCTTCATCAGTTGCTAGCAGGAAGGTTTTGCTATTTGTTCCACTTACAAAGTAAATAGAACTTGTTATGGAAAGCATTTAATGTGAGTACAACATTTACTCTGGAATATTTTCCTCAATAAGTAGCGTTAGCCAGCAGGCAAGTCTGAGCACCCAGTGTGTTAGCTATGGGAAGCAAATCTGTATGTGTGGCACATACTGATCATTTTAAACTATTGAAATATAAATCAGAAACTGAGTGAAAATAAAAAATACTTCATTAAATGAATTCTGATGTGTGTGTGGATAAAAGTATAGTTAGGGACTCTGCCATATATGATTAGATGCCTACAGTCTTTAGGCTATTTTTTTTCTGATAGATTTAACTCTGAAAGATGCATAATATTTTTTAAGGACAGCATTAGCAAATCTCTCAGCATGTTTGCATTTCATTATATTAATAGCTAGCATTTTTCTTGTGACTTCAGTTTCCAGAATGATGTTCTCTGCAAGCTGCTCTTGGGTCCTCATTATGAAACTTAGATGTGCCTATGCTCAAGGTTCATTAACAGTAAAAAAACACTCCCAAATTTATAAGACTAATTCATTTATTATTTTGAAGGCAATATTTTGGTATTTTTGGAAGCATAAGATTTGTTGGGCCAGAAAAAGACAACAAGATGGTGTAGTCCAGAGAATACCATTCTTTACAAGTGTGGATTATGCCTTTTCTGGAGTATATGCCACACTGATTTGTTGTCTTAGTTGTGTAAATTTTAAAAACCATTTACAGGAGAGTAACAGAGAGCTAATGCTGTGCTGCTTCTAGTGATACAGCATGGAAAGACTTGTAGACACTGCAAGCTACGCGTGGTTCTCAGGATCAGCCTTGTGCATGTGTGAAGATGTGAGGATGTTCCTGGACACAAGGTTCAGCAGGAATTGTGGAGCTCACTCTGCAGCCTTTCTTGTGGAGTTACTTTAGCACAGGACTGGGTTCTTCTTTTTGTCATCTGATCAGGAATGAGCAGGAATTAGTGCTGTATAGCTCATTTCATTTGAATTCATTTCTTTCCAAGAAAAACTGAATGTTTTGAGCCTGAGCTGCAGATGGTGGAGTGGCAAGGGAAGTACAGATCTCCATCCTGGGCATAAATACTGTGACAGCACATTCAACTTTAGGTTGGTGTCATGACCTCTGCAGAAAATTTGCCAAATGAGAGTGTTACAAGAATCTTTGAACACTGTATCTAGGCCACGCGCAGCATACTTGAAGTGTATATAGTAATGCATTAAACAGATACTGTTTGAAGAGTTTTCCAAGAGACAGGCAGCCATTGGATACAGTAGGAATAAGAGATGGCATTTGTGAAGGTGTCACTTGTAGAGGCTTTCTAATAAAAATGACACACTTTCCTAGGCTTGGGTATTGTATATCGTTAAAAAAAATACAAGATCATAGCAAGGTTATGGGCTATTATCTTGCTCTTCTAACTGACGTAACCGCACAACTAATAGAAGTAGGTTTGGCTTAATATATACTTTAATATCAGGTTTCAGCCATGGACCAAGTATGTGCAATTCTCTCTCTTGTTCAACAATGTACATCAATATGTGCCCTATTTTAGGTATATGAAAGCTATGTTGAAATTAGCACAACAGTGTATGTGTTTCATGTATAAGTGCACATGCTTAAGTAACCTGTCAAATTAGAACATCTATAAATGTTGTGTTTATGGTTTTCCCCCCAAGACCAATTGCAGTAAAAGCTCAGTCCAGCTATCATATTTGTCTAATTCATTAGAAATTTCAATTTTTTAACTTCAGCTTCGCTCTTAAAAAGTGACAACATAAAAACTGCACTGTTTTGTCTAATGTATTTCTTTCTCTCTATTCACGCGATTGCAATTCTGTTTGCATATCTCAGTGCCATTTCTTTCTGTAAGCAATTTACAGTCACCGTATCACAGTGATCAGGATTGTGTGGTGTCTGCTGCATCATTTGCTGAATATTATAAACACATTTTGAATTCATAACTTTTTAAAATGTTTTTTTAAGTGTGAGCCAAATAGAGCCCAGTTAGGCTTTGAAAATACATGTTTTGTTTGTAGGGTGTCAGTTGATAAAAGCACATTTTGAATGCAAACTGGGCCTATTTGATCTGGAATGACAATGAAAATGGATCCTCACATTGGAACTTTTAGAACCATGCGATAACATTCTGGCCAACTGCAAAAGCTGAAGAACTTAAAGAGAGTGAAATTCTGATTAAATTATGTGAGGATCATTTCTTTGTTGCTGAAAACCTGACATGATGTTCACACAAGGAGACAGCTCAGACTATTACTTTGTCTGAGTCGGGGTATTACCTGGACCTGAGAAGGAAATGCAAATAATTGGCATATTTTTCTGCATCAAAGTGAATTGCTGTTTTATCAAAAATGTGTCAGCAGGAGGAGAATGGTGAAGCAGTCGAGAGATGTTATGTACTTGTTCTTTCTCCTGGGTCATTCTTCTGATATAACAGTGATTATTTTTACATTTAGTATTTACAAAGACAGCCTCACTAGATAAAGTGATGTATTTATATGGACATGCTAAAATGAGTCATTACTAGTCATTACTAGTATTCTTTTTTGGTTAGTCTGAAGATTTTCTCATATGGCTTTATGAATCTTGCATGTAGACCAAAATCCAAGGCAGTCATTTTGAGCAGAGATGGGGAGCGTGATCAATTTGTTGTTATTTGCAGGAGAAGTTATATAATTTAACATTCACAGATTTGGTCAAGGAAAATGAATAGGATCTTGTGGTCCTTAGATGCTTTTGAGTTTCTTGTCCACAAAGTTTTGATATGTAATGTGTGTACAAAATCTGACATTTACACAAGAAAAATAAGGCTGTTGTCTGTTAGAAAACTGTTTTATGAATTTATGTTGTTGGTTTTGTCTTTTAGATAATTCTTGTAAGCTCTTCGCATAATGACCGTGACCAAAGTCTTTTCATAAGCACGGATGAAGGAGCCACTTTCCAGAAACAACCCATTACTTTCTTTGTGGAAACTCTCCTTTTTCATCCAAAAGAAGAAGATAAAGTACTTGCTTATACCAAGGAAGGCAAGGTAAAGTGCAAAAATACTGCATTGGCTTGAAATTTAAGAATTCCTCTGTTAAGGAGAAATAAAACAGTTCTGATATGCTGATCAGTGTTGGGTTTTATGAAATATCAATTGTCCAGAAGGAAACTATGTTTGTTTCTTGAGGCACTTATTTAAATATTTATTATATGCAACTCAAAAACTGTGTTTTTACAATAATATCAATCCTGTCATTTTCAATTGATATGTATATGGGTAATATTTATACTCTTGTATAATATAGTTCCATACTGTCTCTGAACTGTGTTCCTCCCTAGAAAGTGACCATAAGCAATTGCTCTGTAATTTATAGTGTAGTATAAAGTTAATGAAGCTGAAATAGTGCCTCCAAAGGCCATTCATGGCATGTAAAATAAAGTAATATAAAATAAACTGCACAGTTGTGCAGCAGAAGAGGATTTTGGGAATCGCTGAATCTGTAGAAATATAAAATAATTCTCTCTCCCATAATGTATTTGTACCACTTTCAGATCTGGGAGTTGTATCACGTGGTTTGTAAGTTTTGACCATTTTTCAGATTTCTTCTGGTTAATTTATAAAGTCATTTTTCTGGATGGGTTAGACTAAATACTGATGAGTGAGCACACACTCTGTAAGTGTGCAGTTCATCTCCTTTTCACAGTGCCAAAATTGCACCTGTAATGTCACTGTGATTCTGGTCTTGGTAGTGGCCTTGACTTACCTCCGTCATTAGTCCTGTTACAAACTGAAATTAGATAAACTCTAGTCTGTGTTAACCCTTGTCAGACTTCCTGGAAGGTTTATATTTAGGTGGTCAGAGTAGTCAGAGCAAGTTTTTCATGCTGCAACCAAATCCTGCCCTGATTGCAGTGCTGTTACATCAAGTCATTTTCTTTTGGGATATTTTGTGGGATATATAAATTAACAGCTGATCTCAAACCAATGCAAGTTTACAGGCATTTTGAAAATAAGGATAGAACTAGAATAAAAAAAGGATAGCAAACCAAACTCAGAGATTACGTGAAATATTTCAGTTAGTAGCTTCAATCTGAAATCCTAACACAATTACAAGTGTGTTGAATGCATGTTAAGTAAACAAAATACTTCCGGGAAGCCTGAAGTTATGAAAAGGTCTTTTTTTCACTTGGACTTTTGTTTCTGATGATAGATATAATTCCTGAATTTTTTATAGTTGGAAGATCAGTTGTCTTGAAAAACTAAATGGCAGAAACTTTCACTGTAAGAGTCCAAATAAGTGCATTGATGAAGTTGTCCAGCTACAGCAAGTGGCTAGAAATATTTGCCAGGAATGAGGAGGAGACGGGAGCACCAAGTGAAGCATTTGCTTTGTGTTTTGGTGAATTATGCATGATAAGGAGGTTTTCAGACAATTTATACTTGGATCATCTTCCAAACAGAGTAATACTATAATTTGCCACTTTTAAAATGTGACTGGTCAAAAAAAATACAAAATATTCAGTAAAGAATAGCCCTGCATTAGTAGCAGGAAGGGTTAGGCAATCTGATAGACTTTCCTCACACTTGCAATGTGATCCCAAAAGAGTGACTGGACAAGTCCTACATCTTTGCCTAAAATGTGTAGGAATGAAGGATGCTTTTCAGTATAACCGGGTCAGTAACTTGCTTACATTTTGTATGGGTTCCAATATATTTGGCCTAGTGGGGAGGGGAAGGTGAAGTGGTGTTGGTAGGGGAGGAGCCGAAAATCAAGATTATAATTTGACATCAAAAGAAGTCACTGTATTAAAATCAGTGGTCTTGAGAGACAGTGTTGAACTGAATTTGGCCTAGGGAGATGGTATTTGAGTTAAGTAACTTAACCTTCACTGAAAGGAAATAGTATCAGGATGTAACACAATCTAGAGCCCAGGAGAAGCCTGCTGTAACGCAAATTATTTCTTAAAAAGGCAGTTTTGAGAATACAAGGAGTACAAGATCACATCCTTCATAAATAGCAATCAGGTTTCTTTGTCTACTGGAGCATCACGGCCTTTCTCACAACTTCTGATTTGATTTAGGGCTTATTTTATATTGCAAAATATGCGTTGTTCTTCCATTCAGAACCCTAGATTTTGTTTAAATAAAGCTCTTGCCTCTGGCTGACACTATAAATCAATGCAAATCCAGTCAATGTGGTTGGATTAATCCATTTACTGCCTCGAATCTATACTTTCTTTTTCTGGCTGCTTCAGTTATAATAAATAACAATCAGCTATTCACTGAGCCTATATACATGCTTCTAGATTTTTTTTTTTTAAACTCAACAGGAATGCAGTAGATTTTAATTGTTCCTTTGGAAGCTGAAAGGATGAAAAATGGCAAAACCAAGAAAAACATTTTCAAGCGTTTCAAAAAAGTGATTCTACACATTTATTACATGCGTGGCAATAAACATTATAACAACCATTAGGTGTGTTTGCTGAAGCCAGAGATTTTAGCTGTCCACTAATACAACTCTTTTCACCTCATATCTTATCTAATTTAGTGGTTTTATTACATGTACCTGTTAAAAACCAAAACACACATGGTTCATGTTTGGTTTTTTTTATTAAGGGAAGTTGAATGTGTGCATGTGTATTTAGATCTGAGGTTGGAGACTTTTTGGTCACTGATCATTTCTGTCTGTGCATTGAGTGGGTGAAGGCCTGAAGTAAGCAATATGAGTCCTGATTGTAGTTTCTTACCCGAACTGTGGTCTACCTGCTTTAATTGAGCATGCAGTGGAACAAAGCCCAGTCATTGTGAAAAGCAGAGTAACTGGGAAATACTATTTTATCTCTAATTCAGATTTTAGTAAATTTACCCATAGAGTTTATGCTGAGATAAATTATCTCAGCCTTTACATATTAATAGTGCTGGTTTTCTGTAGATCTTAATATATAATAGTGTTGTGTGGTTTGTGGTGGTCGTGGTGGTTTTGGTGTTTTTGTGATTTTTTTTTTTTGTCTGCCTTTTTTTTTTTCCATTTGTCATTGAAACTGTCATTTTAAAACAAAAACATTTTTAGTCTTCATAAGATACCTTCCCCCAGAACAATCAGCAACTGAACTAGTGACTTATACTGACATCAGAGAATAACAATTTTACTTGCCTTTCTTTCCCTATTAGAAATATTAAGAGAGAAACGATTATATGTAAATTGGATCAAATAAGAAGTGCATACAGACAGCAGGGGGTCTTAAATCTGTCTTTTTAGAAGTCCAGTAGATATTTCCTATTTTAACTAAAAGAAACACATTATAAAGGCAAATGTTGAAGGAGGGAGATTTTCTAATAGCTATTTTATATCCCATGTTCTTCTGGGGAAAACAGCTTTTATCTGCACTCTTGATATCTATCCGTCTTATTAGCATTTTCTTTCATACCAGGGGTGAACTGTTCAGAGGGAAAGTGGAGCTGGAGCTCTCTTCCTCATAGAATGATAGAATCATTTCAGTTGGAAGAGACCCTCAGGATCATCGAGTCTAAGCATAACCTAACTCTAGCACTAAACCATGTCCTAAGTAGCTCGTCTAAACTCCTTTTAAACTCCTCCAGGGATGGTGACTCCACCACTTCCCTGGGCAGCCTGTTCCAATGCCTGACAACCCTTTCCAGGAAGAATTTTTTCCTAATATCCAATCGAAACCTCCCCTGGTGCAACTTGAGGCCATTTCCTCTTGTCCTATCACTTGTCACTTGGGAGAAGAGACCAACCCCCTCCATGCTACAACCTCCTTTCAGGTAGTTGCAGACAGGGATAAGGTCTCCCCTCAGCCTCCTTTTCTCCAGGCTGAACAGCCCCATTTCCGTCAACTGCTCCTCATCACACTTGTGCTCCAGACCCCTCACCAGCTTTGTTGCCTCCTCTGCACTCTCTCTAGTATTTCATTGTCCTTCTTATGAGGCGACCTTCTGCCTCTGCTGGGTGACCATTTCTGACAGGTCACAAACTGGTATCCATGAAACAAGCCCTAAAGTACATTTCTCCTCATCAAATCCCTTAGGCATTTCTGTAATATCTTTGGTGCTGTTTTAGCAGAGTTTAAAATCCATTGATTTTCTGTCTTAAGTGTTTTTGAAGGAATTAAGGCTTGAAGCACAAGGGGAACATTTGTGCTTGTTTGGTGAATGAATGAGAAGAAGAAAACTGTCCTTTTGCCATCCGAGGTAGAAAAGAACTGTGAATTGTTTTAATGATTCACAAGAAGACATTGTAATTGAGTTTTGGTCATTATAGATTATGTTTTAACAGATTTTGTCTATGGAAGGTTATTACTCTGAAAAACATCATAGGGAGTTCCTGATAAAGATTATTTTTTTTTAATTGGTGTACAATCTGTCAATTTAATAGTGACATAGGACCTGTCTATGAAGATGTGCATCATTAACCATTTCCTATCATCTAATTTTACTCTAATTGTTATTATTTTGTAGGTTTATGTATCCATTGACTTGGGGAAAAAATGGATCCTTCTGCAGGAACGAGTTTCGAAAGATCATATTTTTTGGTAAGTAGCCTGTTATTTTCCAAATACAAAATGATCAGCAAAAGAATCTCATTATAATCAAGAAAGATGTTTTCAGAGGTACTGATGGGGACAGTACAAGCCTTTGGTGTCTTTTGCAGCTTGAGTATGTCAGTGTTGCTGCGTCCACTATTGCAAATTCATTCGCCAGTGATTATACCGGCTGTCAGCACTTAAAAGGGTTACAGGTTTGGATCTATGGAGCCCAAGATTTAAAGACAGCTGTAATGTCCAATGAAATTGCTTTTTGTTTTACTGGTGAAATTGATCTTTAGTAAGGAAAGAAGTCTTTTTGCCAAGAAAAATCTATAACAATTTTTTAAGAGAGGTTGAATCAGACTTATTAACTGAAGTCATATATAAACTTAGACTATTAAGGAAACTGGTGAAAAATATGACGCTATTGAGTACACATATATCAAATCATTTCATTTTCAGCCCAAATATTTTGCAGTCTATCAAAATGTTTAACAAGTGATTTAAGCAGGTTGACAAAATAAGTCAACGCCTGTTTTTTATACAAATGAAATTAATTTGAAAAGTATAGAACTTCTTTTACACAAAATGTAGCTTTTTGGTAGTGTTTTTAATTGATTTTGCATTTTTAAATGGTCATTTGTACACTCAGCATTTATCTGATCTCTACTGAAAAAGCCAGAGAATTCCCCCTTGCACATTTTACTTCAGTGTGTAAGTATAGACTCTGCATAACTTTATCATTGCCAATAATTGGTACTTTTTATTACAGGATTAGTCATAGCATGGTAGACGTTTCTGTTCCCTAAATGTCTTTTGATTTTAGCTGTAGAAGGACTCTGATCTGTGTCAATTACATGAAGTACAATTAGCCGTGTGTCTATGGAGCAATGTATGGCTTTAAGCAAAATTTTGCCGTTTGCTGGTAGTGTTGCCAGTATTGAAATGGATTTACGTGATCTTGGTTGCAAGAATTGTGGTGTGTTTGGCTTACATGCTGTCATCCTTGTTTCTCAGGTAGTTGCTTTTCTCTTAAGTCGAAATATATACTTATCCTGGCCATACTTGGAGAAAAACAAACCAAACAAACCCCCAACCTACTTAAATGACTGGTTTAGAGGCTACAAAGCACACAGAACTGTTACGATACCTACAGGTAAATTGGCCCAAAGTGTAACCTGACCTGGGGGGATGTTGTCCATCCACAGATCAAAGCCTCCTTGAAAGATCTGGGAGCACAAGACCTAACCCGCCTCGCTGCCCTCTTGGTATGATTATCTCTGGCCATATCAAGGGAGCTTTTTCATACTTTCAAGTGCGTAATTTTCAATCTGCAACCTACTTACAGTCCATACTTTAAAAAAAACAGCATGCAGTTGGTTTGTAACACCCATCTGATTTACTTCAGTTTGTCTCAGCCTTTTCTGCTGAAATACTTGAATCAGCCTGACACTTTCTGCTTACTTGCTCCTGCAAAAAGTAGCCTTATTGAGGAACTTACTTCTGCACAGCAGCTGAAGTTTCATGGACAATACACTTTACAGGTCTTAACTACCACATGAAAGAGAATAATCATTTAAAAGTAACACAGTGGGTCAGAAATGCTACGTCTGCCTTATGACTGATTTTTCTTTAGCAAGATTATACAAGGTATAAATCAGGAGGGCATGTGGCTCTGTCGTTAATCAAAGGAGTTCTTCAAATGTGTTAGGTCTGAAAACCATCAAAGCCACTAACAGGTAAGAAAGGACAGAAAGCCCCTCCCTTGCAGACTTGTTTAGTGATGTTTTTCTTATCTGAGTCTAGGTATATTTAGCACATTTACATTATGAAAAAGGTAGCATACCACTGAAATACGTGTCAGTTTTGGTCTGACCCAAACAATCTGTCAATGGTTTCTTTTTGCTTGTTTGTTTGGTGGTTTGTTTTGTGTGTGGGTTTTTTTGTTTTTGATTGTTTGTTTGTTTTAATGTAAGAATTAAAGCCAGCAAGTGTATGTTTAATATTAAGTCTGTGTTTTGCTGTGTTTCATGAATCCTTATGTTTCCTTATATCATTCAGACACAATCAGGGAAGTGTCCTGGAGCTTTGATAGGAATAACTCCCTTGCAGTACTTCAGAGTCATGGTTGTTCATAAACGTCACACTCCTCTCAGATAAGAATAATAAATTTTATGAGTCTGTACATTCATAACAGAAATACTTTCTAGGCTTTTGTTTCCCCTTTTCTGCCTATAGACCATTCTGGCTTCTCTCAAGAACTGTATCAACCAGCAACAGCAAGAATTTGGGAGCAGAATTTTAGTGCCTCATGAGTACCAAATGATCCTTCTCTTAAACTTCCACATAAATAAAGATCTATAAATATCTTTTACTTCCAATATCATATGGGACATCGCATTTTATAAAGAATCTGCTGCGAGTGGAGGGTTGGACATGTTGGATTCCCAGTGGGAGTTTCTCTGTCATTGTTATCCAAGTGCTGGATAGAAAATGTATTTGTGTAGTAATTTTCAACAGATGTTAGAATATGGGCTTTGTCATACCTTGACTATTAGGACATTAAATCCAGTACTGTTTTCTTGGCAATATATAATATTTGCTGTGTTAAAGATAGGTGAAATTAATTCAAACTAATTGTACATCTCTTATAAATGAGGGCATGTGTCTTACTGATACTGGCTGCTTATGTCAGGAACATTTGACTGGCCAGATCTTTAGCAGATGTTTCTTTTTTTATTTCAGTTGAGCACTACCGCTGAAGTTGATAATATAGCCTAATTTTATTTCAGCCTGATAATTACAAATATTGTCAGTCATAATATTTTCCTGTGCTTTGTAAAAACAATTTCTTTTCTGTGCCTGCAGCACCAACCAGATTTTTGTGCATTTCCTGAAGAAGCTTTTTTTTTACTGAATGAAAATCTGAATGCAATTAATTTAATGGCATATCTTATGTATTTGTATTAAGGGAAGGTCAGTAGGGACTGAGTATTTTAAATTATTTTTGCGCAGATATATTACTATAGGTTTATAAGCAATATATTAAAATAACATTCTAGGCTTTGTTTTTTTTTTTTTTCCAAGTGTTTTCGACCATCCTTTAAGTCTCTTTGCAGATTTAATATATGAAATTGGTCTTTCATGATAGTGGAACTAATGGAAAGATGATTCATATCAGTAGAGAGTGTATACTACCATCTGTATTTTAGGAACACAAAAATATTTTCTTCCCATCTGTGATATAGTGTGTCATTTTCTTACCCCCTCATAGCTGGTTTCCCAAATTGTTTAATTTATTCTTTTGGAAAGAAAAGTTGACTAATCTCTCATAGCTATTTTTCTTCCTTTAGCATCTTAGGAGACAACACAGGCTTCCTAGAGATGATCCAAGTCTGTCAGTGTTTAAGAGGCATTTGGACAATGCCCTTAATAACATACTTGAACTTTTAGGTCAGCCCTAAAGTGGCCAGGCAGTTGGCCTAGATGATTGGTTTAGGTCCCTTCCAACTTAAAATATTTTAGTCTAGTCTGTTCTAAAAACATAACAGCTCTAAGGCTACAGAGAGATATAAAGATAGTTGCAAAACAGATGTATTCTAGAAATATCTTTGTTTTTCTTTGATTGTTTTCTCATCCAAGTTGAAGCAAAAAAATCAAAATATAGGAAAAAAAACAACAAACAAAAATCCCTTTTTATAAAAAACGGAAATACTGAAAATAAATGTTCTGACATTATTAATTTAAAAACTTTTTATAATTATTTAAAGGAAAATCATGAAATGTGGATTTGAAATTAACTTAATAAAATTAATACTAAGTCCTGTTGCAGTTCAAAACAAAACTCTTATTTTTTCTCAACATTTAGAGTATTTTTCTCCATAAACATTAGCTAGGAAGGTTCAAATCCTTTTTTATTTAGTGTGAAAACTTTTAATTTTGAGCAAATTCTTGTGCTGTAAAATTAAGAAACTTTGTGATCAGTTTTAATGCTGCATATAAACTGCAACCGGCCATGCAGTCTTGCCCCAGTGTGATGATTTCTGTTTAAGGGATGTCATAGTACTCAACCTGTATAGGTAATTTTTCTGGTTCTTGGTGTATTGGTAGGAGGGAATGCAAAGACATCACTTTAGAGAATTATATGACCTATCCCAGTGAAACATTAAGCACTCAAACGTCACATGGTATGTAATTGGTTTTATATACAAGACCATTTTAAAAAAAAGAATAGTGTGTTATGTGGTAATCCTTGAGAAGAAGAGAGTAGTACAGTCTGGGATTCTTCTGGCTCTGCTGCTATTCTCTCAGTCCCCAAGGCTTATGCACCACAGTATCACAGTATGTTTGGGATTGGAAGGGACCTCAAAAGATCATCTAGTCCAATCCCCCTGCTGGAGCAGGAACGCCTAGGTGAGGTCGCACAGGAACATGTCCAGGCGGGTTTTGAATGTCTCCAGAGAAGGAGACTCCACAACCTCCCTGGGCAGCCTGTTCCAGTGTCTGTCACCCTCACTGAGAAGAAGTTTTTTCTCAAATTTAAGTGGAACCTCTTGTGTTCCAGCTTGATCCCATTACCCCTTGTCCTATCATTGTTTGCCACCGAGAAGAGCCTGGCTCCATCCTCATGGCACTCACCCTTTATATATTTATAAGCATTAATAAGGTCACCCTCAGTCTCCTCTTCTCCAAACTAAAGAGACCCAGCTCCCTCAGCCTTTCCTCATAAGGGAGATGCTCCACTCCCTTAATCATCTTTGTTGCCCTACGCTGGACCCTCTCCAACAGTTTCCTGTCCTATGCACCAGTTAAGTTCCTTTTGATTTCTCAAAATAGAGCTTAGTAATACAGAAGCAAAGAATAGATTGTGAATCAGCTGTCTACACCAGCACAAACTGACCCCAGGACATTAAGTGGTGAATAGGTAATTACCAGAGAATTAGGCTCAGCACGTTTCCTTTATGACTGTGTCTTGGAGGCTCAGAAATGGTTCACCCTCAACTCACTAGGACATGCGAGTCCTATGCTGTAGGCATCTGTTGCTCTTATTTTTAGCTGTAAGTTCTCCATTTTCATGAGAGGTGAGAACATAAAAATAAAAAATGACGAGTTTATTTGGGTGGAGCAGTTGTTCTCAGGGGCTTTGAAGTTCTATTCTCATCATGAAGTCCCACACGAATAATCCATCACAGCCATACCAATTAACGTCAAGTGTAGCAGGTTCCTGGCTATTCAAGTGTCAGGTGAAAGAGGGAATTCTGGGATGTTATGCCCTGAGGAGAAAGAAATGCAAAGAGGATTTCACTGGGTCTTTAACATGGAATTCTGTGTGAATGGCTCTTGTGTGGGAAGCCAAGAATCTGTGTGGGCAGTCATTCTTACATTTGATGTAATCACTTCTGATGGTATTTGTTTCTATTTCGATCTGTGTGGTGATGTGTATGACTGTATTGTCTTTATGTGGCAAGGTTTGCTAGCCTGGACATTCAGGGCTTCTGTGAGAAGAGACCAGGAGCTGCCCCCATGTTGCACAGAGCCAGTTCCAGCCGACTCCAAGACACACCCACCGCTGGCCAAAGCTGAGCCTGTGGGTGATGCTGGTGGCATCTCTCTGATAACACATTTAAGAAAGGGGGAAAAAGCTATGCAACAACAGCTGTGAGAGAGGGGAAAACATGAGAGCAACAGCCCTGCAGACACCAAGGTCAGTGAACAAGGATGGACAGGAGATGCTCCAGATGCTGGAGCAGAGATTCCCCTGCAGCCCACGGTACAGAGAGTGGTGAGGCTGGCTGTCCTCCTGCAGCCCATGGACATCAATGGTGGAGCAGATCTCCACCTGCAGCACATGGAGGACCCCACACCAGAGCAGGGCGATGTACCCAAAGGAGGCTGTGACCTCATGGAGACCCCACACTGGAGCAGACTCGTGGCAGGACCTGTGGTCCCATGGAGAGAGGAGCTCATGCTGTAGCAGGTTTGCTGACAGGACTTGTGACCCCATGGGGGATCCACGCTGGAGCAGTCTGTTCCTGAAGGACTGCAGCCCATGGGAAGGACCCACATTGGAGAAGTTCATGGGAGGGAGCACATACTGGAGCAGGGAAGAGTGAAAGGAGGAAGGAGGAGTAGAGACAACGCGTGATGAACTGACCCCAACACCCATTCCCTGTCCCCCTGTGCTGCTGAGGGGGAGAAGGTAGAAGAGTCAAGGAATGAAGCTGAGTCTGAGAAGGTTTTTTCTTTAGTTTCGGGTTTTGTTTCTCACTCTTATATTCTGTTATTAGTTGGCAATAAATTAAATTAATCTTTCGCAAGTCAAGTCTGGTTTGCCTATGACAGTAATTGGTGAACAATCTTTCTCTCCTTATCTCAACCCAAAGCTTTTCATCTTATTTTTCCCCCCTGCCCTGTTAAGAAGGGGGAGTGATAGAGCAGCTTGCTGGGAACCTGGTGGCCAGCCAAGGTCAACCCATGCCAGTGACAAGCCACTCCAGCTCTGCTGTGTGGATTAGTGTTTGCAGACAACTGCTTCCCTACAAAATGAGCCCAGACTACTGGAAACAAGAGATTCCTGCTTGAAGTAAAATATGAATTGTAACTACCATGTGAAGGATTCATGCTTATGATTCACTTTTTGAGATGTGTAGTGTTACGTGCCTGTGGTCATTTTTGTTTATGTATATTATATAAATATAATATTTCAGGTGTCTGTCGGTGGTTTTCTAATAGTGCGTACAACTAGAATAAGAAAATACTGGAGCAGTTTGTGAAGAAGAGAGGTAGCTGAATAAAAGAAAGATTATTATTAAAATAATGCTGAAGGTCTCATAACTGGACTTCTTAACAGAAAGTTCTGAATTCTTAGAATCTAAGTTATTTATCATGGCTATTTAAGATTATAAAATACCTAGTGGTTATATCATGGAGCATACATTTATACAGAGACCAAGGCAGATGCAGAGGGCTTGTTAGTCCCTTTCATTACCCCATTTTCTTGCTGATGTAATGCTGTTAAGGTCAGCGGAATTACCTGGCAGAGCACTAATGCAGAGACATGAACAATTAGGTCATACAACAGCTAATCTTTCAGGTGAACTTTCCTAAATTCTAAAAAAGTGCATGCATAAGAAAGAGCTCTAGTGTCCCTCGGGAGGCCAAATTCAGGCCTGAATGGA
The DNA here is from genome assembly GCF_964273445.1 of Streptopelia decaocto. Classification (NCBI taxonomy): domain Eukaryota; kingdom Metazoa; phylum Chordata; class Aves; order Columbiformes; family Columbidae; genus Streptopelia; species Streptopelia decaocto. The sequence goes on from NC_138658.1 coordinate 66,372,811, forward strand.
AACAAAAGTGTCCTGATTTCCCTCTGCTTCTCATCGTGTTTTATTAGATGCAGCTTCATGACATAAATCATAGAATCGTTTCAGTTGGATGAGACCCTCAGGATCATCAAGTCCAAATACAACCTAACCTAACTCTAGCACTAAACCATGTCCCTGAGAACCTCGTCTACATGCCTTTTAAACACCTCCAGGGAATGAGGTTAGACATGCACAAAGGCTGCACTGGGGCTGGGGCAATTTCACCTCTGCATCACCGAAAGGAGGAGTATTTTGCTATTTTTCTTCCACAGGATTGATGCTTAACTGCCAGCGTGATCTAATGATTTAAGAAACAGAAAAGTAGTCCCTCAAAAAAGTTCTAAAATGACACTCTACGTAACTAGTTTTCCTGAGAGGCTCAGCATGGTGTCAGACAAGTACAAGGGAGATGGTGGGAACTTGTGTTCACAGGAAAGGGGAGACGCATATTGAGGCTGCCACTTAATTTACGCCACTTTACAGTCAAGTCAAGCTATTTTAATTCTGAAGTGTTGTAACCACATTGTTATGTGATCTGAAGTGCTGGCATGTTGCACTTATTTTAGTTTATCTAGCATGGTATAGATGGTCAAGGAGATATTTCTTTTCCTAGAGGAAGACTTGTCTGATCTAAAATTAGTCTGCATTTTCAGTGGAATTTTAACAGTTGAATGTAGAATGCTAAAACAACTCAAATCGGAAAACCATACATTCAGTGGTGAGTCCTTTTTTACCCAAGTAAAACAAATAAACAAAGAAATGGTCCCAAATTGCTGAGGTATAAACATTTTCATTGCATACTACTGTGAGAAGAAAAGTAGGGGAATTCTAACTAAGCTGCTTTGTAAGACAGAAGAGATCCTATCCTAAAGCCAGCTGAGGAACAGTAAGCTGTGCTGGTGAATGGATGTGTAGACACAATCCTTTACACTGATACAACACATTTATGTTGTGGTAGTAGTAAGTTTGTAAATGAAAATGAAAAAAAAAAAAAAAGTCTTGCATTTGTCCCCCAATATGAAAAAAGATATAATAGAGAGTTCCTTTAAAGTGGATCATTTACTGTATGCGTTCTGTATGTACATTGTTTGCCCATCATTTCAAGAAAGTTAGATTGCATGGGCAGAGGGTCCTAGAATGTGTTTAGCCTCCATAGGGTCATACGATTTTTCCTTTGCTTCATGATTTAAGCACAAGTGGAATAACAGTATTGCTTTTTAAAGTACTGTTGGCGGAGGAGTCCACTGAAATGAGTAAATTAGTTTATTCCTCAGGGATATAGCTTCAGGTTCTCTGCATTAGTTGTACTGTGTGCTGAAGATTTTCTTAGCAGCCATAATAGATAAGGTCTTTTTTTCAATAAAAGAGGAAAGGGCTGTTACTAAGCGTTCGTAAAGCTGGGTAAAGGAACTTCAGAGCTGGGAAACTGTGCTCTATAGCTGACATTCGGAAGTAGACTTCGAGGGTGTAAAGTCTTCCATGAGTAAACCGAGTCTCTGCTGTTACAGCTCATCTGTACAATGAGACTAATGAAATACACAACCCATGTTTTTGAAATGTTCTGCTTGCTTAATTTGTGCCAGAATGGGTAAACTCTGTACTTAAAAGATGCATCTCACCTGTCAGACTTGTCTAAAGTTAGAGATCTAGAGGTGTAGCTTGATGGTAGTTTCTTTTGACAGCCTTGTGGCTTAGACCTTTGTAAGGTCACCTTTAAATTAAGCAATTCCCAATGCTGGTGCCTGGCAAGTTCAGTGGAAGGTCTGAGGTGATGGAGGAAAGGCGAGACTGGGGACACGGAATAGAATAGCTTCAATTGGCAGAGCAATGATAAGAAATGCTTGTCAAACTGCAGTATGGAGCTGTCATCCTAAACAGTCTTTGTAGTCAGTGGACACTGTGAGGGGTGATCCAGCTGATTTAGGAACAGAGGACTTACCTTTTGGAAGCAACTGTTCTCCTCGTTAATAAGGGTAATTTTAAAAGGAGGGGTAGGGGAAATGTCAGAACTTCAGGGGGAAAGAAGTACTACATATTTTCCTCACTGGGTTAAAAACAAACAAACAAACAAACAAACACCTTCATTGTGATTTATTCACATCTACTCAAAAGTCTAAAGTAGAAAGGTAATCTCGGTTGGAAACTTTTATTTTCTATGTCCATGCATTGTTCATTAAGACAGATCAACTAAAATCACTAGAAACAAGATTAGAGGCTTCTTATGCCAGCTGTTAGGAGGAGGGTGGTGGACATGAGATCATTGTCACTTCTGAAGTGTTGAAAGAAATACAAGAAAGTAAAGATATTTACAAATATTTCAAACCGTGCTTATGAAATTGTGTGTGATAAATTAGATACAGAAGAGGTTGTTTCAAAAGTACTTTAAAACTAAATTTGTGTTTTTGATGTTGATCATCATGTCAGGCTGAGCTTCAGAAAATTTCAACCCTAAAGTTTGTTAGTTTGTGGTTCAGCTGCATGAGGTCCAGCACAAAAGAAAAGTAAAATATTCAGTAAACATTTTTTCTTTCTTTCAAAAAGCTGACTGCAGAGTTGATAGCAGGTTCTATTTGGTGTTGTGAATATATAAAAAATAGATACAGCTCACACAGCAAAAAAGTTCACAGATCACTTCCCTCCATTCATATATGTTCTTATCACATCTCAGTGAATATAGCATCTTCTCTGACTTAGTGTGTTACCTCCAAAATGCTAGAGTAGTTTGTGTTTCAGAGACCAATTTCTTTCACATCTCATGGCTTGGTGAAGACTCATGCCTCCCCCCACCCCTTTCTTCTTTGGACTGATCATTTATCTTGTTAGGGAAAAACAGCATATGTGATTATTTCTGGTTATTACACAGCAGTGGAAATCATCCAGTCTCTTCGCCTGGCCTGTGTTCCCAAGGAGCCACCAATTACAGAGTCTGAGTTTTAACCGCTCCTCATAAATCAATGCTATTAAAATCATTAAACAATGATGTAATTTCAATCCAAAGTATAGCTTTATTGCATTTGATTATTAATAATTGTATTAAAATTATAATTTTCTCTGAAGTATTTTAGTGGGGGTTTTTAATATCCGCATCCAGCTGCTCTTTATCACTCAATGTATATCCTTTGAGTGTCTTCGGCTCACATCTGCTGACTTGATGGACTCTTACCATGCCAGTGAAGAGCCTTGTGAAGAGCAGTGTGGCTCTGGGACTGGGACTGGATTCTGCTTCACTTAGTGACAGCACAACTATCAGCTCAAAGCTTTCTCTGCGGAATCTGACAGAGTCATGACAATGGAAGGTCCAGAAAAAAGAACAGCTGGGGCTGCCAATCCCAGACTGGGATGGAAGCCCTGAGGGTAGAAAACTCATCTTTTGTCTGAGCACATTAGATGTGGGAGATATTAAGAGAAAATCAGCCTGTATTTCCATTACACCTTTTCAAAGTTAAAGTACACCTTGATCAATTCTGACTGAATTTCTGTCTCAGGATGTTCTTCTCAAAATTATTTTCCACTTGCTTCCTTTGTGAAAGTGGAATCTCTTTTTTTCTTGAATATACTAGCCAAAGATATATTAATATTAATGGGTTATGGAAGCCGTGTGTCAGGTTTCAGATACTTCTAATAAGAATGGAATCTAAGTCTTTTTTAGCACTAAATCTGCCTTGTAGTCTCAAACATCAAACGTTAATTGTAAAAAGGTGCTCTAGCATTTCCCAGTGCATGTGAGCATGTCCATATCTGTGTGTCGATGTATATATATCAACTTATGATTATGAAGTTTTGTTTCCAATTTCATACCTGTTTGTGTTCTGTCCTCTAGTTGATCCAATTTGTATGCATATTGTAGTAAAAGAGATTCTAAAGGAATTTAAGAAAAACATTATGTCAAGTACAGGAAAGATAGTTTCGAGATAGAGGTTAGTAACAGGACATTATAAATGGGGTTTATTTTAATTTCCCAGCTATAATGTTAAAGCTGGTTAGTATGAAATCCTCTCTTTTCTTCCATCCACACACTTATTATTCTGTAACTGGCTCTGCATAACTTGATTATGTTATGTTCTCAGGGCTGTTGCTGGAGTTGACGGAGACCCTGATTTAGTTCATATGGAAATCCAGGACCCCAGTGGAGGTATGCAAATGAAATGTGATCAATTGATACCCTAGTGTATAGACATTTCTCTTTGTTTTAAAGAGTACTTTTTGATTATTTTTAAAACTAGGCAGAAGAGAAACTGTGCGCGTCAAATTCTCTGTTTATCTGTAGTGAGCAAAGCTGTCCTTTTATGTAAAAATACAGTATAATTTAAAATTTACTTGTTTTCCACTCTAAAATGAATTGATGTCAAGATGCTATGCTCCATTGAAAATGTCCATTAATAGTGCAATTTATTCTGGCAGTTAAACATTGAACATTTTTTCCTGATTTGCAAATAAAACTGGCAGTGTAATGTTAGTGCTGGGTAAGTGTCTGTTAAAGTGAACCGTTCCGTATGTCAGTCCTGCTGCACTAAGCACCCTCTCTCAGAATTTCATCATGTTAGGATATCCAGTATACTTTGCGACTTCAAAAGGAAAATAAATGAAAAAGCAGATTAGCAGTCAAGATGTGCTGTACTAAAGAGTCACCATGATTCCGAAAGCTGGTATAGTTTCTTATTACAAATTACACTCTTGAAATATAATATAATTCCTTGAATTGGATCATCTAAGTTCCTCTGCAGTCTTTAGAAATGAGTTATAAAGAATGCACAGTTCGACTTTCCCTTATCAAGAAGCTTTTCTTCATTTCAGCCCTATTAAAAAATGAACGTTGCCATGTTAAAGCCTGGGTGACGAAGTTTCTAAATCTTTTAGCAGTGAGATTTCTGAGACTTGGTGAGCCCTAAACAGCCCCATCAACTGCTCTGTTTAGAGACAGGGTAAGAAAATTCTTCAGGAGCTGGATGAAAAAATTTATTTTTTTATTTATTTAACAGAAACAGCAGAAAAAGTAAAACTCTCATTAAATAGCTCCTGGCTGGGTTCTCAAAACACTTTTTGCACTTAAGGTCAGTACAAGCATCACCATTGAGTGGAAACAGCATCTCTGTACTACCTGTCTGATAAAGAACTATAATACTAGTTATGTGAATGATGAATAGCTGCAAGACATTTCCATGGCCCATTGCTGTGCATGCTCAAATATCCTTCTGGTGGTGATTTGGACATCAGCAGGAGAACTTGGATTGACTCTGACTGCCTCTTAAACAGATCCAGATTTTAAAACAAATATTTGTATCTACTATACTGGTTTGACCTTTTCTAATTGAAATCCATAAAGTGTGAAGTGCATTTTCTATCACACTGTAATGTGAAGGACTTCCCTGTAACGTGAAGTAATGAAGGACGTGCATGGGGTGTGTTGTTCAGATTTTCATACTGTATCTGGAGCGTGTTGAGAATTGATGATCTGAACACTGGATGGTGCGTGGAACATTTTTCTACCTGCACTTGGGACAGTCACTCAAATACTTTGTGCTCAAAAGCTTGTGAGGAAAGGTGAGCTGTACAAAGCTTTGAAGCCAGGAGAAGGTCTTTGGGCCACAGTTGGTGTAAGGTATTATCATCATCTCACTGATAAAGCAGATTGCATCAAAACTGCAGTGATGCTGTTCTAACAATCCAGGCAGAGAGAATTTTCCTTGCCCGTTGTTAGCGGGAGAGGAAGAGAAGGGCCATAGCCTCCGCTAATGTAAATCAGTCCAGGCTTTTTCAGCAGGGTATTAACTCTGAATATAGAAGTCCTGCCCCAACAGAGCAGTTCCAATAGTGTCTTAATAGCATGTCTTAACTTTCCTATAGAGCTTTGAAAATAGCCTTTAAAATTCTGCACGCTGTCTATTAAACGGAGTCTGATTCTCTTCTCACCCAGCACAATTTTATACCAGGGCTGATCTATTGATTTCAGTTATGTTGTGTCAGGCTGTCGTTTCTCCATGTGAATAATTCGGCTCTGTGCATAGGTTAAGTGAGAAAAGAGGCTCATTCTATTATCCCCACCCATGAATGTCTCATTCATCTAACCTCTAATCTCTCTGGACCAGCAGAATTTGGATAATAACAGGCTGCCTCCCGGGAATGATGTGAACTGTAAGCAGTTAATATATTCTGAGTACATTGGAGACTGAAAAAACTCTTGTGTGAGAGTTTAATATAATAATTTTACAACTAACTCACCTGGTAAAGGCAGCGCTTTCACTACATGAATAACATTTTATACCACTTTTTCCTTTTTGTCTTGATACCCCTGTCATATGTTTCTGTCTCTCTTCCCTCAGGTTATCGCTACATCACTTGCCAGATTCAAAATTGCTCTGATAAGACAATGACAGTCCAGTTTGCTGGTGGCACTGATCGGGATTCTCTGACTGTGCAGGATGACTACATATTTCTTCAGGTATTGCCACTTTCTGGAGAGACAGCCCATTTTCATATTCAAAAGTAAAATCTTAAAGAGTGCAGCAACACTGTAATTTGGATGTATGGAAAAACCTGTTCCAGAGCATGAATGATGATTTATGATTTTTTACGTGGAACAAAGCGTTACCTTATCTGTCTGACCAAGCTTAAATTATATGACAATTTTCAAGTGGATTGCATGGTTCCAGGTAACTTTTTATAAAACTTGTGTGTTAGGTAGAATGCAACCCTTCTGTTCTTATGCTTACAACCTCTTCTGGGTTCTTTCCAGTACCTCCATAGCACAAAAAGGTTCCCTGAGAAGAACAGCCAAAGAAAGCCACTGAGAGAGTAGTGGCTCAGCTTTTTCATATGGATTCTCCTTTGAAGAGTTTTTGCTGGGAAAGAACTTATATGGCTGTGCTTGGGAAGCAGAAGGGCTGAAATGACCATAGCTGGGGAGCTTCAGCAATTTAGAATAGACTCATAGAATCGTTTGGGTTGGAAAAGACCCTTAAAATCACCAAGTCCAACTGTAAACCTAACACTGCCAGGTCCACCTCTAAACCATGTCCATAAACACTTTTCTGCAACTTCTGATGGTCCAAATTATATTGGGGTTATTTCATTCACAAACTACAAGACCTGTGTGCAGAAACCTGGGCTAGAACTCCGTCAGCCTTATGGCAGCAATCCAGTTCAGGCACACTTGAAAATTTCGGTTTATGTGCTTGGGACAGGTTGTGATTTGAATCTAACAGTTACAAACTTCTCAAAGAACAGTTATGTCTTCCCTGTTCTTAAGATTTTACTAGGGACATTGCTTATACTTTCTTCAGTGGCTGGCTATCATTTTTCTTTTGCTTTGTGTCGTGGTTTAACCCGAGCTATCATTACAACCATGATAGCCGCTCACTTGGCCCCTCTCTTACCCTCCTCCCCCACTGCCCCAATAGGGCAGAGAATCAAAGGGAAGGGAGAAACTTGGATTGAGATAAACATAGTTTAATAAAATAACAAAATATTAATACTCTACCAGTATATATATATAAAACAGAAATAAAAGATACTGAAGACAATTCCTCACAAACACGTTGAGCAGCCAGTCCTAGGAAACAGCCCGATCCCAGCAGCTGATCCCAAAGAGAGAAAAAATGCAGAAAAGCCCAGAGGCCTCTGCAAAACAGCAAACGTCCTGCACAGACCTCCCCCGGCTGCACCCCAGAGAGAGCAAGAGTGAGAACAGAAGAGCAGAACGGAAGGTCCCAACTCTCCTTAAATAATTAGCATGATGCTAATGGGATGGAATACTCTTATTGATCAATCTGGATGTCAGTCAAGCTCTGCCCCATCTCTGCCTGCCCCCCGCCCCCCCTTCCTCGCTGTCTCACACCTGTGGGCAGAGCACTCGGAGCGTCCTTGGCTCTCAGACCATGGCAATTAAAAATATTAACTCTGTGCTGGGGTGTTACCTGCTTGTTCTCAATCTAAGTCCAAATAATGAGCATGCTAGCTATGAAAAATAAAGGTTTCTAATTGCACAAAGAAAATTAACTGATTTTCAGTCAAACCGGCACACTTTGATATGATTTGTTTGTTGCAAGGCTTGTCTATTTATTGACTTTTGCAGGAAAAGCAATATCATGCCAATGGACAGGTCTCCGAACCACTGCATTGGTGTACAGCAGATTGGCTTCTTGGCAGCTTTCTACCCTTGTGGCTGTTTCTTCCAGAAGGATTTGTAGATTAATAACAACACAAAATATCTGTCCTTTTCTTTTTGACACAGCGGTTTCAAGGGCCTACATACCTTAGAACATTTAGCACCACAAAGAAACAGCAAGATAGATTTGTGAAAGAAGTTTTGAATTAAAGTAGGCATTTTTCAGCTCAGTTCTAGCACTCATAGCACTCGTTTTGCTCAAAGGTATTATTATCTGTAGCTCCCCCCCAGGCAAACTGTAAAATCCATTTTATGGTGTGTAGATGGTGAGAAGTGCTTCTCACCATGTGAACTTCCAGACTGCTGTGCTCAGCAAAATACTGGCTGCTTCCTCTTCAGGAGTTTTGTTTAGACAATCATCTTGTATAATTGCATCTTGAGCTGTTGTTCTATCTCATGCCAGGCATGGGCAGACACAAAATCGAAGTGCAACCTAGTAACAGACAGTTGCTACTACTAAAATGATGGCATTGTTAATGTAGCCTCTGTAGATGTGAGACATGTCAATGCCAGTAGATGAGATGTGCTTGTATTCCATAAAAAGGGTAAACATCTCCTCCTCCTTCAGGCTTATCTGCAGTAAATCACAGTATGTAGTACAAACCCCTGTTATTGCTAAATTAGTTTACAGGTAGCCATGTTGATATTAGTGGACGATAGAAGGTAACTCTGAGATTCTGTAGTCACATCTGAAGTGCAGCCACCCGTGAGGTGTGATGCAGGACACTGCGTACCTGTTCCAGAGAAACCACACAGAAGCTGCACATCTGAGCAACAGCCTATTTCGGAAACAACGTGGAAATTCTTTTATCACTAGACTAAAATATTGCTATATAACTTAGAATATTACTATATAAGTTAGAATCAGACCAGGGGCTCCTCTTAATATCACAGCAATATCTGTCAGAAGGAAGATGGGGCAGAATTATCTGTGCAAAAAGAGGGGACAGTTTGAGACTGTCTTATTGCCCCTGGCATCACTCATATCCCCATAGGTGTGCAGCTGTGAATCGAAGCATTACAGGTCCCTGCTGCTAATACTGGCCTAAATCTCTTATCATCATAGAGGAAGATCTCAACTCCATGGGATATATGGATATATATGTGGATATATGTCTATATCCACAAAGATCAGGAACTTTCTGATACCCGTTTCTTTACCAGTTTGCACTGACAGTCAGGTTCAGAGGTGATTTTAGTAGGAGGATTAAAGTTTGAACACTGTTTTTAAGCATAGACCAATCTTTAATGTCAGTGAGGCTTGCTGCTTCAATTCCGATTCTCTGCTGCCTTGCATCAACTTCAGTCATTTAAAATGAGTGACATAAAAGAAATGCATAATGAACAAGAAGGCTATGAAAAGATGGATAAGACTGCTATTTAACACTAATTAAATAAATGGTGAGGTTTTTGGTTTAATCCATCATTTAACAAATCACATTCCTAAAGGGCATCACATTCTTTCAACCACAAAAAAGCAAATTGATTTAAAGGAAGTGTGGAAATTATAATAATGTTAAATGCTTTGATATCTTTAAAATATTCAGGCAGGTGGACCTGTGGACCTGCTGTCATGCATCAACTCTATTTTTACGAAGCCAAGTTTGCATGCTTCAGGAGAGGCTGTTTTCCACATCAGGTTCCCCTTTTAAGCACAATAGTTGAGGAGAAAAACAGTGAGATAAGGGCAGGATTTTCAATGGATTTCCTCAGTCAAAGAAAAAAGATGAGTCTGTCTGTGCTTCTGTTCCACAATTCAGTTTGTTGTGGACAACCAGAGAAACATTTTCCACATTTCATTTCACTTCTTCCATTTTCTTTTCTGACCTCTCCATTCCTGCAAAGCAGCCACCCTTTATAAACTTAGTTAAAATAACTGAATAGCCGTTGCCTTGCTGATCTTCTGAGGGGAAAAAACACGGAAAAAATGTGAAATATTATTTACTAAAGGCTGAAACCTTTGCTAATCTAATTCGATGGTTCTCAAGAGGCTTAGTTGGCAATGTGCTGATTTATATATCAGCACAGATTTTGGTGTTACATTACTGATTGGAAAAAAACTAGGGTGGCTGTTAGTTGAGTATTTTCATTGATGTTTATTTGAAATCTTCCTTTTGGTAGTTTAGAGCAATGTTTGCATTGGGTTATTTTTTTGCAAATATGGTAAAAGTCTTAAAATGACCAGTGTACCTGCTGTTACAAAGAGGCAAAAGTGGCTGCTGGGTAATAGTCATACTGCAGTGTTCCTTTCAATGCATGTTTCCGTTGGCTTTCTTTGGTGAAAATCTTCATGAGCTCCTGAGGATTTTACATAAAACCTAATCCTGGGGACAGTGTTAATGTCTCAGATATCGTCCAAGACAGATGAAATGCTAATAAGAAGGAGCTAAGTAACGTTTTTTCTTCCTAAAGAAGGGAAGAACAGAAGAGTTTGAGTCTATGCGGTAGAAGTAATAGCTACATATTTCAGTTGCAGCTTAAAAAGAATAGTCTTCTTTTGTAGACTGTTTAGATTTAAGATAAACTATCACAGGGTTCTGTTTTGCCTTTGTATAGACAACAGCAGCAAATCGGACGAAGTATTACGTGTCTTACCGTCGCAATGGCTTTGTACAGATGAAGTTGCCAAAATATGCATTGCCAAAAGTAAGTACACAATTTTTTTCTTTCTATTTATGTATGTATTTTTATGTATATGTTTTTGTTCTTCTCCTTCTACCTAAACTTGCTTTGTTCTTTTTTAACCTCATCATTCTGAGATCACAGTTTCTTCTTGCAAAGATTTCTGAATCTTATTTGTGGTATATTCTTACCCTACCATTTTTATTCCAGGAAAGTAGTAGCTCATAAACCATGGAGGGCAAGAACATAGGATAGCTTATTTGTCATCAGTTACCACAAGAGTTTTTGAGCAGTGCTACACACCCAATGGCAATGTAATGATGTTGAACAAGTGTTCTTTCAAGAATCAATTACAGTTTAATTCCACATGGTGCTTTCTAGTCTAAGCATGAATAGTAATATAAGGGAATTTTACCAGTTGATTGTGCTCTATTTCATTAAACAATCCCAATATGGACTTTAATTACTTAACAGAATGGCAGGGCTTGTTGAGAGGTTCCTTCAGTCAAGCATATTTTTATAGTGACAGGGTTTCTATATTTGCATAGTAAATTAGCAATAAAGCACAGACAGATATTTACATGTGGTCTAACGGATGCAGCTGAAGTTTTGTGCTGCATTTAATGTGTTCCATAACTTTATGTATAGTTACAAGGCTTCTGCAATCCTGAAGAAAAATGACTTGAAGGTTTTAAACAGCCGACTAGATAAAGCCCCGTGTAACCTGGTCTGGCCTCTCAGCTCACCCTGATCCCAGCAGGAGGTCAGTCTAGAGACCTCCTGAGGTTCCTGCCTTTTCATGTAATTCTATGTGATTCCATCACTTAGTAGAGAACTAAGACATGCCTTGAAATGCATAGGTTTAATTTATTACTCATCTAATGAGGGACAGCAGAGTACAATGTGTTTCCTCCATATGTTGTTATTGGTCTAAAACAAATAATGTGTTTAGTTGATTTTTTCATTTTTTATTTAAAAAATGTTGCGGTCTGTAGTCTCCTTGTTTATTTAAATATACAGCATATTAACAAAACTCTCAAATAAAATTATCAGATATTATGTGGGATATGCTTCTGGTAGCACAATGGAAATAACTATTTATTTATTTCTCTTTGACAAGAGATGTATAGCCAAGGACAGTAAGTATATCAACCCTTCCACATAATTTTTGCAGTGCTCTTAAGGCCTTCAGTGTAGCCTGCTTTCCTGTGAAAATGTGTAGTTGGGAAGACAACAGGAGAATATCCAGTTCTAAATGTTAAAACGTGCCAGATGTGCACACCTGGAGGGAGCGCAGCCCTTGGGCAGCTCCTGATGGGGCAGGGACACCCCAAGGGGCTGCACCCCATGGATGACCTATGCTGGGGCAGAAGAAAAGTAAGGAGCAATGGAGGAAAGCAAAGAATAAGCCAGGAGAGCAGAAAGAAACCCTTCTGCAGGTGACTCCAACCTCCTGCACAGCCCATTGCCTCACTGAAGTAGTTGTGAGGAACCATATTAAAACAAGGTAGAAACAAGGGACTTGAGAGTAAGAAGCAGAGAGAAGAAGTATTTGATTCTGATACTGGAGAAGTGGGAGGGAGGATGTTTCTCTAAATGTTTAATTATTTTTTCAAATATCCAAATTAGTGATTGAAAGTGTGTGTTAGCCGGTAATAAATTAAATCACGTAAAGATTGCCAAGTTGCAAATATTTTGCCCGTAGCATATTTCCCAAAGAGGTGTCAGCACATTAGTGCCAGTGTTGACTATGCTAACTTGTGTGGAAAAAGCTTGTCTGTTGGGAAATCGAAGGGCAGAAATCTTGTGAGGGAGACCTGGACATTTCTTCCTTCTGCTTCAGGATGGCCTCTGCAGGAATCTGTACCTTTCCATTGCAGTTTCCTTCTCATGCCCAGTGATCTACCACAGTTGGCCAATGCAGCACTGTTTGTCCTTCCTGATACTGCCACCACATAGAAGATGGACACACTAACTCAAATTTTTAGGAGTTGCACAAAGTGTTATGATTATAGGCAGTAGTCCATATTCCATGTGTGGTTGATTACTTCAAGATTCAGGAAAGTGATTTTTTTTAATAAAAGTTGGGTGTGTACTATAACTCCTTAATAATATGTGCCTCTGTTTTAAATATCAATATTGCAGTACACTATATTAATAAGAGGCATGTTATTTGGCTTCAAGTCTAGCTCTCTGACACTTCTCAGTAAATGGGTGGAGGTTGTCAGAACTCAAGAACTGTATGAGATGCTTGTCCAGTTCTTGTAGGCATCCATGTTTGTAATAGGTGAGGTTGCATCAGTTGTGAACAACACCAGCAAATCCAATGTTATGGGAGTGCTGAAGACACAGCACACAGTGGAGGACCTAGATCTCTGTCTTATGGAGCTTAGTGTGGCAGCAAAACACATTTAAGAAGTCCTCCCTAGTCATTCATTTCTACTACTCTTCTGCAATCTATTGTGACCTGTGTTGTGTTTGCAGGACTGCAGTATAACCAAGAGCAGTGCAGCAATCTCAGTGAAAAATAACCGTGAAAAAAACAATTTGTTTTTCAAAAAGGCAGATCAAGAGCCAATTTCATTGTAATGAAGAAGCGTCCTTCTGGGGTGAAAATACTGAGTCTTAAAAGCGCTTTAGTAGAGGAAGACCCACCATATCTGCGAGCTGAATCCAAATTAGAAACTGACCTCAACTTCTTAATGGTGTTGGTGATTATGTATTTCAAGAAGTGCCAAGGAAAGTGACAGATATGCTAGGTTTTGAAGGTTTCATATGATAACTGAGTGCCTTTCTGGGAGATTCACACTAACCTTCTAGAATTTATTTGCTCCCCTTGCATCTTATAAAATATGTATAAATAATTGTTGGAGATTCTCTGGTTGGAAAGATAGCAGATAGTGAATTAAGGGATCTAATAATCACTTCCAGCCTTAAAATCCATTAATCTGTAAACAGTGCTTAGTTTACTGGGCATATGCTCTTACTCAGTGCATTTCTGACATACTTGAAAAACATCAGTCATAATTCACAGAATCACAGAATGGTTGGGTTTGGAAGGGACCTCTGGAGATCATCTAGTCCAACCCACCTGCTAGAGCAGGTTCACCAGAGCAGATTGCACAGAATTGCATCCAGGTGGGTTTGAGTGTCTCCAGAGAAGGAGACTCCACAACCTCCTTGGGCAGCCTGTTCCAGGGCTCTGGCACCCTCAAAGTAGAGAAGTTTCTCATACTCAGATGGAACCAGTCTGTGCCCATTGCCCCTCATCCTATCGTTGGGCACCACTGAAAGGAGTCTGGTCCCATCCTCTTGACACCCACCCTTGAGATATTTATAACCTTTGATAAGATCCCCTCTCCTTCTTCTCTTCTCCAGGCTGAACAGACCCAGCTCTCTCAGTCTCTCCTCATAAGAAAGATGCTCCACACCCCTAATCATCTTGGTAGCCCACTGCTGGACTCCATCCAGTCATTCCTTGTCCTTCTTAAACTGGGGAGCCCAGAACTGGACACAGAACTCCAGATGTGGCTATTTTGGCTTTTGTGTTAGCAAGAGTTAGCATTCTTTATTCCTAAGTACACAGAGACATCGCGTAGAGTTACTAGAGTTAAAAGTAAAGTTGAAGTTCAGGAAGTTTACCTACAGAGTGCTTCTGGTCAATATTCTCTCCAGTTTTTTAACAAGCTGAGCAACTGGAGATGCCAATTGAGCATGTGATTTTCACTAGTTTGTCAGAAAAAAAAACCAAACAAACAAACCTAAATATTTCACATGTTTAAAAATATACCAATATACTGGTGTTTCTGTCATATGTAGTCTGGATTGTTTGAAATAGTGCCGCATGCTGAATTCTTTGTCTTGGAAAAGATTTTTTTGTTTATTTGTCTTTTTTCTTTTCTTGCTAAGCAGATTAACCCCAGGCTTGACTGAATAAATAAATTAGAAGTTAATGGTTCATTTTGGATAGAATGAACAGCAAGCTAGGAACAGGATGACTGTGTCATTTGGAAAAGGATGGTTTTGTGTTCTTCCTAGTTCAGACAGTACCCAATGAGTGGAACAAAATAAACTGTATCTCTTTAGCATTTTGATGATGCCCCCAAGAGAGGTTTCTTGAGTATCTGCGCACAAAAGAACTAGAAATTTCACTAAGAGGGCTGGGAAGCCAGACATCCATTACAGCAGTGATGAAAGTGAGAGATTTTAACCTCTTCTGTAAAAGATACATTTTTTTGAAGTGATTTAATACCTTCACATTACAGCAGAATTTTTAGAAACTGATGTAAATAAGGACACAGCTCTGAAATTTTTCATCACTCCATTTTTCAGTGAGAGTCATCGGAGTGCGGTAGAAGTGTATTTTCCAATCCAGTTTGAACAGCAGGGAATAGATTCATATGAACAAATTACTGATGAAATTTTGCAAAAAAGCATGATATCAGCAAAGGCACTGGTACATTAAGAGTACATCTAGAACACATGGCTGGGGAGTTGCTACTTTTATGGTGGTAAGAGATAAACAGAATGAAAGAATTTATAAAGAATTTGGGTTTTAATTTTGATTAAAAGCAATAGTTTCTGAAGGAACTGCATTTCAGAGTACTAGATGCTGCCTAACCAGGAGATGAAGTGAGTCCTGAAGTAGGCTATATTTAATTTTTCTCAAAAGAATTGAATGAGGCTTCAAAAAAATCTCTTTCCAAGTGGTCTTTTAAAGTGCTTTGTGCGACTGGGCAGAGTTTTTGAGCAGTGATTGTGTAGAGGGAAGGAAAACTGTAGCCAAGTCAGAAGATGCTACAGATTGATGAAGGATTTGTCTAACAACATTCAGAGAGCTGTGCTGGAAAACCAGGCTTCAGCCTCAGGGAACAGTGCTGGGCTCCCGAGATATTATGCTGTTGTGGCACAGATGCATTTCACGGTGATTTTATATATGGAGATAGAACGAATTTTCAGACTGAGTAATTACAAAATGTTATTGATGTCTCATTTCCCTTTCAATATGAAGAGGCTGAAAATCTGCCAAAAAATGATTCAGTTGCTTTATATTGTTTGTATTTGCATTTGTGCTTTATTTGTCCAAATGTACCCCAGGGAGAAACACAGAAAAGGATAAATGTTTGTGTTTGGACATATCTCAAGGCCTCCTTACTTGTGAATCAAAGGCTGCTAAAAGCAGCTTCCAGCCCAGCTTTACATGTGCTAAGTTTCTAGGCTCCAGCTCCACAGTGCCACTTAGATCATCTTTGTATAACACATCATAGCTCCATATCTTCTCAGTAAGGGTGACAGACACTGGAACAGGCTGCCCAGGGAGGTTGTGGAGTCTCCTTCTCTGGAGACATTCAAAACCCGCCTGGACATGTTCCTGTGCGACCTCACCTAGGTGTTCCTGCTCCAGCAGGGGGATTGGACTAGATGATCTTCTGAGGTCCCTTCCAATCCCAAACATACTGTGATACTGTGATCTGTGCAGAGAACAGAGCTGTTGGGGGCCATCTAATGATCAGAATTTGGATTTTTTGTTTAGGTTTTTTCCATGCTGTTGAGATTTTTAGCAGCATGTTTGATGTGGACACTACATTGAATCACACAGCTGCCTCCAGTGTTTCGCAGGAGCCAAGTGCTGGCGGCTGCCAGGCAGGGTGGGAGGAAAGGTTGGTGAGACCACAGTAAAGGCTGCCTGCGTGCTCCCCAAAACAGAAGGGGAAATTTGGAGGTGTTGATTTAAAAATGAAATGGTTTTTAGACAATATTCCATTTAACCAAGACTGCTTGTTTTCTGGTGCTAAAACTCCATCAGAAGTTAATAACTTGTAGGAAGGGAATACCAAAGTCAAGCAAAGAGCTGTAGGATTGCACTTATGTGTTGAGATGGCTGGCTAGGCTTGCAGGGCTGTTCCAGGGAGATCCAGCGATCTTCCTTGGGCTGTTTTCAGCCTGGAGCAGATCGAGCAGTTCTGCTGAGGGGCACGGGCTGCAGCCCCATCCTGGGGGTTGTGATGCTTGAACTGCACAAAAGCTCCTGCAGCTCTGACTGCCCTTGCCTAGAAAAGTGTGGTGTGGAGAAGGAGGAGTACATTGGGTTCTGGTCTTCATTTGGCATTTTGAGTCATGCTCTAATGTGACTAACAATAGAACTGGCAAAAAAATTCATTCTGAGAGTTTAAGCAAAAGTTTGTTAACAAAATTGTAGGCCAGACCGAGGAATCTGCTACAAATCATGCTAGTTTGACTGTTGCAATTTGGAAGAATTTCATTATTCTGAGTCCCCTTTCCATCTCTGTTAAATCAACTTTGTTAATGATCTTTTATAAACTGCATTTGTTCATGCCACCTACAAAACCTTAATAATCTGAGAGCTCTGTTGTCTGTTATATCCTCCTCCAATTCTGAAAGTTTAGTTCTGAAAATATATGGTGTGGAGAAAGTTTATTTCATTTATTTTGATCTCTGTCTGTCTTTTCAATCTCATGAAATAGGTAATAACGTGAATTTATTCAGGTAAACAAGATAAAAGAGAGCACAGGGGAATAATAAACAAAAATAAAAGCATCTTATTGCCTTAGAAATAAGTTAAAGTCTATAATGTATTCATGGTACAATGAGTCTCCTATACGTGTTTTTTATCAACTGCATATATTATTTTTATTTAATAATCCCCTAGTGTACTTCTGAGGGGCTTGAAACATGCCCACCTCTTCCTTGTCTCAGTCTGGCATACGCATCACTATTTTAACCACACATTTTCTTCCAAACTTGTCTGTATCATTCAATAATAGATATAACACTATCAAGACTAAAATATTTACTCTTTCTCCCTAAATAGCCATCAGTCTTTTGATGTATGCATTCCCTTTTCTAGCAAGCTCTCTCTTAACATAAGTTTTTTTAAGATTCCTTAAATGGGTCCATTCATTAACAGCAGAAATGGCAGGAAGGATTCCTGCAGCCCTTTTGTCAGCAGAGTTCTCCGGAGGCTCTGGCAGCTGCGTGATGGTTGGATTACAAAGTACCAAGGCTAGGAGAGCTCATTTAACAAAGCTCCTGGTTTCCCAAGATGTGTTTCTCTGCTTGGGTAGCCCCTTTGCCACCTGTGCCATCTGCTGCCCAGGGAGCATTCAGTTGATGCTGTTTCTCTGTGCCAGGCAGAAGAACATTTTGCAGCTGTAGCTGGACTACTTCTTCATCCTTCTGAAAGTCCATTGGAGTGACTGTTGAACAAAGAATAAAGGGAAATAAAGTAGAAATACAGGTAGCAGTGCCACTTGATGGAGTCGAAGCATCCCTTTCTTGGGCAATGTCACAGCAGTGGTGAGTGGACCTGAGCTCTAGCAGCTGTCTGGCTCCCTGGTTGTACAAATCCATACAAGGGGTATTCAAGGAACTATTCTTTTCTTCACAGTGTAACTTGTTATTGATTTCTCTCCTTGCACCATTTTATTCAGCCGGGCAAGGAAGATTAGGGAGATTATCTTCGGGATATGTGCCATCCAGTTACCTTGATTTTGCTTAAGAGATTACAGGGGTATAAATGTGGTGCATCTGGAGGTCAGGGCTGGGACTACACAACCTAGAGTGCTTACATCTGTTGTGCTTCTGATACATTTGCTCCTCTTGATTCTCTGTTTATCACTTGCTTCAGGTTAACATGTTGCCGAACTAAAGCATTGAAAGATGGTAGAGGGGCAAAATTCTGACACTGGACTGAAAATTGTACGATTTGCAAAATAGGAATTTTGAGGTTCTTTTGTATTTGCCTTATTGACTAAAGTGCTACAGTCCTGCCTGCATAGCATTATTCCAGCTAAGCTGAACCTTGCCTACAGTGTTTTCACTTAATGATATTTCCTGTGTTATCAGCACATTTTACTACACAAAGGAGCACTGGCTTGCTGTATGATCCTTGTCGTCTTTTATATCCTTCTGTCTTCAGGGTGTAATTGTATTTATTTGTGTCATAGAGTTTCTTATCACACTTAGTAATATAGTAAACCTTATTAAGCATTTCTTGAATATAAAATTCTGTAAAGTATTAGCAGATTTATAGGCTGGTGAATTACTAAAGGTAGATGATATGAGGCTGTAAACATTGAAAACAATGCATTTCTCTTCTCTTTCTCTTCCTAACCTCTTTCCTTCCTCCCTTCTATCCTCAGCTCCCCCAAAACCCAACTCTTAATTGTTTAATACTTTTGAACTTCTTGGCAGATTCTTGATTTGGTGTTTGTTCAGCCTTCTGTGAAAACACTCAACTACATGAAAAGCAGATGATTTTGGAAAAAAATTTAGACTGATCATGTTGATATCTCTGTGTGAAAAGTTTAAGAAATAATTCTCAAACAGTGTGCATGTGTTTAAGAAGTAATATTTGATCATTACTCTGTACTTGCTGGAAGAGTCGTTGGGTGCTTGCTCTACCTTGCATGGTTGCACACGCACAGTTCTTTCAATTTCATGTGCACGCCCTCTGACGCATTTATTTTGTTTAACAGACCAGATCTGTCCATGTGATATGGGATTTCTTTGAAGTAATGTTCATCTTTTGATACAATTTGGTCCTCTATACACATCTTAATTATTTTTAGTAGAACTTTGAAACTGTCTTTGTGTTTATTTGAACAACTGTGTCCTCTGCTACTGATGTAAGGTACAAACATAGCAGCCTACAAGTCCCTGAGAGAGCAGGAGTGGTATATGAGCTATCACTGGATGCCTTGGTTAATCATACCAGTGTTTAATATGCAGTCTTTCATCACTTTCAGGATCCATTTAGCATTTTTGTATGAAAGTGATTTTCATGCAACAGATTTCCAGCTCCCCTTAATTCTAATTCCATGGTCAAATTGAAATTCATATTTCTATGGAAAATGTAGCTCTTGTATTAAGACCAGAACAAAATCACAAAAAATCCCACCCTACAACACCAAACATCATCTTTTAAATGATATTTCTATTTGTGTAAAATCTCAAGTGATTTCAATAACATGTGTTTTTATTTTTCCCATTTTTCATGGGATCGTAGACAATAGACATGGAAAGGATCCTGAAAGGTCCTTTTCCAAAGCATGGTCACCTGCCTGACCAGTTCTGGCCCGTCTAAGCTACTCTTAACAACTGCCAAGGATGATGATTACTTTACCTTCCTAAGTAATTTATCCTCAGTGTGTATGACCAGGCCATACTACAGAAGGATATTCTGATGTCTAACCTAAATCTCCTTAGCTATAATTTATAGCCAGTACTTAACTCCAAGTAGACATAAAGGACAGTTTATTCCATTTTCTTGATTGAATAGTGGATTTTAGAGCACTTAGCAGGCTTTGTTACAGATTTTTAGGTATACCTACCCTAGGGCCTCTGTTGGTCCACTGTTTTGGTCATATGAGTAGTTACACAGATTTTTAGTGCTGAACATTCAGACATCTGTGCTTAGCGTGGTATAACATTACCCAGCAAAGAGTGAAGGATGAAGAATGCATTGTGAAAAAGTGATTTGCAGAAAGAAGCACCATAGCAAGCACAACATAGAAATCTCATGAGGTTTTAGAGGTTAAAAAAATGAGTTTTGGACAATAGAGCTAGTGCTGTCTCACAACTATACAAAAGCTTACAACCTAAGAAGATGAGACAAAGCAAATGGAGAATACTGGCTGGCTGATCTTAGGATGTTGTATTTGGTAATCCCAGCCTACTGCTGATACAAAGTGCCATTGGTGACCTTTGCAAAAACAAAAAAGAGAAAGAAGTGAGAACGACAAGAGCATGGATGCTTGGGTCAGCAAGAAATGGAACGGAGCAGACATGGCAGATGGGACAGACCAATAGTAAAGTACTAGAGGTGAGAGAAAGTACGTCCATGGAGAAATGGGCATGTCGTAGAGGAAACTACGGGGTGGTTATAGCAAACCTGGAGAAAGCTTCTGCCTTGGGCTTCTTAAAGAACCTGTTAAGATCACTTGCTGTGTTTTTCTGGCATTTCTGTCTCAGAACAGTTACTAATTCATACTGGGTTGGAAATAGTTGAAGTTCTGCCAGACTCTCTGCTTCTGAGTAAATTTTGAGTGTAAGAGAAAAGAAATGTATTAATAGGATGCGAAACAAAAATCTACTTTAGTACACAGTTCAACAAGAATGTCTTTGAAAAGAGCGTTGAGCTGTCATTGATAGGAAACCTCACTTAGGTTCTTTTGTGTTGAGATGTGTCAGATATGTAAAAATACTTTAACTACGTGATTAGTTCTTTAATAACCATCTTTATTCATATTATAAATCTTTCCATTGTATTATTTTATTTGTATTCATGTATTTTTTTTTTAATCTAAGTGCCTAAATTGAATCATGCCTGTTGCCTAAAGTGTGACTGCTATGTTTTGCCAAGTATTCAGTGTTTCTAAGTGTTACTCGCATTTTCTTGTCTTAACTGGATTCCTACAGAATTTGGTTTATTTATCTCTTAGAGTTCTACAAAGTTGTTTTCTTGATATATGTGTATATTTTTAGGCCAATTTTCCCCAACTCATATTCTCTTGACATTTTGGTAGCTTTATTTCATATTCACTTCATCACCTTGGTTATTATTTCAGTAATAAGGTGACCAGAACTGTATACACTTTCTCAGTTAAATACCAAGGTCATGAGGAGTTTACAAGTCTTCCAGTTTCGTGACTAGTTGTAATTTTGTATGCAGCCCCAGCATCTGCCTTTATGCTACCATATCCTATTGCAAACTCATGTCATGGGTTTTTTTGTGTGTTTGCTAAGCTTAGTTTAGTGTCACTAGTTCCTGATTGATTTCTTCTGTTTAATATTAGTGTTGAATTATTTTCCCCAGCTGTGAATTTTTTGTCTGAGAAGTCTGGAGTGAAGAAGCTGGGAAAATGGAAAGAAAACTGTTGCAATATCCACATCTGAATATCTTGAGAAATGAATGCAGAACATTGACTCTCATGTTACTACTACTGAATATTTGAGTGGAACTGTCTACATAGATAAATTAGCATTACGTATGATAATATACTTGAGCTGCATGCATGATATGTACTGTTTCCTAAGTGTAACTTCTGGAAAGTATATCTGATCCTCTTTATTCTATGTTATGCTTTACCCTGGACAAAACAGTTCTTAATTATCTAAGTACCTGAGTATTATTTTCTAGATTAGCTTTGTTAATGTTGTTTCAGTCTTTCATTTACTATCACCCAGGTCTTGGAAAAGGATTTACTTGTTTTTCCTTCTTTTTCCCTTCTTTTTGTGAAGTCATTTCCTACAAAAGTCAAAGCAGATCACAGCTTTTGCACATCACAGTTTTTGGTCTTCACTAAACTAGTTTGCACTCTGATAACCTGTAGCCAAAAGGCTACAGGTGACTGACCAGCGCAGTGCAGTGGGATGCAGCATGTTGATCGGTATCATGTTGAGAGATTACTGTCACTGAACTTTCAGATACATCCCCACCTGCCTCTGGTATTAAACTCTCCTGGCCAACTTAAGGTTTCTAAAATAGAAATGATGGAAAAAATAGTCATTTTTATATCTTATTTTTCTACAGGATTTACAGATAATCAGTACAGATGAAAACCAGGTGTTTGTGGCTGTTCAGGAGTGGTACCAGACAGACACGTACAACCTGTACCAGTCTGACCCGCAAGGTGTTTACTACTCTCTCCTGCTGGAGAACGTCCGGAGCACAAAGCAGCCAGAAGAGAATGTCCTGATAGATATTCTGGAGGTAGGTCTTGGTCTCTTCCAATGTATGGCAGTCTGTGTGGAGTTTCATTTTTTTGTTGTTACTATGATTGAGTACAACCAATATTATATTAATATATTTTCACAGTTGTCTTTAATGCAAGAAGACTAGGTTTTCTTTCTTAGTGCGTGGTTGCTACTTACGTGTTTCCCTCCTGCCCTGCTAACATGCTGTGTGCTCTGAGAACTTGATTCTTGGTATGGGGTTCCATGGATGTGCAAAACCAGAATTGGCTGGGTGGGTTTTTTTAAGATACTGAGGAGTGGAGCTGGCAGCACAATTTAGTATTGAAGCAAGAAGTTATGCAGCTGCCTATGTACAGCTTTTTTCTGCTATTAATACCTGATTCAGTGATAGATTTCCTGACTTAGAACAGGACATCCTCGAGCCAGTAGGGTCTTAAATAGTAATCCTGCAAGCCTTGTGCTAGGTTGTGTCAGCTCTGACAAGTGAAGAACCAAAAAAATGAGATATTGGACAGGAAATCCACTTGCTTTCGGTAGGTGTCTTGTGCCAGTGACATTTGCTGTGAGACAAACTCTCCTGTAAACAAAACTGTCTTAGATTTTAATATTGGTGTACTTGGCAAAATAAAAGACTGAAGAATATAGCATTTTGGAAGAGTAGCACAAACCGTTACCAATTCTGTTCCTGTTGATGATGATGACAATTAAATGTAATAAGGTGTACACTTGCTCTGGTTCTCTTCTTTCTTCTAGCACGTAGGACTGGCCATTACCGAGATACTAAACTAATGGACCTTTGGTCTGACAGAGTTCGGCCACTGTTATTATCTAATCTGCCTGGTATTAGGTAAAAAAAAAGTAAGTGCATCAGACTTCTCTGGAAAAGGTCTGTAGTAATTCAGGGTACAAGTAATATACTGGCAGAGCTGATACGTGGCTGTAATTAGACTCTTCTTGGTGGGGAAAAATAATAGCTTTTTTTTCCCCTTCTGCATCTTTGTTTAGCTTTTTCTTTCCAAGGGGCTTTAGTAAAACAAAAAAGTGTATCATTGCCAGTGATAATTTTTCAGAATTTACCTTTTTAGAAGTGAGGCTTCTTAATGAGAGAAGCTGTACAATGTGCGTAGCTACATTCTCACAGAGTAATTTATTGAGAGCTTTTGTTTGTGACTCTTTGCTCCTGGTCACTCCTGCGGGATGCAAAGCTAAAAGGGAATCAGGTGCAATACCTTCTCCCTGTGTCACCTAGAGCGTGTAATTTCAGATAAGTTGTACAGAGATGCCACCCCTGGCCATCCTTTTGTCTACAAGAGTTATTTACTTAAGTCACTTTCACTTACGATTTCAGAATTTTACCATGTTACTAAGGGCATATTTAATA
The DNA here is from genome assembly GCF_964273445.1 of Streptopelia decaocto. Taxonomy (NCBI): domain Eukaryota; kingdom Metazoa; phylum Chordata; class Aves; order Columbiformes; family Columbidae; genus Streptopelia; species Streptopelia decaocto. The sequence continues at coordinate 66,396,714 of NC_138658.1, forward strand.
ATGTGCAAAATTGAGAGATCCTAGATTACTGTGTGCACTGGATTAATTTGCAGGGTTGCACATGATAATGAGTAATTGAAAGACAAAGCACATGGAGCCATATAAATCAATTTTTAGAGCTATTTTTGGAATAGAGTTGCGTTATAGAACACTTCTATTTGCTTATAATAAGAAAGCCTACAGCTTCCAGATAGCTTGTATGATAAATAATTAATGTTCATCGTCTTTACTAGAATCTTTACATTGTCTTTACTAGATCAAGTACTCATATCTACAAGTAACGTATGGATTACACAGTACAAAATAGGTACTAAATATGACACATCTTGCAGTCCTTGAGGATGGGATTTTTTTGGTCTAGCCTGGGTTTTCTCTCTGTGCATTTTAATGCAAGTATCCCATCTTGGGAAGAGGAATCTTCAGTGCAACACAGATAAAGTCCTTAATGGTTGACAATTTTTCTTTCCACCAGTGCATAATTCTCCTTAAAATTTGTGCTGTTCATCTACATTATCTTCTGCTGACCTCACTCCATCTTTTATTTGTACATCTGCTATGAAATCTTTCTCTGCATTCATTTTCCTCTATGTGCTTTATCTTTCTTTTGGACTGTGTTTCTTTTCATGTGTGTGTGAAAGGGGAATAATTCCTAAATACTTGTTCAAAGCAGGAAAGAAAAAGAAAGGTAAAATATTAAGTGACATGTCCTTGAAATTGCATCAAGTGCTGCCAATGTGAACCAGTCACGAATTCGATGCAAGCGTATTTGCAAAATGGGCACAGTAATGTACTACTTCCAGACTGGGTCTTGTTATGACTCCTCATAGGAGCTACACAAGTTGCAGTATGCATTTTTTTTTCCAAACAACAAATAATTTATTTTTATATATATATAAAAAAATTTGAATCACAGTCTTCTATTATATAGCTGCATTTTTTGTGTTTTAGTAACTGCTGCTAACTGACACAGGGGGCTACCTGAACTGTGCTTCTTGCTACCAGCTAGTGTAGAATATTACTTGTCTGTAAAATCAGTAATGTAACAATGTAGTAATTAATGTCACAGAATACATAGTCATAGCAGAAAGCCAGTTTATGAAATAGTTTTGTAAGGTACAAAGTGCTTTTCTAAGAGTACTGGGGAATCATTAAGCCCTGAACGGTTATGGAAAATAGGTGCCTCCAGAATTAATACAAAAATCCGAACAAAATCAAAGGAAAGGTACTTCTGAATTTCCTTGTGTTCACCTGTCTTGGGTAGCAACTGCACTGCTCATCGGAGTAACTGAACACTCCAAGATGTTTAAATGTCCTTTTTTCCATAGCACCTTGTTATTCATGTGAATCTTCTCCATTCTTCGTAAAAAGATACTAATGTCCCCATTTTAGATTAGGGAACCAATTCAAGGAGTAGAAAGTATGTAAGAATTTGGGTGCCTTGGCATCACAGTTTAATGCAGGAAGTAGATTTGACATAGAGCATTTACAGTATTTACAGAAAGACTCGGGCATGTATTTACATAGGTCACAGGGTAAATAAAATAGAAAAGACTACAGGGGGATGGGGTGTTTTAAAGCTGCCATTTTTAACACACCATAATTTTCTATTAGTTATTATTTTTTAGGCTAATGTGTGCCACTCCAAACATCATACTTCAGAACTTACTGTTGAAATAGATGCCTGAAAATTATTTATTTCAAGCAGAGCTTATGCCTTTGATCCAAAATAGAACTGCTGAAGTGCTGGTCAGCTTTTATCTTTTAGAGCTGCAATGAGAAAAGTTAACTGAGACAGTGGAAGGAATTTTTCCATAACCTTTCTGTGTCTGATTCAAACACTTATGTCCCATATTGTAGAGAGGAGACGTTCAACCCAAGCTAGCAATATAACCATGATAGTCAATTGAAAGGGAAGGGAGAAACTTGGATTGAGATAAATGCAGTTCAACAAATAACAAAATACTAATATACCACTGGTAAATATATATATATATATATATATATATATATTTATATATATATATAAAATGAAAATAGAATATAAAATAAAAGATACTCAGTGGAATTCCTCACAAACTCTGTCTGCACTGAGCAGCCAGACCCAGGAAGCAGCACCTGGTCCTGAACAGCTGATCCTGGAGAGAGGGAAAAAAGAACAAAAGGCAGAAAGGCCCAGAGGCCTCTGCAGGATGGCAAAAGGCCGAAATAAATAAAATCCCAAACAGAACTCCCCCAAACAGGTCTCCATCCCGACTCTGAAAAGAACTAACTGTAAGATCCCTACTCTCCTTAAATATGAAGCATGACGCTAATGGGATGGAATATTGTTATTGATCAGTCTGGGTGTCAGTCAAGCTCTGCCCCATCCATGCCCCTCTTCCCAGCTGCCTCAGACATGTGGGCTGAGCACTCAGAACATCCTTGGCTCTCAGACCAGGGCAATTAAAAACATTAACTCTGTCCCAGGCTGTTATCTTCATGTTCTCAAACTAAGTCCAAACAATTACTGTGCTAGCTACAAAAAAGGAAGGTTTCTAACTGCATTAAGAAAACTAACTCATTTTCAGTCAAACCAGCACAATTATTTTTAAAATATTTAGTATTGTGTTCACTGGAAGAAATACATACACAGAAATTGAACCCCAAGTCTCTACCTTCACACATAAATGTTTGAACTACCAGACTTTTCAGTTGTATTCACAGCTGTGCTGTCTCTGGAAGACAGAATACGTAATAAAGCCCCAGCAAGATGAAAATGCTTTGAAAGTAATTTCTCTTTTCTTCCCTCCTCTTCCTTTCCTCACTTGCGCTGCAAAGCAGTGGCTTTTGTAGTGTCTTGGAGTTGATTCTGAGCTTCCAGCATCCTGGATAAATAAGCCAATCACACATGCATGGCGTTTAAGGAAGAAGGAACTCATGAGAGAGTGAGCTATTAAAATGTCTATATGGAATTTGGTTATCTAAATGTAAATATATTCCCAAGTTCTAGGGTGTTACCATAACCAACAGAGCATTCTCTTTTTCTGTAGATCTGGGTCAGTTCCTTCGAAAAAAGCATACATTTAAACACCGTAGGTGTCAAATCTGTAACCTGCTGGAAGGAATGCCTCAATGCTGACTTCTGTTAAATGAATGTCAAAGGGAGATCATAACTGGTAGCTGGAAAAAAGAAGGGAAGAATAACTATTTCAGATACAAAATAAATAGTAAATCCAGGAATGAATCATGTCAGCAAGTGGCAAATATTCCTGGTTATGCAAATCGCTGGCTATCTTGAGCATTTAGTTGTAATGAATGCTTCACTTTTGCACATAAGCAGATTGCAGAGTTGTACTATGCCGGAAATGAGTTGATATGTATTTTCTGGATTTTTTCAGAAATTCAAGAGGCCTTATAAATAATCGCAAGGGAAATGAGCACTCTTAAGGAAACCTTCAAATTTAATACAAGATCTTATCTCATGCCATCGAGTGGCATATTAATACATAACATAAACGTTAGGGCTAGAACTAAACGTATTAAGGTGCGATTACAGTTGGGTTGCTTCTAAAATGATCCCCATTAACTTTGACACTCTGAGTGGTAATAATTTTCTAATACAGATTATTTTGAAATAAAATAACTAAGTTTGCCCAAGAGAAGAGAAAGCCTGTAAACCTTTTCTTTCCTTTTTCCCCAGAGGTTTAAGCAGGTGAAGGGAGGCTAAATGTGTGGAGGTAGGCTGGGTGTGGAAGTGTTTCAGGTGCTTGAGAGGTGGATTCGGACCTCATTGTATTTTCCCTGGATGACCTGTCTGCATTTATTTTCTACAAAAGACAATTTTGCTTCCTAATTGAGTGTTCTTTTAAAGGATTTATATTGTGTTTTGTTATTGTAACCTACTTGTGTACTATTTATATGATATGGATCGCATGACTTTCGTGCAGAAATCAGGTTGCTGTTACAAATGGCTTACAGCATTGGTAGAATAACATTTTAGAGATGTCCATATTAAAAAAAAAAATGCAGACCTGTAATTCTAATAGTTGTGTACAGCAAAGGCATGCTATCATAATTTTTGTATTTTGCTCTATAAACTACCTGTAATTTGATTAGCCTTCTGACACTGAGAGAACTGAATATCCTTTTTAAGGACATTTGGAAATACAAATCAGTTAGTAATTACCCTCCACTTCCTCTATTCTCATTTCCTCTTATCCTTTCACCTTTTTTTTTCTTTTTTTGAAGGTATCATTCACTTTCCTAGTGGAGAATGTACCTGAGGTACACAGTTCAGACCCACAAAAGAGCAGCTAATCAGGGATAATCCTTGTTGAAAAAGCTGTATGTGCTGGTCATTAACTCTCTCTCCTGTATGCTACAGGTCAGAGGTGTAAAAGGAGTCTTTTTGGCCAACCAGAAAATTGATGGGAAAGTTACCACTCTGATAACCTACAACAAAGGTCGTGACTGGGATTTTCTAAACCCTCCAGACATTGATATGAATGGAAAACCAACAAACTGCAAACCTGTAAGTGGTTCTTTTTAGCCTGTACTTTCTCTGAAGTGCCCAAGAATTATTTGTATGACAGGATGTGCAGTATTACCACCACTTCAAGAGCTTTGTGCCAAGTTTACCAGCCAAGCTAGTGTGCAAATCTACTTGTGTTGCGTAAGCACTGGTTTCACATCCTGTTAGTCCAGGCATCTTTTTGAGTGAGTAGTCACGACTCTCTGTTAGGCTGCATTTCTTATTGTAGAGCTGACTTTGACACAAAGAGGACATTCTTTCTGGTGTGACAGCCACACAACCCACTTCAGAATAATCATGACAACAGTCATTTGTGTCTGGATATAAGGGGCACATCATCAGTCAAATAGATCTTATCAATATCTCTTTCCATCTTTCAAATTTTTGTTTCATCTTAAACTGAGGTAACCTTTGGTTCCCTGGTTTAGGGAATTTTTCACAGTTGCTTGGAAATAAACACAACAGTTAACTGCATGAAAAAGTCCTTTTTTTTCAAAGTTGATGTTGTTTCAGCTTGTTTAGATGTCCAAGCTACACATAATATTTTGTTATTTGCAAGGCTGTACTTGAAAACCTTGTATTTTTCTCACTTACTCTCTGGTCCTGGGCAAAAGAAATTCTTTTCAGTCCTGCCACTTCCAGGGATTTGATCTTTCTTCATGTAACAGAAATGGAGGGCTGGAGCGGCTGGCTGCCTTTTGAAGTGTTTCACACCGTGCTGTACGTTTCAGGGCCCGATCTGGAGCTCTCAGATGAGTGCAGGGGTGGCGATGGCAGCAGCTCCCAGGCGGTGCTGGAAGCCGCTCCTGATAAAGCTCATGGCCAGATTACTATGAGCAATGTGTCCTTTGAGTGCTTGAAGAGCAAGAAGCAGTAAGTTGCTTAGCAAGGAAAGTCGACCAGATGTGTCCAAAAGTCATTATACTATTTTTCATACTACTTTTTGTTGTTGTTGTTGTTGTTGTTAAAAAGACATTTCAGTACAAACAGTTGCTTTCAATCATCTTTTACCAGTTACCTGGGACCAAAAAAACGTGCAATACTTGTTGCTATTAGTTACATTTTTTAAGCAATTGTTCTGTCACAAGGATTTTTTATACAGTACTTTCATCCTGACTTTTTTGAGTTTGGAAATCTTTGTCCTGAGACAGTGGCAGACTATGCAAACACCACGAGAGATTCTTGTTAGTTAGATAGCTGCAGTTAATATTTCAGACTGGATGTTGGCTCCATGGAAAACGGCCATTCTCTTTCTCTACAAAGACATAGACTGCTGAAGCTTCTCTCTAACTGGGCTTTCGTTAATGTAGAAGCATAACTGTTACCAGTTGGTTTTGTGTTTTGTTTGTTTGGTTTTTAAAACCTGTCATCTTCTTCCCCCACAAGCCTGATTGCTACCTTCACCTCCATCTCCGCTGGGCAGACAATCCCTATGTGTCAGGAACAGTCCATACGAAGGACACTGCACCAGGACTCATAATGGGGGCAGGTAAATGCATAAAATTATTTTTTGAGACCTGAAATGCGGCAGCAATTCTTTGTAGATGTATCTTTTGGTTTATAACAATACAATATGGAAACATTGCCAATATAAGGCTTTCCCAGCAGAATAATCTATTATTTGGTCTCTTTGTCAGGCAATTTAATAAAGTTAATTGAAGTCCCAGAGCTGTGTCTTCTAGGACAGATATGGAAGGGGATATCTGGATGCTCAGGTCATCTGGATTCAGTGCACACGTTCAGCTTTACCTGGCAAACCTGATATCCTTGTAAACTTACACTTGTTATCAGAAATACTTTACATACAGTAAAGCTTGAATTTCTTCTGTCCTGATCCCTGAAACTGATAATTCTATGCAAATCAGCAGAACTACTAGAACTATAGAAGTCAGATTATTGGGGCCACATCACACACTGTTGGAAGTTTACTGTTAGATTTAGGGAGAGCACATCTTTCAGAAATGATCGGAGATGATAAAGATCTGTGAATGTCAGTTGATCACAGTGTGTCTGGGAGCCATCAGTGCCTTGTCCTGTGGAAAAGCTAAATGTATTCTGAGGGTGAAGCAGGCAAATAATTGCCAATGGAGAGAAGGAAGTATGAATACTCTGACAAAATACTGTACAGCAAACTTATTAATAAGGATGTGTACAAGTCTGATCATCAGTTTTCAGGACCAACGAGCAGGTGCTAAGAAGGACTACTTGGCAGTTGATGGAAACAGAGAATATTTGCAAGAGGAACCTCCTTAGCTGAAAAAAATAAAGGAAAATAAGGAATATTTTTTTTTTTCCTGAAAGTGGGGTAGAAACAAGTGATGTAAACAAGAGGATAAGAACTAAAAACTAGAAAACAGTTTTTAACCATAAGAGCCTTGAAGTTCATCCTCTCAATAAGAACAGTGTGGCTGCCAATCATGAAGGCAAAAGAAACAAAAATCCCTTTAACATGGAGTCTGGCCACTTTACAGAAATCTTATACAGCACAGCTGCTTGTGGTAATGAAAAATCTAACCTGTGACTTAAGGATAGTTTTGATTCTGTGCTTGAAAATAAAAGCACAGAGACTACTGAACATTGTTTTAATTTAAAAAATAATTAAATAGAGAACAGCTTTAATGCCTAGAGCATTTGGGAAAAGGCAATAACAGGATGTTAAAATTGCATCTTTTTAAACTCATATTTACGAATAAAAATTCCACTCTATTAAAGTTGCATAAATAGTTCTGAGGAATGCATATTTTTAACTTATGTATACGTATAAATTGTGCAGACATAATATTAAATTTTATAGCTGCATATTAAAGTGTTCTTTATAATAACTGCTTTGCTCCCTTTAAGAAATGTAATAGGATTTTGCATTTACATTTGATTTTCGTGCATTTTAATCTTGGCAACAGCTTCTATTTCTCACAGCATCAACTATGAAATGTGTGTCAATTGATGTGTAAATTTTTACTATAAACTTGTGAAGAACTTTTCTATGAAAAATGTTTAGAGAAGTGTAGATTTTTCAGGTGCTAGTTTACAATAATTGCCTGCTTAGCTTCCAATCCAGATGGCAAATCAAGCAGGCAGTAAATTCTGCACATTCACATGCATTGAGGCAGTGCTGGAAAGTTCAGTTTACTTTTTGTCATATCAGGCCTAAATACACTGCATACAGTGTGATAAATTTATATCAGTTTTCACAGAAGTAGCGTACCAGGGTGCTATTAGAAGAAGGATGAGGGAACAGGGAGATGATTGAGCATTTCCAAGTGTGTTTTGGAGTGAAGAAGCTGCAATTCGCTTGGATTTTTCTCATGTCAACGTGTTCCCCCATTCTGATGGTGTGAATCACTCCCTTGGCTAAACACATCTTCTGCTTGCCAGGCAAAAACTGTCTATCTGGGATATTTAAACACAAATTGGTTGTATGTTTGTTCTACACTATGACTACATGTTTACAAACCATGAAATTTTAGCTTATTGTGCATTGACTGAAGAGATGTTACAACTGTATTAATTACCAGTAGTCTAGGCACTATGCATCTTGCTTTTTGGATTAGGTATCTGCATGTATGCTAAATTTAGGTGACTGGAAAAGATCTTCCATATTAGAAGAATTATCGAAGTGTTGCACATGGGGATTATTTCTTTTCACTGTGAGAATGTCTAAAATCACATGTGAAATATGGGTAAATGCAGTGATAAGTAGTGCTTAGAACATATAAATTAATAGTAAATTGTAAATGAAAGTTAACTTCCATATTTGATTGACCTGGTAGGTACTTGCCAAAATACCTGAGTGAAGACGAACTTTTAATTACGCTCTTGAGATCTGTGTTTTTCACAGCTAAACCACCTTTCCAGAGAGCTTGGCTGGCCACAGGTTATCACTAAAATACATTGCTTTCTTTCACATCCTTGTGCTATCAACAGCTGACCTGGCGTGTGCCAAGTTATGAATATCTGGGAGAAATATGTTGAAGGGTAGTTTGTAGCCCTGTATTCTAGTTTTCAAGACTGCCACCCCTGCAGGGATAGAACATACGCTTTTATCCAGTTACTTTAAAGTTGGTCTTTACTCAGGACAAGTGAAAAACAAGAGAGGATTTCCTGTATCCCAAAGCAATTTCGAAATGCTTATAAGAATGCAATTAATAGAAATGAAAGTCGACTGCACTTAATTAAAAAATGCAAAATGCAGACCAAAATGTTTACTAAATTGAAGAAACAAGGTGTCAGAACATGACAACAGCAGAGTCATACTGACTCAGGCCAAGAGTCCATCTAGCACAGTATCCTGGCTCTGCCAGTGACAAAAGCCTTTGGGGAAGTGTGTATAAAGAATTCGGGTGTATATAGGTCCCCAGGCCATGTTTTGGGAGAAAGCACACACATGGGACTGTTTCTGATATGTTCTATGGTCAAGACACAGTACCAGGTTTACCTCTCCTGACTGACACCGCTCTCCTGACTGACACATCTCTTATGGCTGGGGACATGCCACACACCTGAGTTTCAGCACATCAGACACCATTTTCATGGCCTATAATATAACCCTCATGTTACTTCAGGTAATTTGAACTGAAAACAAAAACCAACCAACCACACCCCCCAACCCTCCTCCCCCAACACACAAACCACACTCCAAAAAGAAACCCAAACCATGGCCATGGCCATGGTAGCACCACCTGGGGAGGGCTGGGGCTGAGTGTTTGGTGGCGTGATCATGGTTGGGTCATGCCAACTGGCCTCAAGCCTGCAGGACAGTCTCTGGCCTTCCTTTATTTAATGTATATGTGGTGCTTGCAATAATGTCCTTTTTAGGGACAAAATATGAATCTTTAACAATGTCTTTATCAACAATATGTTTAAAATTGGATGAGAAATAGAGAAAGCAAAGGTGAAGCAAATGCTCTTGGTAATTTGAAGAACATTCTTTCCTGTTCCTGTCATTTAGCGACAAAAAGGATATAAACTTGAGAAGCTTCTACAAGGTGTTTCAAAAAGACGGACCCAATTTCAAAGCAGTAGGGATTTTGAATTGGGTATCTTTTTGAAACACCCTGCATATTACAGACAAAACTTCTTGAAGCTAGATGGCAAACCGCTCAGTATCACGTGTTGGAGGAATTTTCAGGCCATTTAGATCAAAAAGTGATGTTAAAATGATACCATTTGTAGCTCTGGCTTATATAGCATTCAGTGATTACCCATTCCAGACGCAGTAACTTTTTCAGTATGAACATGAATTGCCTTCAGTGTATTATATTACCTTTACTTGTTACCACAGATGGATTTTGAGATCCAACACAGACCCACTGAAATGATAGAAAACTTTCCGTGTTGTATTTGCACACCTGAGGAGTTACTGCAGACATTTTCAGCTGCAATAAGGGTACAGGTTTGGGGGTGATTCAGCAGGCAAACAGCACAGGGTGTGCAGTACAGTCTATACACTTCAGGACGTGCTGGGAATGGTACTTACAAACTGTAACTATTGGCTTCTATTTGGCTGTTTCTCACCTTCTGTATCATTTGGTCATGGCGTCACTTTTGCGCATGTGTTATTGGTTGTCACACTTACAAATAAAGTTCATAATTCCACTCATATATAGCATGGAAACTTTCAGGATTCTTTGGTTGTACTTTCTGAGTGCTGCTGTGCCTTTGTAGTCATTTGTTTGCAATGTTATTAATGTCAGGGTTTTTTGCATTTCATTTGATATGAATTGGAGCTGCTGTAAAGGGGTTTATGGGGTGCTACTATGCTTAGTCCAGTAACATGACACACTGCGAGGTAGCTTGAGCCTTGAAGTAAAATTATGCGATTTACTTTACATCTCAAAAATAACAGAATGTCCCAAATCTTTGAAGTTATGTTTTATTAGAATATAAAAAAATGTAACTCTTTAAACAGAAAAAACTCATAACTCTTGTGAAACACACGTTAAATAGAAAGGTTTGCAAATAAAACTGCAGTGAGCCCACTAAGTTCTTTGAAGGACTTAGTTTTATTCCAGTTCTACTTTTTCAGGCTGACAGCTTTCAAAGATGCCCTTGGCTTAAACTAATCACACACCCCTCTGTTTTCCTATGGAAGTTTCCTTCTGCCTGTCACTCCTGAGATGTGGCTGCTTCCCCCTGCAGATAACCCCCTGTGCTTTGCAGGAGCCTCCCTGTCTCCATTGGTGATGCAGATTTCTTGCTTGCTGCCTCACCTGCTTTTTCTTTCTGAATCCACTGATTCTGTTTTTCCACAAGACATTGTCTGCAGTGGCAAACTGCATTGTCTGCACATAGCAAATTGCGATTAAATTGGAAAGTTTTATCCTCAGCTACAGAAAGGGTTTTCTTATGTGCTCAAAGACTTGACTTTATAAAGTTTGCAAAATTATGTAATATAACTGTGTCTCCTAAAAAATCTGGAAATATTGGAAACTGCAGCCTTCATTAATGCACAGAACATTATGTCAGCAATTAGAAGTTCCTGCATGCACCTCCTCTGGGTTTTTACCGTGGGCCTGGGGATGGGCTACTTTCAGAGGTCAAAGAGCAGTGAAGTCCTTTTTCCCAAAGCAGTGCACCAGTCTTTATGCCAAGTCTGTCGCCGCTTGTGTTTTTTGACATAATGGCATTTCTCTTTAATGATAATTGAGTTCACCAACTCCTTTTGCTCTTTTACCAAGAAAAGGCAATAAAGGTAAACCCACAGCTGGGTAGAAGTCCTGTCTGTCTTGTTACAGAGCTGCAATTGCAAAGCTGTTGCTAATATCTTTCAGTCATTACCATATCAGCTGGATATAAAAGACTTTCTAATGAAGCACAAGTTGATGCTGTTTAGTTTACAGACTAATTTTCCATTAGCTAAAGCAATTTACCACTTCACTCTTTAAAGTGCAAATCCATAGCAATTCTCAAAATGAAGACCTACTCATCCAAGTAAATTTCAGGAAGTGGTGAAAAGAGATAGAATAAACAGCATTTATCCAGAATCAAAACTAGCAGTGCCTTCATTGAAGGTATCTGTACAAAGAAGGGTGTGGACTGACAGCAATAATTTAGATTCTAGCAAGCAAATAAATACTTCTGTCCTCAGATATCCCAAAGAAAAAGTTCTGCAAGTAATTGCAGAAGCACAAGAATATACTCATTTGCAGAAACTACATATACCAGTGAAAACTATGTAGAGGAAAGTACGAATAGCAAAAGAAATATGTTTTGTATAAACAGCAAATCAAACTTTCCTTCCCTTCCTTCAGTCTTGAGAAGGTGATTTCTCATTCATACCTCCTCCTAGTGACCAGGTTAATCTTACCTACACAAAGCTGATGTGATCTGGTCCTACTTCCTGATGAGATCTGAGATGTGGGAAAATAAGATCATTTTTCTTCATCTTTGCTTATATGGGTTTTTAGGATTCAAAGTGATAGTAAGTTCAAAATGGCCATTAACCAAATAGATGTAAATAAACCTGTGTTTGGGAAGAAAATACAACTAATAATTTTCCATTAGCTAAAGCAATTTACCACTTCACTTTTTAAAGTGCAAATCCATAGCAATTCTCAAAATGAAGACCTACTCAGGTGCTTTCATTTTGGAACTGTCTCATTAGGCAATATTCACGTCGTAATCATGTTTAATTGTTGGAGGTTTTTCTCTTATACTGGAAGATCTGCCTAACTGAATGCAACATGACTGTATCCAAAAGATGTAATTTTCCAAGGACTACTGGACAGAATAAACCCAAAAGTTGAATCTGTTCTTAAAAAAAAAAAAAAATAAATAAAAATAAAAAAAAAATCAACAAAAAACAAAACACCAAAAAACCCAAAAACCTTTTCATTAGACCTATGGTCCTTCATTTTGAACACTGATGGTGTGGCTATATTCATAATATTCTGTCATTTCCATCATGGAGGCTTCATTTTGGCTGCTGCTATCACTAGAGCCTTTGTTTCTTAAAGCTAGGCAGCGTTGTGGAGAAATGATAACCCTGTTGTAAAGCCATGTGGTGGCCCTCACTACAGGTACCAAGCCAGCGGTGGGAAGGTGAGACCATGGACCTCCCAGGCAAGTGTCCCCAGCCTTGGTGCTGGCTTAGTGGTTGGCTGCTTCATGAAGGTGTTTTCAGGGAAAGAATAGGGGCTGTTCACTACACAGTTACCCATTTATCTCCCTTCCCACTTGCCACAACTGCTGTCACATCCAATGGCACTCATGAGGGTCATCGCTGCACTATAAGCCTGTGCTGATGTTGGCATATTTTTAATCTTACAGGTTTTACATGAACTCCATCCATATGAGCCTGGTTCTTAAGTATGTGTTAGTTCACATCACCTTCATGCACTGACTTTATCTACTCTCCTCATTGCCTACAGGACTATGATGTTATTTTCAAAATGACATGGCCAGCTAAATCAGTGCTGGATTACTTGGTAAACGAGAGAAGATGGAGTGGTTTGGAAAGATTGAAACCCAAGAAGGGGCAGGGGCATCTTCTGAAATGTTAGCTGCAGTTGAAAGAAATGAACTAACTGCTATAAATTCCCTAAGTCAGCATAAGGAATATCCTAATACAGTCTAGGCTATATTTAGGGTTAAATACCATGGAGTTATACCGTTAAACAGTGGAGGACATGCAGTCTTGATAGTCCAAGTAGAGCATGTATTTTGGGCAGTGAACACTGTCATTCCTCTCAGAAACCTTTCAGCACTAATGAGCACACTCTGCATAAACAGATCTGTTTTGATGGTAAAAAAACAGCTACTTATGTAACACAGAAGTGCGATTTCACACTGCTAACCTAATCTCAAGTGTTTTCTTTCCTCATCTCTCCTGCTTAAGAGGATCTGATCACTTTTATCTTATTTTTACTGTAAAAACATGCAAACCATATATTTAAGTCAAAGTCCCCTGGAGGATATAATTTAGAAGGAATTTATCTATGATTGCTTCTCCCCTAGAATACTGCAAACTGCCTGGTGGTTTAATAGTTTGCTATTTGAAATATTGCTTGTTAAAAGATGGAGGTCTTGGTGTTTGGAATTGCATTTGCTAAGATCTTCTTCCATAAGTTTGTTTTAATACTTCTGTTTGCTTTGCAGCACTCTGAATGCTAGCTGCTGCTCCTCAGTGCTTTTCTCAAAATATTCAGTAGCTTCCAGGTTAATAATTAGGTAAATCAAGTAATTCTGCTTTAGATTCTTTTGAATTTACACATTTTTTTCAAAACCCCTTCCCCGTCTTTTCAGTGTTACGTATTTCTCCACATTCTAGATTTTGTCACCACTTCATAAAGTCTTACAAATAAAACATTTTTTTATTTTAACAATTCAAGTTCTAGATGAATAATTTCACAGAATGTGATTAAGGTTAAGATATTGCTTCTGATTTTTTGTGTGTTTCAGACTTGCATCTTAAACACATGTTGTTTTCTAATAACTTTTCAGCGTGAAGCAACAAAGCTAAAATGTTGGTTTGACCTCTCTTTCAGTATTAGAATTAAGCCTCGTTGGTCCCACCTATAGACAGTTAGCAATGTAAAGAAAGAATTTGTGAGTGTACAGACATGTTTTTAAGAGGATTTTACTGGCGCAACCAGAAATGAAGCCTGCTGATCATCTGAGTTGGTTTCTTGCTCTGACCTAGAAGCTTCTCACTCTGACAGGTGTCAGGACTAGATCCAACCTCTCTTGCTCGTGTGGATGCAACCCTTGTTTCCTCCTGTTTTTTGACAGGTAACCTCGGGTCCCAGCTGGTTGAGTATAAAGAAGAGATGTACATAACGTCGGACTGTGGGAACACGTGGCGTCAGGTAGGAAACGGAAGCCATCAAAGGCACCTCGAAATAATTTTAAAGTACCAAAAATTATTACTTTTGTAATGCTTAACTGATCTTTTTACACCCACTGTTTTGAGGGAGATGGCTGGCATTATCCCCATCTTGCTTGGAAACTGGAAGATATTAAGATAGTGATTTGTGAAGACTCAAATTTGTTGGGCTGTCAGGTTTTGCTGGAACTCAAATATTTTGGTCTCTTTAAAGATCTTATAAGTATCTTGTATAAAAACATAGAGTCTGTTTAGGTTTTTAATAATTTTAGCAATCTTCCTGTGCTAAGGATAAAGTAGACTTGGGCTGCATATTGCAGTACGAATAGTCCAAGCTAAAAGACGTGATTTAGGTAGAAAGACAGAAATTTTCCTGCTTCGTAGTCTGAAAACTGGTATCTAAGCTTAAACTTTGTTCTTCATTAAAACTGAGAAAGCAAAAAGGGTTTTTAAAAAAAACCCCACAAACTTTGAATGTGTTTTAATATGATTTAATAAATTCTGTGACTATAAACAACAAATTATTAAAAAAAAAAACAGTAATGTAGTAGCTGTAATACCATTTGAATTCTAAATGTCTTTTGCTTCAATTTAAATATTGCAACTTTATTATGTTTTTTTTTTTTTTTCCTAAATTTCTCTATGTCAGCAATGCTTAATCACAGGAATATATTCTTTCTGTGTGTATATGATCTGGAATGTATTTATAACGTGTATCCAGGAGGAGGAAAAAAAACAAACCCACAAACCAATCAACAACAACAAACACACAGCAAAACCCCACAAAAAACGCAAAACAACAAAACACCCTCAAAGGACAGAAGTGTATCAAAAAGTCATTTAATTTCAGTTAAAATAGTGTTTTAGTGTACAACTGAAATAAAATTAAGCAATATTGTTTTCTGAGAACAAGTAAGTGTTACTAACCTTGAGGACTTTTAAGATGAAAAGACGAAAATACAGTCAGTTTCTTATGTTGTTATTGTAGGCTGCCATTAATACTCAACAGAAGGATGTTTTTAAAGAAATACGTTATTTCTGTCATGATAATGTTCTTTGAGTTTAAAAGATAAAATTTTATGGAAAATTCCTTATTGAAATCTAGCAGATGATAAATAGGTGTTTAAATGCAAACACTTCCCAGGATTTACAGTGGGTATTTAGTTGTTTAATATTTTCTAGAGGCTTCTCTAATAATTTATTGTCACCATTTGCCGAAGTTCTATCATTTTTCTGGGGTGAAAAATAAGAATGAAAGAGTGAAGGGGATCATATTCATATTTTTGCTGATTTTAATTTGTGACACATTCAGGCGAATGTTCTGTGATGAAAAGTGACCTTAAAATGATTATTCATGCTGTAAAATATGACAAAACCTGATCTGTCATTATGACAGTCAAAATGAAAACTACCATTGATAGCTTTTTTTAATTAAAACTGCTGCAAAGCCTTTGAAAGAGCTTACTCAATCTTAATATTTGTGATTAGAATGAAAATGTAGATTATTGTACGTATTTTATGGCCTCACCGCTCCTGATCAAACAGTACTTCCAGAGGACAGCGGTACATTTCCTTTCTCTGTTGGAGTCCCTGCAACAAAACACAAGGCTTCAGTCAGATGATATGGGAATTATTTAGACAGTAAATTACAGGTTTCCTGAGCTGGCAAAAGCAGAACAAAGCTGATGTTTTGGCAGAACTCTTTTAGTGGGTTTAAGTCACGGACTTGGAGCCTTTGCGGTTGTCATTAGCAAGTGCGTGTCACCTTTCTCACATCCACACGTGATGTTGCAGAGCTGTCTGCAGACTCGAAGAGGATCAGTCTGTGCTTGAGTAAGGGACAGACCAACACAGAAAAGTAAATATAAAAGACCTTGAAGGAATTAATTAAAAGCTTTCTTGAAATAATACCAATATTGGTTCATAAGAATGTAAGACTAGGAGGAAGGTCAAAGATCACGTAATTCAACTATATGCCCCAAGACAACATCAAACGAACTAGGAACATCTCTAACAAAGGTTTGCCAGACCTGTTTGTTAGTCCTTCAGTGTAGGAGATTCTGCAGTTTGGCTATGTGGTGTTTCACCGTTCTTCATAGATTTTTCTGACTATTTAACATAAGCTGGCCGTGCTTTTTGCTGTTGTTCTTGCTGTTTCACACATTTTGGAACGTAAGTTGATTTCTTCATGTCTTTGGAGAGGAGTAGTTTCCTATCACCTCTGAATAACTCTTCAGGTGTTGAAAGGTGATAATCATGTCTACCCAGAGTATGGGGATTTTTCCCTTGGAAAAGAGCAAACTCAAATGCACTGATTTTCCTAATGGATCAAACTTCTAAAGTGCTTTTCCTTTTTGTTGCTTATTGACTCTCACGGACTATCTAATATGACAGCCCTCTCTCCTGAAGTGTGGTAAAACTGGATGCAAAATTAAAAATTTTACCAGTACTAAGCAGAATGAAATTACTGCCCTTGGTGTCTTGACATTACTGGTACCTCATTTTGGAAGATTTCTCCTCTTTGCACTAGGATCATGTTGTTGACTCAGATTCAGTTTGTGATTCATAACCGGGTCCAGTGCCTGAGTTCCTGAATTTTTAATACATTCTCAGTTTAACAGTGATCTACTGATCATTTTCCTTCAATAATTTCTTAACCAGCTGCTTGCACTTAAAATTATTTCAACCGAACCTGTGTTTCCCTAGTTTGCATATGGTAAGGTCATATGAGAGTTCAGGAAGACTTGCTATGGTAGGATATACAGCCGGTGTTCATAAGTAGAAATAAAAACGCCCAAATGAGAGTTTTGTGAATTTAAGTAAATAGTGGTGATAAATGGAAAAGTAAATACAAGGATTCTGACTATATGGAGCCACAATACCACGTGGGCTGGCACCAGTTGTGCTCCTGCTGTTCTTTTGCATGATGCCTGAGCTGCTTGTTTGTCCCTTGAAACCACTGCTCTTGGTGCCTGCCATTTTAAGGCAAACTGAAATTTGTGTTTCTGTATGGTACAACATTGCACTGTGAACAGCAGTAGTTTAGAAGCTGATGGACAAGTAGTTTAACCATCTGTGCAGCAGCAGTGATCTGGCCTGTATGAGAAGGGTATCTCACCTTGACATTATAAGGAACTACATGGGCTTCGATATGAACCATGGGGATGTAATCTAAGGTGAACTTGTGGGACAGATATGTCTACTTGGAAGATTTCTCTATTATACCAGGCAAAAAACAATATCATAAAATGTGTTAATGAACATGATACTGAGTCAGATAAATGAATGTTGCATTCTGGGAGAAATGCGATACCTTTGAACACGATTTCAGACCACACAGGTTTGGAAAACTTCTATGTTTTTCCCCCTGTGGGGCCTGTTTTCAGTATGATTTTTAAAATATTAGGATACTCTGTCAGATGCTAAGGGTGACCTTGTTTATACATATGAGTGTTTTAGTTAAAAAAAAATCTGTTCACCGTTATGGTTGCCATTGCTATTTCAACGGCATCTGTTGCAGCACTGTGTTTGACGTAGGGCAGAGTAAGAGAAAGGTCCAGATTTCAAAAGAAATTACTTAAAAAGAAAAAATCAGCCACAGAAAACTTTTCATATTTGATCTGCTACTAAAGTAGGTAGTGTTGCAACAAAATGCTCAATTAAGCTAGTAAAGTTACACAGAAATTCTGTTGTATCTCTAGGAACTGAATCTAGATCTCTAGATCTACAGTCCAGTTTATTGGAATATTATTTCTCTGTGTCAAATTATTTTGTATTGAAGCAATTTGTAAAACCTTTGTTCAAGCGGGAATACATGTTTTTCTGCAGACATCTTAAGAGATGGTTGTTAACACCTTTAAGCACAATAGGAAAGGCTGCAATCTCAGCCTCTGTCTCCTGGGGAGGTCCAGCTGGCTCATTCTGTGACAGAAAACTTCCATTTCCAGATTTGATTTTTAAATGGCTGTCACTTGGTGAGAGAAGCAAGTGACTTTGGGCATTTCTAGTTACTTTTGAAACGTCTGTATCTCAAAGTAAAATTATGTGGAATATATTTCTCTAGAATCATTTAAAAATGTTTTTGTTGACTTCGTGGAGCTCTCCTAATTGCTCCCAGCAGATATTCCTGCCTGAAATAGCTGCTGAAGTTGTTAGGACAGACACGGGGAAAAAACATTTAGAGCAGAGGGAGAACAGGGAGAGAAAAGAAGTTGACATTATGATTATGAAGCACAGAACATGCTAAAAAAATTACAGAAAGAAAAAACATAGAAATAGGCTATAACCATCTAGTTCTGTAGTGGCTGGTTACTAGTAAGGATCATAATAAATTTAGTTAGTGGAGACATATACATCAGAATTAGTGGCGGACTGAGCATACATGTCTCATGTTCCTGAGTTTGAACTTCAGCTCTGATGCTGGGACCACCTTTGCCTAAATTTTTGTAAACTGTTTGTCTTGTTTTATTTTCTAGAAAGTACAGGTAAATATTTACTTTTATGCTGAACTCCACCATCATGAATTCATTTATTCTTTTCAATATACTGAAGATACAGAGTTACTTTCATCAGGAATGTAATAAATTTTGGTTATTAAATGTTTGAAATGTGTGCAAGAAGAACATGATATAAAGATGGCATTAATGTACCTGTAGTGTGTCTGCTATTCTTTACAGTGTGCCATGTGGCTGCAGGGTAAAGCTGGGGTGCTAAAATGGTGCCCTGGGATGTGCCACAGTGCTTTTCTTGGAAAAACTCATTTGAATAAAGTGATGCAGACACTGGCTTCCTTTATCTTCAGTGTGATGGGGAAGCTCTTGGACACTTCATGCCCCTATTTCATTTTGATTTCAGCAGAAGTTGAAAGTTTAGAGGAAGATCAAAACTGTGCTTGCTTATCTGACTCCAGCTGATCTCATCCTTTTGAAGTGCATCTAAAATTAATGTCTGTCCTTTACCGAATTCTATTCTAAAATGTGCAGCTGTGTGGAACAAGTAGATAGGACTGTAAATGCCTCATATCAGGGTTTTACCTCTAAATTGGCAACATTGGAAAACTGATGAGACACTTGAAGCCCTTGGATTCCCATACAATATGCTCTTACTAGATGAGAGGAAGACTGAATTCTGAACTCAAATTAAATGCTTACTATTTTTGAAGTAATTGTGAATGTGCTGTAAGATATTTCCCCCCCCACCCCGCCTCTGCTTCAGTCTTGCTGATAAATCCTCTACATGTAGTATTTAGTATTGCCAGAAAATAGAAGCATTTATTATTGTCAGTATTTTTTCATTCACAAGTAAAGCTAATCTTTATATTTTTCATCTTTGCTTTGTCAAAGCATGTAGGAAGCTGCATTGCTGTCTGTTGACTGCTAAGTGTGTGTAGTAACCCTCGCTTCATCACCTGCTCTTATGTGAAATGAACTTTCACAGGCTAATAACCTGACTAAACCCTGTCTTAAAACAGATTTCAAGGGTAAAAAGGTACTGCTGATGACCTCTAGAAAATTAGTTAAACGTAATTAGGAAATTTTGAATCCTTTCTACCATTAAATCAATATTACATGTATTTTGATTCAGAACTCAGGCCAGGCTCTATATGAGATTACATAAAGTTTGAATTTAAATAAATCATTGACACTGGACATGCAGAAAACGTGCTTGCACCAATTATTTCAAGTTCTGTAGAGTCTGGATAACATGGAAAAAGTCACGGAAGCAATACTTTTCCTATTTTTTCTTAGAATTAAACTACAAAGCATTTTATTCTGCAAGATACACAGAATATGGCAAGTACCAAAGTAAGGTGATAGGTCACTTGGTGATATATAATAGGAAGAAATGCAGAATGCATAACTGTGAGAAATAAAAGCTTGAGCTAAAATAATTTTAGACAGTTTAATCTGACTGTGATTTGAACCTGAACATTTTCTGATTCACCTGCTTAACTTTCTTTTCTTTTACAGCTGGGAGAAATATAAGAGTTAAACTGACTTTTATGTCCTTTCCAGTTTGAACTGTGGACATTGTAAAACGGATAAGTCTTTTAATCCCGGTTTGCTTGTACATTTTAGTTCTGCTGTTCTGTACAGTTGCTTAGCTGGCCTTCTTTTGTCCACCTTGTAGGTCTTCGAAGAAGAGCATCACATCTTGTACCTCGACCATGGTGGAGTTATTGTGGCCATCAAAGACACCTCTATTCCTCTGAAAATACTCAAGTAATCCTACAGTCAATTAGAGTAGAGCTGTTGTGTATTTGAGACCTCAGGCAAAGTTCAGAGTTTAAGATGAGCATTTTGTTATGATCATGTGTCAAATGTAGGTGGAGTCAGCTTAATTTAACATTCATTAAGTCAACAAAATGCAGGTGCATGTTTTCTCAAAGATTTTACTTCATGGTGCTGAAGGTACCATGGCATAATGCATTAATCACAATAAACTTTTCTTGCATCAGTGTAGATATTTTTGCTTAAAAGGCTATCCTGGAGCTCAACAGTACAAGCCATGTTCAGCGTGATTTTTATCTGCTACAGATTTGCACAAGCAGTATATGGCAATGATGCTCAACTTATGATGCATATAAGGCTTATGTATCCAGTCAGGACAGTTTATTCATACTGTAATCAACTCTGTCCCCTCAAAGGGCAACAGTGAATGGAGATGTTGGAGAATAGCCCTGAATTGCTCTGGCAAGAGCAATATAATGTAGACTTTGGGAGCCAATGGATAAAGGACTTGTGTGTTTTTGTGCTGTGCAATATAGTATGCAAAAAGCCCAGTTCTTCTGAGATACAAATTAACAAATTAACTGTAGTATGTGCAGACCCTGCCATATAGTGATGATGCAGCAAAGCCATCATTAACCTACTGTCAAATAGACCTGGAGGAAACATAGAGAAGAAGAGAGTTTGAATCTTAAATTTTGGGTGCACAGAGTATTTTAAATATATTTTGCTGATTCATCAGCATCTTTTGCAAATTTTTATATGTTTTATAGCAGCTGTGAAGGGCCATCATCTTGGTGCCTGAAGTTACTGCACCTCCCACATGTTTTAGCAATTGAGCTGTTTTGGCTCTCACATTTCACTGACCTCTGCATAACAGGTCTCTAGCTCCAAGACAACTAGAAAGAATGAAGTGTAAATTAACTTTCTCCTAAACCTACAAGGTAGTGAGATAGTTTGTTGACAGATCTTGGTTTTTATGTGCCTGAGAATTTCCGTTGTTGTGGCAAATCTGTTATATACCTTCTAATAAAGATATGAGCCCCTGTATACATTGCTGAGGAAAAGATCACATTAATATGATATATTGTTCAGGCATATTGTATTTTGGTGATTGTAAATCCTGGGCTTTAGAACTGAGGGATTTATTTTTTTGGTCTTTAATGAATTAATTCTATTTTTTATAATAATAGTTGTAAATGAAAACCATTTCTGCTTTTTTACAGGTTCAGCATAGATGAAGGCCAGACTTGGAGTACACATAATTTTACCAGCACTTCAGTCTTTGTAGATGGATTACTTAGTGAACCTGGAGATGAGACACTGGTCATGACGTAAGTTTCTGATTTAATCTTTTTTTTTTTTTTCAGAGGTCTCTCTGCTTATGCACTTCACCATATTTTTACTTGTGGGTGTTTGATATAGTCCTTGAGTCAGTGGTTTTTGCTTCTTGCAGTCACAAAGGCTCTTAGACTGATCATGTCCAAACAGCCTGAAATTATCTGTGTGCAGTATTTCAGATTGTAAAGATGAAATGTTATGTTCATGTGAAATTTTGCAGTTACCACCAGGGAGAGTGGAATAAATACAAATAAATACAAATCGGACAAACATAGGTAAAAAAATAACTACTTCCTGCATTTTTTCTGTTTGCTACAGATTCTTAGACTTTAAAAATGTTAAATATCTATTCTTTCTTCTTACGAAAATTGTCTTCACAATGTAAACAACAGTGTTGTTGTACTAGTAACTAGCACTGCAGTACCTTGTGTAACCAAATGCTGTGCTAACAAACACACATTTCAGTTCTGTGCAGTGCCTGAGGCAGATTCTGAGGATAGAGTTAAAAATAACTGAATTCTGCAACTTAGGCCCCTGTTTATCTGTCTTTTCCCAAAGGGCCAGGGACATCTGGATCTAAACTGCAGTGTTTGCTCTCTCTACAGTATAAATGCTAATATTTTAGAATTGTCTGAGAGTGAAAAAACACTGGTGTAATTAGGGAAAAGGCGCACGCTGACTGCAGCAGGGAAGAGGAAGGTCCTCAGATGTGCAGGTTGTTAGATGTGCTCCTATCAGAACAGCTTCTGTGGTCCTTTATATTGGACATCAGTATGTTCATGACAAGCTTTTTGTCATAGGAATTACAAATAGAGCTGCCTTTGATGTGTTCCAGTAGCATTTTCTCCAGGAAAAAAAAAGCCAACAACCCAGCATGGAGTTGTGTAAATGATCTTCAGGAAAACAGAAATCCTACCCAATGTTCTTAAAACCACTGTGCCCAGTTCACAGTGGCAGATTTGGGCTGTTCTTTCTCCGCTGTCCCATTTGTTCTCCATTATACATATATGACCTGAGAAGATCAGTATTTTCCTACCATCTTCTGGTTCTCTCAAGTATAGTTGTTGGAGTTTTTTTATTATATATGCCATGTGGCAGTACTTAGGCCTCTGAATGAAGGATTTCCATTGATTTCAGTGGAAGCAAAGGGATCAAAAGCTTATCCTAAACTGTACTTACTGGTAGATAAAAAGATGCATGAGGGCTGTATGCTCTAGGTTTGGGGTTTTTTGTGTTTTGTTTGTTTGTTCATTTTCTTATTCAGTATCATTTAAAGCAGTGATTTTGAGAAGATGTATTCAAATTTCTGGCTGAATGAACTAAAGAGCTCTTGTAAAATACGATACCTTTTGAAAGCATCGATCTGAAATATATGAAACTGTAGCTAGATTTGGTACCTAAGCCCACATTGATAAAAAGACATAATATGACTTACTGTTTTTAAGGGCAGAACAAGAGCCTGTCTCCAGCATCTCAATGCCAGGCTTGTAGAATCTTACTCTGCAGCTGGTTCTACTGAACATAAAGGACATCAAACACTTACTATCACAGATTGGCACTGCAAAGACTCACAGTTTTCCTACCAGACTGTAAAGATAATGGGAAGAATAAACTTGCAGTATGTGTTTCCTTGTTGCTGTTGTATTAGTTTCCTGACCTCTCCTACTGCTTTTGATTAAGTTTTACCTTCAGGGTGATGTTGTCTGCCCAGTGGTGCTCTGTCTGACTTGGCGTCAAGATCTTGTGTCATTCTGTCTGTCTTGGGTCATTTTTCTCTCAAAATTCCACAGTTGTACTGAGTTACTGCATATGACTTAATCTAAAATGATTTGCTGCTTTTGAGAAATGTCATCCACTGATACACTCTCACTAGAAAAACAAATGAAAAAAAAACCCACAACATTATGCCATCTTTTCCATTTTATTAGATAAAAAGTGTTTCTCTTCTGGGTAGAACATGGTAAGATGAACTTTATATGGTAATGGAAATAAAATAGTACTGTCTTTAACCCTGAGGATTCCCCAAATCCATTACAAAGGGCCTAGTCAGACATATATGACTTGTACAGGAATTTCATTTTCTTGCTTTAGCAGGGAGTTTGTTTGCATAAGGACTTTGAATAAAGAATTGAATGTCAAAATCTGCATAAATTAGGAGAGATACCATAATTCTGAAGTGGGAAGGTAATAACTGAAAAAGTGTACAGCAAAATTGTGGAACAGACACTATTTCATCGAAAACTTCTAGAATAAACTCACAAAAGAGTCAAAGAATATTTTGCTTGTACGGAAAGTGGCTACTACTGTAGGTAAAATCCTGGTTCCACTGCAGTCGGCTTAGGGATTTCCTTCAAGGTTTTTAATTTGTATTAAAAAAAAATTAAAAAAAATAAAAATTATCTGGGAAAGACATTAAGGGGCCTGGTAACACTGTGTGTGAGAGAGACTTCTCATTCTCCAGCATGATGACTGCGATGTTGACCTAACTTGTAAAGAACTTCCATTTGAATTCCTGTTCTGTCCTAACTTATCCAAAATGAAATGATCTGGAAAATTATACTGAAGAAACAGGGGAATGTGAACCTGGTTGCTTCAGGTCTTCATTTCAGAAAGTTTTGTGTTTTCTCCAAAACAACAAATGTTGACTTGTCAAAAGTTTTCAGAAAACTGAGTTGTCATTTGCCAGTTGACATTAAATCATTCATCCAAATCCCCTGCAGTATTCAAAGTATGTACACTGCCAAGGAAAATATATTCTATTCTGTTGTGCTCTGCAGTAGGCCTAGTTAAAATTTGAAGGAGTTTTAAGCAGTGACATAATCAAAAATTTTAGGAAACTCATTCTGTGTGGAAATCAATTTCTAAATAGACCTAGTTAAGAGTTTTAGGAGAAATAAGCAATATTCATAAAGTTTAGATCTGTGGAAAAAAATCAATGTTTAAATGAGAAGCTCAAATTCACTGTGTATTGCTAAGTGAATAAGTGAGGTTTGCTAAGAAATTTTCTCAACTAATTGACATATATTCATCAAAATAGTGCACAGTCTGGTAGGCTTTATTTTGTTCTAAGTTCTGTAAGAATGAAAGTTACTGCAACCCAGGGTTATCCTTAACAGCATATTATATTGGGGGAAAATTACTTAATAATGCTGGATTGAGTAATGGCCTAACTCGGCAGAAAAAGAATTTTTGTGTGTCTGAAATATTGATGTTCCTCTGCAAAGGAAGCAGTTCATATAAAGAAAGTTTCAAACCAGTTAAAATGACCCTGAATTGCAATTCAGCTTCTGGGAGTGTTTCCCAAACCGGGTTATTTCGATTGCAGTGTAAACCCAGTAGGCACAATAACTGTGGTACTGCAGACCATGGCCCCTTTCAAAGGCCAATAAAAGGTTACATAAAAGGACTTTTTTTTTTCTTTGTGTCAGGTAGAATCAAACTCTTCCTTATGGCTAATTTTATTTTTTTCCAGAGGGATTTTTCTTTCTAAGGTCTCGTAGAGTAACAACTTAAGATGCTGCTGGGAACTTTATGACATCTCTGAACTGCAGAACTCCTGCATGTGCACTTTGCTCTCTTGAAAGGCTGTTGCATTCTTTTTGGGTTCTTAGGTGATAGTGGAAGCAAGAAAATAGTTGAGTTTAAACTTAATCAAAACAAAGTGGATATGGTATTAACAGGTGATAGATATTCGGGAGAACCATCTGGATTTTTGCAAATTTCTGTTCCACTAGGAATGTCAGCCTCAACTTTAACACCATCAATAACAGTAAATATTACATGTAGTTTGTGGGGCTTATTGCTGTACCACACATGACAGCACACTGCTTTTCCTGCTGTCTCTTAGCATCTTACTAGGTGCAGATACTTCCCTTTGTTGTGTATTCTTCACTAGTAACTCTCTCATACTGCAGCCCTCAAAAAAGGTAGATAAATGGTAGATAAAGCCTCATTTCGTAAGATAATAGCTGATTTCCCAAGGCAAACTCTAGGTTTTCTTTGCAGCTAGGTGATCTCTTCTTTGAGGGGCATTGCTCAGTCATGAAATAGTTGTTCCACTCTGCATAATGAGGAACATATCTGTCTGTTGACAGATGGAGAAAACATATAGAAAGACAGGAAGAGAAGGGTGACCTTAGTAAAAGAGCACTCTAAAAGCAAACTGGTTGCTCTATTTTGATCTAGAAACAGCTGATTCAGATGTAGAGATACCTGTTTACTGGCAAGTCTAATGATTTTGCTGGCATATCTGTGGACACAAATGTTTGCAGAGCAAGTCAATGCGTTGTAGTATCACTACCAACCTGTGGTCTTGGAGCCAAGACCGTGGTTCTGTCCCATCCCTCCCCCTGCTCAGAAGTCCAGTGTTTAAAGCCTTGTTTTTTCTCTCCTTTCCATAGTTTTTCTAACATATTCAGAAGCACGTTAACATGATACTTTCAGTGTCTTGCTAAAGCCGATGTTTAGTACGTTTTGAGGGCAGACCTGGAAACATATTCGAATAAGAGGAATGGAAAGTTTAGGAATCCGTGTCCTGTAAGAATCTTTTATTGCTTTATCCCTTTTTAAAGGAGGAAAGAAAAAGGGTAACACATGACTTTTTTAGTCAGATACAGTCTATGTCATTTTGAGTTGGTGTCACTGAGTGCCTATAGCTATGGTGCTCTAACTTCTCTTTCAGGGAGACAATTCCATTTTAGTGTCTAGTTCTAATAAATGGTGATGATGAGGTAGGCATTGGAAACTTTGGCCAACAATAAAATTGTTTAAATATTTTACTTAAATTTTGGTGAAGCCTTGTACTCCAGTTTACTGTATTTTGCTCTCAGGAGCTACAGTTTAGGTGACTATACACTATTTATTCTGGCTTTGCCAGGTGTAGTGTGAATGAAGAATTTCCTACCTGTGACAAAAGAGATCTTATTTTTAAGTATGTGAGTAGAAAAAAAAAATAGCTAAAGACTTAATCATAACATTTTATAAGTATCCCAAATTAACTTGATGCTTAAGTAAGATAACAATAGAGAGCTGAATGATGGAAAGCTATCCTTTATAATGTCATATGTTTCTCCTTAAATTAATTAATTTTGTTCACTGTCCACCTTGTATTTGCTTCTACATAAAGTGTCAGGCTAGGCACTAAATCTGCAATTTTTTCCAAGCAGCTTACTTGTTAAAAGGTTGTTCTTGGACAGGAATTTACCAAATAGATGGAAAAAATGTTGGAGGTAATTCACAAACATCATGGAACCACTGAGCTTCTGGATAAAATGTGAACATGCTCATCCTGCTCCTCCCCAGCACTTCTCAGAACTTCTCATTTCTACTCTTTTTCCCCAAATGAGCTGAAACCAAGATGTTTTGGCATAAAAGAATGATTGGCAGTTATTATGTTTTGGAGGCAGGAAACAATGAAAAAACATAGTTTGGTTCAATTTCAACTAAATTGTTTCCGCCCTTCATTTTTCACTTTGGCAGCCAAACCAAACCAAGGAGAAAAAAAAACACCCAAGCCACAAAACACTACTCTTCAGTGCTATAAGTATATGCATGTGTTTGTAGTTTAAGGCACTTAAATCATAAGTGTCTCAGCATATTTGCACATGATCTGTTGTGTACACAAGCACTGTTTATGTGAAGTTGCTTTATGTAGGCAGGTGTCTCCTTTTGCACGTGGAAGCATTCATCATTTCTGTAGTTGCAATTTAGAAATGACTGAAAATGTGACCTTTGTTGCATTCTTTTGGGGAATTAGAAAAATATGCAGAATTATTATCTTGATGTATAATAGACTGCAGCTTGAATCTTACATTACTTTCATCCACTTTACTAGTATGAACCCTTTGACTTACTTGATTTTTGTTGATTTTACAATTGTGTAAAGGGAGCAAAGACAACTGTTAGGAGGAAAGCATGTCTATCATAGGATTTGTCTGTCATTTTCTTTTTGAAAATGGTAGGCTTTAAATAGCACTGTAGGCATAGTCATGGCCAACCTGCTTTTCCAACTCACATCTGCTTAAAAATCTTTCCTAAATAATGTTACTGTTTCTGTGAGTTAAGGAGAACACTACCTGATGTCCGTGGTTGCACTAGAAGTAGATCACATCTTTCCATGCCATGACCTTATCACTTTACTCCTTCAACTTGGTAATTTCTTTACAGATTTTGGCATGGAGAGGTCTTGTGTCTTGCTGTATGTTCAAAGGCACTGTAATAATAATGAACTACAACAGGCAAAAGAAAAAGATTGTCACAGTTATTTGCTTTTTCAGTTATCTCGTCATCATTTGTAGTAAAGGTCTAAGTGAAGCAAAGGACTCGGCTCTTTGAGTTCAGCATAAATTGACAAGAAACTTCTAACACACTGTTCCTTTTAGACAAAAGGCAGCTTAGAAAGTTGCTCCTGTTTCAATATGTGACCTCTGATATCTAGTGAACTATGATGGGGATTAAGTGTTCAATCTGAAATTGTAATTGTGTTATAAAATAATCAAGGTGTGACAGTTTAAAAAAATATTTTAACAGTACAGTAAGTTCAATGACAATTATGATTGGTACTAATATGATTTACTACAGGAGAGGAAGTCTTATAGGGAGAACAAGATCTAAGTACCACCTTTTAGTATAGCTCTGTAACAGCTTCCATTTAGATGACTACTTTCCATGAGACAGACTGAAAGTTGTTAAAATAATTAACTGGCATTTCATAGAATCACAGAATGCTAGGGATTGGAAGGGACCTCAAAAGATCATCTAGTCCAATCCCCCTGCCGGAGCAGGAACACCCAGATGAGGTTACACAGGAACGTGTCCAGGCTGGTTTTCAATGTCTCCAGAGTAGGAGACTCCACAACCTCCCTGGGCAGCCTGTTCCAGTGCTCCGTTACCCTCACTGAGAAGAAGTTTCTTCTCATATTTAAGTGGAACCTCTTATGTTCCAGTTTAAACCCATTACCCCTTGTCCTACCATTGTTTGTCACTGAGAAGAGC
The DNA here is from genome assembly GCF_964273445.1 of Streptopelia decaocto. Taxonomy (NCBI): domain Eukaryota; kingdom Metazoa; phylum Chordata; class Aves; order Columbiformes; family Columbidae; genus Streptopelia; species Streptopelia decaocto. Next base: position 66,425,608 of record NC_138658.1, read on the forward strand.
CTGGCTCCATCCTCCTGACACTCACCCTTTCTATATTTATAAACATTAATAAGGTCACCCCTCAGTCTCCTCTTCTCCAAACTAAAGAGACGCAGCTCCCTCAGTCTTTCCTCATAAGGGAGATGCTCCACTCCCTTCATCATCTTGGTTGCCCTACGCTGGACTCTCTCCAGCAGTTCCCTGTCCTTCTGGAACTGAGGAGCCCAGAACTGGACACAATATTCCAGGTGTGGTCTCACCAGGACAGAATAGAGAGGAAGGAGAACCCCGGACAGTACTCAATACATTGTAGTTGCTCTCTTACGTAAAGAGCAACTCCACCACCTCGCCTGGCTGTCCTGTCTTTCCTGAAGAGGACGTAGCCATCCATGACCATGTTCCAGTCATGTGAGCTGTCCCACCATGTCTCCGTTTCTGAGAGGCTGGTTTCCTTTCCCAGCTTGATCAGGTGCTCACTGTTGGGTGTTTGAGGTTTAGATCCACAGAGTGTAATTTTTGCACATAGTTGGACATCTTTGCTTAGGTGCTGTCCAGAAGAAATTAGACATGTTATCCAAGATAGAGCCGCTAACGCCCTCATCACCTGATTATGGTTCAAACCCTAGGTTTTACTTTTGGTACCTGTTCCACCCCCAACTGGCATGACAAGGTAGCAGAGTGCATCAACAGGGCTGTACAGGACTGTGCAGACAAATTCTGCTCCCTGTTTCAAACATCATGGTCGATGACAAAGTCGCATAGAGGAGAGCAAAAACCAATGCAGCACTTGGGAGATTAAAGCAGCACGTCTAGAATGAAAGAGGCATCCGGTTTCAAACAAAAGTAGCTACGTGTCACACAGTTGTCATCACTAGTCTTCAGTACGACTGCAAAACTTGGACAATTTAAGTTACTGTGTTAAACATCTGAATAAATTCCACATGTGCTGTCTTCATGACCTTAGTGGGTTAGTACAGTGGGATCAGTTCCACCACTCTGAAGTCTTTGAGTGTTCTCACATATTCAGCAGTAAAGCAAAACTGTTACAGGTTCAGCTGTGCTGCTCTGGGTATCTGGTGGGGACATCAGGCTGCTCAAAGCCATTTTGTTTGTCCAGAGACAGCAAGGCTAACAGCTCAAAGGCGAACCATCACAATTTTATTATACAAGAAGTTGCTCAAGGAGCGTCTTAATATATACCTACCATGATATGGGGCACTATACCTGAAATCCATCTGCTTGACAAAGCATGTTTTAAGGCTGTTAAACCCTATGAACAAAGTCCTGAAGAACACAGCAGAAAATCCAAAGAGGAAGTGTAATTTTATAGAAAGATGTCCATTACGTCCAAAATGAGTAGTGTGTTGTCAAAATTGGGCTTCCTTCTCCAGAATGAAGCCGTGGAAGCTGAATGTTTACCTGGTAAGTCTTTGGGTGTCTCCAGCATAAGCACCATCACAGCTTCAGTCAGATGGTCTGCGAGTGCCACAGCCAGCAGGCAATACAGCTGTTACTGCTCATCTGAACTGAGAACATCTATTGAATAGGTCCTCTTTTCTATTGAATGGAAACGTGAATTTACTGGAAGAGGTTATCATTGCATATAATTTCTGTTAAATTAGCTCCGCCTGATTATGAGCCTTATCAGGAACAGAAATAACCAGCAATCCTCCAGCAAATAGTTGAAATGAGTTAGCTTAAAAACTGCATTAAACTGTCTTAGCTATCAAATGATGCAATCAAATTAAAAAATGATGTGCCCATAAATGAACTGGGAACAAATGTACAAAGTTGTTATGGCAACTGAAGTAGTGAAGTTACAATGATGGGTCCTGAATTCTTGCAAATAAAAGTAAACGAATTTCCAAGGTAATTGGAATTTCTTTCAAAAATTATTTATCACAGCATCATCTTTCATAGTTTCAACAGAATTGATTTGAAGGCTTTCTAATGAAATATAATTAATCAAGAGGAAGGTTTTAGTAGCTTATGAATTACTATCATCTTGGTATTTAAATTCTAATAATCAGTTACACTTGCTGCACCATTCCAGCTTTTTCAATTCATACGATTTTATTGGACATATATCTTTTGCACCTGAGCAATCAGATTGTTATTTCTGTTATGTATTGCTTTATAGTAGCTAATATTTTTTGTCTAATCCATCGAATCCTACTTAGTACAATACTTTCTTTCTTACTTTGGAAGAATACTTCTTTTTATGCTAGTGATATTTGACAGTACACTTAAATGGGCTCTTTTGATGTGTCTGCAAAACCCTGGCCTTAATAGGGCAACAAGTGTCTCTGCAGCAAGAGCATTTATTATCATTAAGCCTTTTTTTCAAACAGTTTGCTAAGGTGGGTGCATGTTGGGTGCTGCATTCCTTAGGAAATTTGCTCTAGGAATTATAAAGCTCTATGGCTGCATTTGTCATGGGGTTTGTGGCTGTGCTGGGACACTTCCTCGAATCTCAGAATTTTTACTTAAGCCGAAGAATGGTGAAATCAGTGTTGCAGTTACTGTGCTCTGTCAGAACATGGTTTTCAGTCTGGAGAATCAGAACAGACATAATGGAAATGAGTCTTTTTTTGCAAGAGGCTGGACCAACAGGCAGAGAAGTTATTCCTGTATTTTTCTAAAAAACCACAGGGTGAGAGGCTTATAGTTCACCCATTGAAGCAGTGCCCTAACACAGAATCACAGAATGGTTGGTATTGGAAGTGGTGTCTGGAGATAATCTCTCCAACCACCTCATAAAGCAGATTCGCCTAGAGTAGATTGCACAGGATCACGTCCAGGCGGGTTTGAATGTCTCTAGAGAAAGAGACTCCACAACCTCTCTGGGCAGCCTGTTCCAGGGCTCTGGCACCCTCAAAGTGAAGAAGTTTTTCCACATAGTCAGATGGAACCTCCTGTGCTTCAGTCTGTGCCAGCTGCTCCTCATCGTATCGTTGGGCACCAGTGGAAGGAATCTGGTCCCATCTTAACATCCACCCTTGAGATATTTATAAACACTGATGAGATTCCCATCTCAGCCATCTCTTCTCCAGGCTGAACAGACCCAGCTCTCAGTCTTTCCTCCTATGAGAGATGCTCCAGACCCCTAATCATTTTTGTAGCTCTGCACTAGACTCTCTCCAGTAATTCCTTGTCTTTCCTTAACTGGAGGCCCAGAACTGGACATGGTATTCCAGATGTGGCCTCACCAGTGCTGAGGAGAAGGAGAGAATTATGCAACTATATCTTTTAAGGTTATTGATCATTTTCTTTCCTCTCTTTTTGCCTGCTTTCCAGGTCCCTTTGAAGACAACTCTTCAATCTATAAAAAGACTGAAGACATTTTGTTGTACTTCTCAGGTTTATCTTTACCAGAGAAAAACCCAATTCTTTCAATCTTACTTCATTGGTCACATTTTCTGAGCAGCCTATGAGTCATCTTGCCCCTCTTCCTTTCTAGTGGGTGTATAAATGTGTATATAGCATCCAAAATTAAACACCATAGGCTTCCAGAGGCTCCACCAGTGCCGAGTTTCTCAAAACAATTACCTCCATGGCTTCTGTTTTCCAGTTCAGAAAACAACCTAGAATTAGTCTTTCTTCTTTTACAACAACATTGCATTCATATTTTAATTACCCAGAATTCCCCAAGCCTTTTCTTCAATATTTGAAAGTCATTCACCATTTTGGTCTAGCACCTTTGTTGTGTGTTTTTGTTTTCTGGTTTCCCCTGCTGCCTTCCCCTGCCCAGGAGTACTTTTGGCAATTGGTTTTGGAGTATTTAATCATGTTGATTTCTGACCATTGTTTCTGTCAGTCAGTGTCTGCTCCCTTCCTTCTGTATTCTCTGCAGAATTTTGTGTGTAGGTTTTTTTGACCACATCAGTGTTAATGAAATTATTGACTGTGGACCCATCATATCTTTGTGGTATGTATCTCAAAATATTTTCCCGTTTGATAACTACTTTTTGAAAATGGATTCTTCTAATTGGAAATGTACTCCCATTCTTCATTACAATGATTGTATCAGCACTGCTGTTTTCCTTTTTAACTTGAGACAGTATCAGCTGGAATTGTGTAGCAGTTTTAACAAAGGTCAAAATATGCTACATTTTCTCCCTTCCTTTATCCACTAAGCCAGTTACCCCTTAAAAGAAGTAAATTACATTAGTTTGACATTATTTGGTTTTGACAAATCCATGGTGGCTGTTAGTTATCATTTTAATTATCTCCAAAGTGCTTAAAAGTGGATAGCTTAAAAATTTGTTTGGTATCAAAATTAATTCTGTAACTCCCTGGGTCCTGTTTTGTTGGTTTATATATATGTGGTTATATATATATACACATATATATGTGTGTGTATATAAATATAGGTGAAATATTTCCCTTTCTATAGTCATCTGGAATCAGCATCATCTTCTGTGAGGTCTCAAAGATGATTTTTAAGTTAAGAGATCTTGTTTTATACTTTCAGGAGAATTTCATTATTCTGTTCTGCATTGAACTCAAACCACCATCTCCTTTCTTCTTTCCTGACTAATCTGCCTGAGACAGCTAACACAAGTGAAGAAAATTTCATTTGTTCCATAGAAAATACTTTCCTTGAGTCAGGAGTGAAGCTTTGACAGGACTTGGCTCCTTGCACTTGGACATATTTGTTGATAAATGGTTAATAAAAGAAATGTAACCAAATTTTACAGTTTTGTGGTGTCTGTAGAAGCATTCACTGAGGTAGGTAGCTGCATAAGCACATGGGCAAGTCTGCCTTATGGTAGTATGGAGAAAAAAATATATATATATATATAAAAAAAAAAGGTACAGGTATTTAGCATGCAAAAGACACTTCATACCTGTCAGCAAAGCCAGTCATATTGAAGCACACATTGTGGAAAAAGCATGAGACCACCTAAGTAGTCACTTTATTGCATATGTAACTACAAGTGAATAAAGCTTATATGGTGACAGCAACTCTCAGGATCCAGATGAACCAGAAAAAGGAACCAAACCTATAGTTCTCAGTGGGAAAAGTGGGACCACACACCTATGTGCACATACAGCTAGTGGACCGAGCCACATTTTTTAATTTTTGTGTATTGTTTCTGCTTCTGAGCCATGAGTAGATATAAAAACAAAGAAAATAGATGATCCAAGTCCTCTAATCTCAGAGCTTTACACGAGTAAGATGTGTAAACTAAAAAACTAAAGGCGCATGTTTCTGTTAAATTAAGTGCACTTCTGATGGTGAAGTTTCCTTAAGCATGGATTGTTCAGTCATTATAATGTGAGCGAGATGGACCATAATATACAGATATCTCTGTGCTATGGCTGAGAAGCAAAGACACCAGAAAAGAAAGGGAGAAATCACTGCACATCTTTAGTCTTTGCGACTAATTTTCAGCCTCTTTGGTAGACTTCAGAGCTCTACGTCCATCTGCCAGGGAAGATGATTAGTGTGATGATGTTGCCTCTGTGCTGCAGAGAATCCAGCATTTCCTCGCTTCTGGTCTACCACAGTTCCACTTTGAACCTGGTATTTGGGACAAGAGGAATGACTGTGCACAGCAGAGTGCTTTTAGCATAACTGTACCATTCCTGCTCTGTCTGGATTTGGACAAAAGTGAAGGGAAAACAAAAGGAATGAATTAGTTTGGAGAATGCTGCTTAAGCTTGGAATATGAACTCTGTGCAGTATGAGCTGCACAGAAACTATTGGCTTCAGAATCAACCTTCAATTCTTTGGCAAGTGAGCCACATAAGCCTGATACAAACCACAAATACATTTGACTTTTGCCTAAATAAAGTCTTTATTTTTTCTAATTTGTTGCTGGATGTCATACTTACCCATTTTGTTTTGGAAATAAATATTCTGACTTTGAAAATGTTGGCTACTTTCAAAGTGCAGCTTGGTTTTGAAAGCAATGAGATTTCTTTTTTCTTTTTCTTCTTTTTTCCAAAAAGAAGTTTACAGTTTGTGGCTGGTTTTTGTTTTACATTGGACTATCTGAAATGGAGACTCACATTTCTTCAGCACAATGTGTAGATGAAGTGTATTCCTTAGAAATGAATACAATTTCATGATACTGCTGTGAGTTTAAACAGTAGCAAATTGCTGTCTGAAATCTGTAGAACTTTGAAAATCAAACGAATCAACCAACAAAAGAACTGAGGAAGTTGCACCACAATCATAAGTGATGAGTGAAAGAGCTGGAAATTAAGTCTGATGATCCTGGATTTGCTCCCTGATCTGAGCTCACTGTCAAAATCTGAGAGCTCTGTATGTGTCATATAACAAGATAATAGACAAAAATATTGGGTTCCAAATTAGAAAAAGTAGTATATTTCCAATTAAATTTCTGGATAGTTTTCTGGGGAAAAAATTTCTAATCTATGAGCTATATTTGTAAATTGTAAAGTTTCACAGACAAATTACAGATGTTTTCTAATCAGGTATGTTTTACATGAAGAGGAATAAAAGTGGAAGAAAAATCAACCAGGGACCTTTTAATAGGGAACCATGACCAAAGAAAAAAATAGAACTGAAAACTGGAATCTCAGATGTATGGTATTTCTTTCCAGTAAGATTTTACTTTGATCTTTTTGTTCAGAGTCTTCGGACATATTAGCTACCGTTCAGACTGGGAACTGGTGAAGGTGGACTTCAGACCATCCTTCCCGAGGGAATGCACTGATGATGACTATGAATCTTGGGACCTCACTAATCTACAGGTATTCATGGTCTTATGTTACCTGCTGCAACTTTTCCATAGCTTTCAGATTCACATAAAACTGTGTGCTAGGAAAATGTTTTCACATAGAATTTGGATGCTACATCTCCATCTCCTTATGTTGGTATTTGCTGATATTACAGTAGTTTAAAATTAAGGAGGATTTTGTGTCCCTGTGGTTGTGTGATCCATGCTCTTGGAAAAGCAGAAGTATATCTGTTGGTCTGCCGTAATAATAGGTGGTCTTCCTGTCTTATGAAGCATATACCATAATCTACAATGTGTAATATTGATTGAAACAATTTCAACATGCAGTCGTATGTTCTGCCAACTTCCTGACCACATACTCATATATAAATTGCCATAAGTAAAGCCAATCCCAGAGGTAATTTAGCATCTCAGTGGACTGATCATGTAATGGAGTCCAGTTGTTTTGGGCAATACCATTTTTGCAGTAATGCATTAAGGCTGTGCTTATCCTGGTGCTCTGGCCAAATCCAATTTTGGGAAGCTACATTCTCCATACAATGTATTGATTAAAGAGACCAATGTGAGTGGACTGTTTTACATTATATGTAATGTGTCATATTTATTCACAATCATTCTGATTATTATGCTTGTGCTTCTTCACTACATTTGTTCTCTTGCTCTCTGCAGAGCTGTTTGGTTTTGGGTATTTTTTGTGTATTGTTCTGTGTTATTCCAGCTTTCCAGCTCTCGTTTGCTGGTTCTCATACCTCATTTTACCACTTCTTGCTTGGGAATGCGGTGTTAAGATAGCCTTCATTCTACTTGTGTCCACATGGTTGGTAATTTGCGTTGAATGCTGACATGAGGCATAGTGATTTAGACAGAACTTCAGCCATCTGCATCCACACCGAATTTTTAAATGGTCAGTTATAGGGTTGTGCCTAGATTGTGCACACATGACATGGGTTAAATTCCACTTGAAATTTTCATATACATTTTTGGATTTGTGCCCTGAGATATAGTGTACGTTACAACTTCATAATGGCCCATTATTGGATGGCGGTGACGATGTGAGCTTTGTATACCCAAACATTTGAATATGAAAGAGTTGATACAACTTTATAGTCTTGGCAGCAAGACCAGCCTTTTTCATGGCAACATGAGGTCATGTCTGTGTAGTGTAGGTTACAGTGTGCAATAGATCTGGTGCTTTGATTTTCAGGGTGATCGTTGCATCATGGGCCAGCAGAGGAGCTTTCGGAAGAGGAAGATTTCATCATGGTGCATTAAAGGGAGAAGTTTCACATCAGCTCTCACATCCAAAGTTTGTGAATGTGTGAACTCTGATTTCTTATGGTGAGTCTGTCTGGGGAGCTTTTGAGGTATTTCTAGTGAAGGATTTCAGCTCCTCCTTTTACCCATCTCCCACATAGCCATGTATAAACGAAGAGGCAACAGGTAATTGGAATAAGAGGTTGGTTTTTGTATTTGACTTTGTTTAAAAACATTATCGTGTTTCAAGTGTTTGTTCCACCTGACTGAACAAATCCTGATGTTTTTCCCTATTGATCAAGACTTGAAAAATGACCATTGGATTTATTTATAAGGCAAGCAAACCCTTTCTATTTGTGAATGAAGAAAAAAGAAGAAAACAAACAAACAAAAGCCAAATCAAAAAAACAAACACACACACACAAAAAAAAGAAGAAGAAACATGTTGGTCTGAGTAGCAAAGGATTCCTTTTAAAAATCTATGCTCCTAAGAGAGTTAATTTTGCAAAACTGTCAAAGTAATTACAACTAATTTTTCCCTCAGGTGTACACAACTCCCATTGAAATTAGAACAGAACTCGCTTAATGAACTTGTATGTTCAGCTGCTAGAATGATAATAAAAAAATCTTCTTACTCTTAAAAAAGTAGCCTCATCCACCACAAATTATACTGCTGAATGAAGTGGGAATAGTAATACCCTTGGTGTTGATGTCTTGCAGTGATTATGGGTTTGAGCGCTCTGCACCTCTGAAGTCAGAATCTAGCAAATGCTTTGCTGACTTCTGGTTTAACCCAGAAGCACCTCCTGAAGACTGTGTGCTGGGGCAGGCGTACACCAGCAGCACTGGGTAAGCTGATCTTGCGTTTAACTGGTTTGCAGTGACTTACAGAGCAGGGGAGAACAGCCCAACCAAGGGCAACAAAAGTGTAAATAAGACCAACTGTAAAAAAAATGGAGCATGTGCAAAAGCTTCCTACAGAGTAATAAAAGAGAAGTGTTACTTCACATGTTTGCAGCAGTTCAAAATCTAACCCATTTGAGAAGAGGGGGAGCTGTCTTGTACCCAGTGTTTTTATTTTTTGTTTTAGAAATGCATTTTATAAACATTGCTACACTTCTGATAGGAATGTCCTTTCAAAGGCTTTCTGGGTTTGTTTTTTTTTTTAGCCCATTCATGAGTTCAGACCAATTTTCAGTTTGAATCCAAAGAATTACTCTGAGAACATCTCACAGAACTTCTCAGTCTCTCACTTCTATGGGGGTAAGGAGTTCTGTGAAGAATAGATTCTTTTCCTGACCAGATGGGACACTCAGAATCAAAGGAAAGCTTTACTAACTGTAAACAATACCACATAGAATATACACTACAATGTAGTCTGACGTCTGTGCTGAAAATAACTTGCAGCTGGCATCTATTCTGGCTTATCATAACATCATCTCTGTCGGTTTTAGAGATGAGAACCAAATGACGAAATGTCAAATCTAGCAATAGAATTGCGGTCTCTATGTATATTTGCCTTACCAAGGAAAATGATGCCTTTTGGGTTGTGGCTGACAGCTGTGATATACAGAATAGGAATTCAAAAGGGTGAAATCCGATCCCAGTTTTAAAGGATGTTTAAAAATAACATACCTGAGTGAAACTGATCCATAAACAATTACTGTACACATCCAAGTATTTAATTATTCTTTAAAAGTGTTAGGCTTGTCACTCTTTGTACTGTTATGTTAAATAAACGCTTTAAGTGTTTTAAGAAGTGCATAGCTTTGAGACCAGTTGATAAGCAATTGGTTCTGGGTTAATGCAGAAGCTGCTTGATCTATTTTCTTCTTGATCTTTGGGTTTTGAACCAAGACATGTAGATCATTGAAGACCATTTAATGCTAGGAAAGGGTATGGCAGAGAGTTTGGCAGACTGTCTAGCTCCTGGAGGGCTGGTCAGGCATGTTTCTAAATTTGAAAAGGCAGACTCTTCCAATGCATACAAGTGAAATCTTCATCATGCTCCAAACCGTCTTTCTTCAACAGGTTTTACTCAGTAAAAGCAATGTCTCTCATCAAAGTATTTGCATCATGAGTAGGTTTTGATCAGCTATCTTGTCTGTTCGTGAACCCAAGGAATATTCATCAGCAACCATCAAACTCACATTCAGTGACTCTGATGGCATTCTCCTGCTCTCCTCTGATTCATTGTGCTTGCTGCTTACTGGTTTTTGCAGGTACAGGAAAGTCGTTTCTAACGTGTGTGAAGGTGGTGTAGACCTGCAGCAGAACTTAGCACAGCATATGTGCCCACTGACTGCTCCCAAGGGACTTCACATCAGCATCAGAGAAGAAAGCCTGGCTGTTAAGCCTGGAGAAGACATCACTTTCATCGTCAGACAGGAGCAGGTAGTAATGAACATTTGCTTTATGAAAGTTTCCTCACTCTTTTTATGGTTCCTTTCTCTCCTACCTGTTTTGCTGCTGAATGAGATTAAGTTGTGCTTGAAACAAAGACAAATGTCTCTCTAAATATTGAAGCTTTTGTTTTGAAATGAATCAGATAATCCAGTAAGCTCAGTGAACCACCAAGTTATTTCCATGAAACAGGATTTGTCTCCTTAGCAGTGTGGTCAGTTGCGATACCTTAAAAATATCGACTTTTTTGAAAATCAAAGGAACTAAATTACCAAATTCTCCTTGGAATGAACATTTCAGCAGACATATCAGAGAAGAAAAGAAATGCAGAAAACATTTAATCTTCTGTTCTAAGTGTTTTTGAGAATTTGCCTTTCAGAAAGGAATCGAGAAAAGCTTTAGAGAAATCAGTGAATAGAACAGCATAAGAACGTTTATTGTGTATTAGTTGTGTTGCCAAACATATGTTTTTTTTCTGTTTCTTGAGAGAGACAATGTCTTAAGGACCTGATCAAAGACAGCAAGTAACTTTTGGATTGTTTGCCATGGGTATGTTTCCTCATGCTTTCTGGTATTAGGCTCTAACTGTTGTGCTCAGGTTACAGGAGTATTGTACTTCCTGGCTAACCCCACTGATTTGCAAGGAATTGAACAAAGTTCACACATTTTGGCAAACCTGTGCGATATAAATCGGGCACTTGGGATTTATTTCTGTAATGGAATCAAGAAGGTTACGTGCAGAACACCAGGCTGCTTAATGCTTCACAGGCTCTGCATCCCAATACTTGTAGTGCCTCAACAGTTGTGTGGCAAGTTATGCTGCCTTCTCTTTTTGTAATTTGTTTGGAAATGTTTATTGTAAGAACAGAACATTTGGTTGCAATTTGGACTCTAATGACTGTGATAGGCAGCTTGACTTTCTGTCCTGCTATATAGATTCTGAACCTTTCATGAATCTCTGTGGTAATACATAAAAACTTTAAAACTATTCAAAAATCTTCGGAAGTCAGGGATCTTGACAGGAATCCTGTGCAGTGTGTTCTGATAAAGTCTTTGCTCCATACATTGAACTGGAAGGCAGATTTAGAAGAAATGTAGCAGTTTGCTGCCCCCTATGGCTAAGAAGAATGTTTATACTCAAATGCTCTGTTCATTGCTTAGAATTTAATCTATACAAAAAAGTCTAATGACAATTCTTAACAATACCTGAGTTTAAGAAACAACCCTATAGGATAAACCAAAACATACCACTTTCTCTGCTGAACAAAATTAATTTGCTAGTTGATATGAATGCACATGCGTTCATACAAACTCTAATACTAGGTGCAGGAATGCCAGACATCTGGGAGTAAAGAAAGCAAGCTTTGGGTATGTTTGGGCAGTTTCTAAGTGACCTTAGAAATAATAATAAAAATAATTTATAACTATAGTGATTTTTTTCCCAAATTCTGTTGGCTGAATGTATGAATAAATAATATCATAACAATTATCTATTTTGCGCTGATTCGTTTTAAATTTAGCTGCCTTTTCCCTGTGTGACACTTTTGTCATCTGTCCACTCCTTTCCATCTTTCCTGGCCAGGAAAAGAGAAGTGCCTTAATGCTTTTTAGATGGCACTCTCATCTTTACACTAGGGAACAACATTAAGAGAAGCTTGCATCTGCTGGCTTTCAACACTGATTTCTGTCTCACCTGGAAAAAATACACATTTGCTTGTTAGCGTAAAAAAGAGCAAACACAAACTGTTTGCAATCTAATGTCATCTGAAGAGATTCCACTTACTGGCACATTGCTGGCATGAAGACATCTCTTCTGCTTTAAACTTAAATAACATATTATCTCCTCTGCTATACTCTACTCATCTGTTGTCAAAAGAAAGATGTTATTTGAAAAAAAATATTCACAGTGGAGAAGCTTTCAAGGTCCTTTATGTGTGTTGAAATATGTTGTTTAGGTATTTGATAACCCTACAGGTTCTTTATTATGGGTATTCTGTTACATTATTAGCAATGCTCTTTCATCTGATAAAACATAGAAGAAAATCAACCAAACTGCAAAATAATAGAAGGAGGAAATATAGTATGTTTTCCTTCCCTTTGTAGTGCCAGGGTATGTGAGTTCTAGCCTTTCTTGTCTCCTTTGATTTTACATTAGTGCTGCTTTTTAGGATTCGATTTTGATATTAACCTATTTCAGAGAGTGGCTTATGGGGAAGTGATTTTTGAACACTTTGATGGGTGTCAATCCTTCTCTGCTCTGATGACCATTCAGGTCACCTGACTAGCATATGGAAGTATATGTTCCTTTCCTAGAGGCAATTAAGATCTTTAAACCAACATTGTGTTTTCACAGTATGGAGGATTTTCTGTCCAGCCTGGCCCTGCAACCTGTTTTAATTGCACTGTGATGGCCATGTACTGTGGCAAGTGAGCAGGAACATGTTGCTGAGGACTGAGGGGACAGGGGAGCTTGCTAAAGCAGTGCTGCCAGTAGCATTGAGAAGGTGTTGCTGCTCACAGCTAAAACGAGTTTTCCTTTGACTCCATCCACATCACCAGTCCACGTAGCAGAGGCCTGACTTCTCTCCTGACCAACCACACTGGGACAACATGAGTGATGGGAATATGCTTGTCCTCTGACAGTAGCATCAGTCTTGCAGTATTTTAGGCCTGAGTTTAGAAAAGCAGCGTCATTTAAAGGAGCACTTAGCAGAAATGCAATGAATTATAAATTATGTGAGATGTTTAACATGACAGAATTATTTGGCAGCACTTTTAAAGCCTTGCCCAAACTCAGCTCAATAATCTGCTTCATTAAGCATATATCTAATTTTGCAGTAGACTATGTTAGTTCTAGACATTCTCGTAGCTCTATATAATGCAGTAGAACTTTCTGCAAAGATCCCAGCTTGGACCTTGAAGGGTATGTAGTTGATTCCACAGAAGGTGCTGTGTAGATGGTCTAGACTAATTAATTTTACTTTATAATTCTATAGCCTAGAATTTCCCTGGATGAGTGGTAATTCACTAAAATAACAATATTCAGTTGCTTGCAATCATATGAGCATCACTCCAAAACTTAGGCCTGCCCTGCCTGTTAATGGCCAGCTGCATTAAAACCAGAGTGATAGTTTCTATATCATACAACTTGGTTAGCGGTCTGAGGTGTCTGATCTTAAGATAGCACATTACTGTGGAAAGTTAGTCTTACGCCTGATAATGCACACAGCATCTGTTGCACTAAAATCTCTGCCACGAGTGTAGTGGCTTTACTGCAGCTATTGCAATTGAGTCAGACTATCTGGTTCCACCTGAAATAGTGTTGTAATTCAGGAAGTGGTTATAGTCATGTGTCCTGTCTGTTTTGGTTCTGGCCATTTAAAATATTTTTGGTATATTTTTCTTTCAGGGTGATATATTGAATACCAAATACCAGGTAGATCTTGGAGATGGATTTAAGGCAATATATGTGAACCTTACGATGACTGGAGAACCCATCCGTCACCGCTATGAGAATCCTGGAATTTACCGTGTCTCGGTGAAGGCGGAGAATGTTGCTGGGCACGATGAGGCTGTGGTGTTCATCCAAGTCAACTGTAAATCAGCTCTCTGGTTTTCTTATTCTTTCTTATGTATAAAAACCTTGTGACAACTATGAAGTAGTAAAGTAAATTATGAATCACAATTAGGAAAAATACATATTTTTTCAATAACCTCAATAACCATCTTTCAGTGCTGTATGTTGTTAATGCAGAGGCTTGTAAACCTCATGTATTAGGAGGTCAAAGTTAGTTTTGTTTGGATTTGGGAGAAGGATGGTCTATTAATCTTTAAAATAGCAAGCATGCATTAGTTCAAATCTCAGGTTTGATCCATCTTTCTGAATCTAGACTGCTGGCAGTCTTAGCAGCTAAAATTTAACTCTTCAGACTTTCTTGTCTTAGGAGCTTCTAGGTGATGTGTGAAGCAAGCAAACAGACGTGTTGAGAAATGTACGAGCTCTTGCACGATTTTAACAAAAAAAGAAAATCTCAGTGTTTCTAAATGTCAGACTACTCATTAAAGTACTAGAATATAGATTTCAGGTAGGTAATTCTCACAAAGTTTTAAAGTGGTACTGAGTTATAACCTCATGTTGGCAGGCAGTACTAGTTGACTTAGACTTCTCTCCCTCTCCTTAATTAAGACTTAAAAAAAGCCCATCAAATAGTCTTAAAATAAAAGAATAGCACAGCACAGGGAATATCATGCACGATCACAAGCTTAATGTACCTCAGTCATCTCATAATTGAAATGAGGAAGAAAACTCGTAACTAGAACTGAATTTTCCTCTTCCTTTGAGATTCAAGACAGCTATTGCTTTGCCTGTTTTCAGATGTGTCAAAAATTCAGAAAAAAAGAAACATCAAAAGAAAAAATACTCATCTCGCATTCTCCATGTGTCTGTTTCCCTCTATTGTGAGTGGTGTTGTCTTCCACCTTAATCCCAAAGCAGTGGAAATTACTGGAGCCACATACAAGGCTGTGCACAGATCCGTGTGCTTTATGTCAGTCTGTCTGGTGACTGCGGATATCTCTGCGTTTTGCTAGTCGGAGTCCTGGAGTCCAGCGTTCCAGTTCTGCTTTGATTAGCAGGTGGACCCCAGCCCACTAATGCTAATTGCCAGTCTTCTAGTAAAATCAAGTGGAAAAGATCAGAATCAAATTCTTCACCTCGGTTTCATCATCTGTTTCTTCATTGCATTTGTTTTTTAAGTCTTTTGACAACTCCAAAGAGCTCAGATAAATTACTTAGGGCTTCACTGTTACTTTTTAGGAGCTTCTAGGTGCTGAGAAGTAGATCAAGTACAGGAACACTAATTCTGTACAAGCAACAAACAGCAAAAACTCTGTGTATCATCCTCCATCCAACTTCTTTCCATTCAGAGAATGATGAGCAGTAGCAAGCCCTGACAGAAAGCAGAACGACTGCTTCCTCCAAATGTGCTGCTGCTGTGGCCTATGTCAAGACAAACAGTAAAAATAAAACATGTCAGTTGTATTTAATGCAGTGGATTTACAAATGGAAGAAACTGGAGGTATTTTTCACTAATAAAATGACTGGTGCATTAAGAGGACTCTGGTGCTGAAGAGCAGAGGCAGCAGGGTGCTGGAAGCAGATGTGATCCGTTCCTGAGCTTGTCTGTGCATGCTGCACATGGTCTAGCAGGCTCACAGAAGCATATTACCCAGCCTGCTTGAATAAGTGCTTTCTGTGTGATTTACTCTCTTTCATTTTTTAAGTAAATTACAAGATTTGAAGAAATTAGCTGGCACTATTTCAACTGCTATTTCTATGTTCTAGAGAAACAGTAATAGCTGTTCAGGGACATTTTTCACTGTGGAATACCATGAAAGCAGGAATGTCCATAGAATACTGCTTTCACTCTATCTCCAGCTTATGTATTCCCAGGGAATCTTCAGAGACAAATGGTAAAGGGAGTATTTTTTTTACTCCTGCCAGGTTCTGTTGCTATGGGATGCCTTGTAATGCAGGACAATTATATGAACTTTGGCCTGTCATCCAGATTATACTTTCTGAGCCAGATCATACAATCTACAACTTGTTAATAAACTGTAAGAGAATTCAGAGTGAGTCTGATAGTGTAAATGTGAGTAGGTAAACCAGAATAAAAAGAAGAACTAGACATACATTTTCTTTTTTATGAAACCATAATCTCTGTACTGTTGAATAATCAGGGAGCTTTGAAAACTGTACTGAGATTGTAGCTTCGTTAAACAGAAAATAGTATAAGTCAGCTTCATTCCTGATTGCATACATTTAAGGGTTCTATGAAGCTTGTTCAAATGCATTATGGAGTTGTGTGACTGAGACAAGCAGAAGGACTCACTATAGAAACTACACTCAACATTCAAGTACCAAACAACCTCCCCTCTAAAAATTTTGGAAAAGAAAGTAACCTGCTTCTGGACCAAAACAATATCTCTCGGAATGATCAGTTTCCTCATGGAAAATGTAAATTTATGGCAAAATCAAAACATCTGGATGCAGATCCCTCCAGACTTCTTTAGTTTGCCTCATTGGAAGGAAAATCTGTTTCTAGGAGGAACAGATCTGATGGGATTCCTGCAATTTCTGAATGATCCTCAAGGCACTAGCAAAAGGAGAAGTGTTTTAATGCCATTTCAGTAAAGAAGCTATTGAAGAAACCATTTGTTTAAGCACTCAATTTGTCTTGAATTCATGTAAGTGGTTAAAGAGTCATCAGATGAAACAGACTGAAAGCAGAGCCTTATATTTGGATGAAGCAGCACGCAGGCTGCTTGAAGTGAGGAGGAAAAGAAGGAGGGTGTGCACAGCTGGGACGACTTGCTCTCAGATAAGTTCAGGCAGTTTAGTTAAAGTGAGTTAGAAGTGAACAGGCAATGAATCAGTTAATTAAGGAGAATAAGAGAAAGCCTTTGGACTGGTGTTAATTACCTTTAAGTTTGAACTGAGATGAAAGACCTTTGACTGAGTTAAAAAAATATGTAGAGTAAAACATAAATGGATGGGTTACTATTCGTTCTGTGTAATCCATGCATGTTGGACCATACTGGGTTTTGGTATCCTGAATAGATGTTGCAGCTGAAGTTAAGAAATTCTAGTTATCACGTTATACTACTATTATAAAGGTTTTATCTTCAGATAATCTGAAAAAGATATACTTGATACCTCTGAGGGAAAGTTTTGCTTTCAAGAAAGTTATTGTACTATGAAGCAAAATGCAACATTCAGAAGCAGATAAAATCATTGTAATGATGCATTTCTTTTATACAAATAGTAATGTTTACAGTCTTCATAGGCAAAAGTTTGGAAAGGAACAAACTTATTCTAAATGTGTATTTTGGAGTACAGGGGTTATCTGAGTTGCAAATAAATGCTCCCCTGATACACACATCTATTTTAAAGCTTTCATTAATGAGAGCTTATGTGCGGTGTGATCCTAACAGCTGATATTTTATAATGAAAATTAGTAGTCAGCAACATTTGTTTTCAGTTTTCTGCTTTTTCCCTTACCAGTTTGAGAGTTGTTAGAGTTCTATTCATTTGATCTTTCATTACCTTAAAAACAAAAACAAAAACTGAGATGCCTTTTCTACTTTTGAGATATTTGCTTGTGGTTTCTAGAACTGGACATGCAACCAAAAAATAGTACATCAGAGAGGTGCATTTTGGTGATCTGTCACATTATGCTACAATTTTGTCATTTTGTTTGTGTTTGTGGGTTGTTTCTTTCTTTTTTTAATTTTTATTTTTTATTTTTAATGAGATACTTCCAATTACGCCCATAGCTTTCAACACAGATATAAAGCAGGAGGAGGGTGGGAAATACATTCAGGACCTTATGGTGTGCAGGTGAGAGGCTTTTGGGGAAAGAAGCTTTAATAAATTGATGTAATTCTTGTTCAATTATATTTTGGGAACTTTGTTCAGCTCCACTGCAGGCTTTAAATTTAGAAGTGGTTCCAGTCATTGGGAGAAACCAGGAGGTGAACCTGACAGCCATCATACTGCCCAAGAACCCTAATTTGACAGTCTTCTACTGGTGGATAGGAAACAATCTTCAGGTACATGACTGGTTTTGACTGAGATTATTTTCAAATAATAAAGGTTGAGTGTCACCTTTTACTTTAATAGAAATACTGCCATGTTGCATGACTTCTTTTAGACCACCTTTCATTCCAAATAGCCAGTTATATCTGATGGTGAGCAGTGTCTAACTTCTCTTGTTTTATCACATACATTTAAGGTTTTGATTTCCCTTCATTACCTCTTATGTGGAAATGGAAATTTGTCTTCTAGAATTGGTTTGAATTTCTAACCTATTTTATTTCGGGGGGGGAACAACAATTTATTCTGTTTCATTACCTGTGGAAAAAAAACTTGTGGACAGGAATGAATTTGGAATCATAGCATTGGTGAATGATGAAACTTGGATTTATGCACTTCCATATTGATAATGTGAGTACTGTAAATTTAAGTGCTGTACAGAAATATATATATATTTGTTGTATAGATAAGTATTTTCTGTGAGTCTAAAATCAAGTGGCATACCAAAAATAACTGGGATATCAAAACAGTGAAAGCACTCAAACAATCTAGTGATATTCATATGGGAAGAGAAAGTCTAGATAAACATATCCTGGAGCAATAAATATCCAAGTACTTCTATTGGGAATATTTATTTTCTAGCTGGCTTAATTTCTTTTAAGGTAATTCTTTCAATAACAGATAAGTAAAATATTTGCTTTATGAGGGAGGCTAAGTACGACAGAGGAATGCTTCAGATAAGCACAATGAACTTTCTTCTTGTAAATGTGCTGTCTACCATAATCTCAGCCTGTATCTTTTCATTATTATTGACTTTGCCATTGCTAGAACAGGCATTGCAGATCGATGTCATCTTGTGAAGGGTTTTGTAATTCATACAGATGTGGTCAGGGAACAGAGTATCTCAGTTCTGCCTTGGAGGTTACGGTGGGCTGGTGCGCTTCCATGCGTCATGCTCTTAAGTTGACACAATTAATCCTTTTGACCTTGACTGTACCCCACTTTTTTTGAGGCAAATGGCTTGATATATATGTTCATGTAGAGATTTGTGAGCCTGACTCAAAATCAGTTTATTTCAGTGGAATCGAAATGAAAACCTAATACTCTAGCAATTATTCTACAAGAAATGTTAGCCCCATATGGCAGCTATTCTGTTTATAAACATTCAATTTAGGGAAAGAAACATCCTGTATAGAAAATTGTAATGGAACAATTTTAGAAAATGTTGACTAATTGAATAATTGATGTGAAACATTTTTGTTAATAGTTTTAGTGACTATCTCTTCAGACACTGTTCTTGTGGTTGTTGCTGAAATTCTGTTTTCAACTTACCTTTGTTTTTTAAAGCCACTCCTTACATTGGACAATTTTCTGGTGACAAAGTTTGCTGAGACAGGTGACGTCAGAGTTACAGTGCAGGCTTCCTGTGGGAGCTCCATGCTTCAGGATTCAAAAGTTGTCCACGTTTTTGGTGAGATACTACTCTTGTAGTACTTTTTGTAAAGTTACATCCAATGCTTTGTTTAATCGTTAACATTAGAGGGATTAACTGTCACTAGGTAACTCAGTGAAGTTGAACAGTGTGATTGTATGAAAGGGTTTCATCTGAAAAGTTTTGTTTCTTTTGCTTATTTTAAATATTACTGTGGTTCTCAAATGCTATATGTAGCAATAGTGTTTAAGTACTGTTTTGGCCTATGACTCGAGAATTTCTTAGAAATTTTAAATAAAATGGTTTAAATACTGCTGTAAAAAGGAAAATTTAGTTGTGTATATGCTCTCAGCATTAAAATTATGTAAAATAATTGATTTTTATCACAATATATCACTGTTCCTTTGATGCTTATCTGAGAGTTTGGATCAAATATAGCTCCACTGTAATTATTGAATAACCCTTCAGCTCTTGTTTCACATCGTGCCCTGGTGTGTTTTGTTGTGTCTTATCATGTGGTGACAAATGTAATGCTGATGAATTCTCTACATTTGTATTTGTGCTGTCAAATGTGGGAATTGTGATAAGTGAAAAAGCTTCTTTTTAATGCAGAGCTCAAAGCCTTCAGATATAATGAATACACAACATGATACATCTCTATTCTGTAAAGAAGTCTCTGTTATTTTTGATTTTAGTATATGTATTAATTAGTAAAAACCATAATTTCACTAAATGCAGCTTTTATGAACCTTCCCCTTTCCTAAGATAAATGGATTTAACACTTATGCTACCACTTCTAAGTGCATTCACTTTTTTATAAATCTTCACAACTATAACCCAACTTAGTGCGACCAGATCGATGACTCTGGCTTTCCAGCATTGCATGTGCTCTTATTGTTGGCCAGTCCAAGTGCAAGGAAGTACTAGTCATGAGGGAAATAAAAAAACCTCTTGAAAAGGAAAGCAGATTAAAATACAATTCTGTCAGAAGCATTGGGGAGGCCAGGTTTGACTTGTGCATTCCAGAGGTTCTCTTTCCTCTGCTTTACGTTAATGTCCCCAGGTGTTCATCCAGTGAGCCTAAATGGAGAAAGGAAAGACTTTAGAGACTTTTTACTGAGGAACAGCCCATTTCTGGTATTTCAGCTATTTTGAACAGTGTCCAGAGAAAAGCTGTACATGTACCTTGTTTTTTATGTTTTGAAGAGAGCAGTAGTTAGCCTTTGATATATCATTTCTGTTCTTATTTTCATAGCTAGTTGATGGAATACATAAAGTGTTCATTTTACGTGAAGAACAGGAACATGTAACGGGCAAAACCCACATATCTATGATTCAGTGAGAACAAAATCCATTGGCGCATTCCCATTACAAATAAAAGAAACCAACCACATCTGTGTGATGCATTGTCCTAAGGAAAAATTATTGTGAAGGTTATGACCCCAGAGTAAATCTGGTTTGTTTATTTTTTTTTTTCCTTCCTGCTTTTTTATCTTTAGGCACAAATTTGATGATGCTGACAAAAATCCAGAAACAAAGTGAGTGCCTGACAGGAGTGTACCCTTGCTCCATGCGAGAGTACACAACACAGAGCACTGGGGTTCCCAGATACTGCAGCCCTGCACAGCAAATATTGCCAGATATATGTTTTCAGCTTTCATTTCTGCAGAACTGTTTTTGCTCCCTGATTTGTTACTTGTTCAAAAATGTTTATTTGGGGGGGTTTGTTTGTTTTCTAGATAATTTTCATGTTCTTCCTCTGAAGTTTACTAAGCACCTGGACATGTACAACCCGGACATAGCGGAGTGGAGGGAAGACATAGGACGGGTGGTAACACGACTTCTTGCAAAGGTGCTCTTTCAGATTGCTTGTAAAATGTTCCCTCACCAGTTATAAAGCTTGAAGGTTAAGTTAATGCCTTCTCATTTAGAAAAAAGGAGGCAGAGAAAAATAATCAAGTGAACCTCATGAGCCACATTTCACACAAGTTTTAGCCTTGTGTTGCTTTTATGTGAAGGCTGTAGATGATGATACTGTAACATAGAAAGTTTAGGTCTAACACAGCCTAATTGGATTTAATGCTAAATATTGCTCTCTAGGATTAGGGATAGATGCGTTAGCAAATACTGCTGACTCCAAAACAGGAAGAATACCTTAAATGTGAAAATGTTGATAATGTTTAACGTTAAGCAAAGGATCCTGTGTAATATGAAAAGACATAGACTTTGTGTAAAAACAATGCAGAAGTTAAAAAAATTACAACATCAGTTGTGTAACTTTGAAAATTACATATAATATATAGGTGAACAGTTCATACATCTGTTTTTTTGGCTTACATTTGCAAAAGAAATGTCAGTTGGAAGCAGTTGAATCCTGGACGTTAAATCAAGTGCAAAGCCATGCAGCAGTTCTGTGAGACAAGTAAAAGCCACCCCATAAAACTGTGAGCTCTAGAGCAGTGGCCCACAGGAACACACGCTGCCAGCAACTGAGTGTGCACACACTGACTTCTTGTGAGGAAAGGAGCACTGAGGTGCAGGTTGATAATGTTTTAAAATTGCTTCTGTCAGAAATCACTTGACATTTCCTGGATCTACTGTAGTGCAAATGGGGTTCTGGGACTTTAACTTTTATACTTTTTCCTGCCTTTTTTAATGGTTCACATCAAATGTCCGAGTAAACTCCCACTTTTCTCAACTTAAACCCATTCTATAACCAACGTCAGTCAAACAAATGTTTTAATCCATTATAAAATTGTCCTTGCATTTTAGTAACTACTAAATCATTTGCAAAAGAATATGAACAATTTACTGGATTTTCAGAATCTGTTTGAGAAATGAAGGCTACAGAAAGTGCCCGGGGTGTTGTCATTAACATTGTATGGCTATATTGTACAACACATAGAGGACTTTGTGACTAGAAGACTTTGAGAAGGAGTGCACTTGACTTTCAGTGAGGTCTGCAGATATTCATAACAATTTTGGGAACTGAACTTAGGTGCTGTTAGTCTCACCCTGGAAGACTCTTCTTCATCCATTAAACACAGATGGAAAAGTAGCCTCCCTAAGCTAAAGTTAGCTGTAATGAATATGCCCTTCTAAGTCTACTAAGTGTCTGAATGGCCCACAATGGATTCTAAATCACTTAGGAATTTTTTTTATGTTATCCTAGAAATGCACAGCCGTTGCAGAGTTTTGCTAAAACTGCCTACCACTTCAGTTTGCTTCTTTCCATGATGCCACTAAATCTCTTTAATGCGATAACAATGCTTAGCTCTTCCAATCTTCAAAGAGCAGCTCACATTTCAGTTAATTTATGCTTGGCTTTGTTCATGTTTTAGCTTCTGGTGGAATCGCCTCTAAATATTAAGGATCTGAACACCAAAGACTAAAAGACACGTGTGGAGTTACTTGTGTATTTTCTGTGAAATAAAAAGCACACTGTCCTCTAATTTGCCATATGCCTTTCTCTTCACAGGAAACTAATATACCTGAAGAAACACTCATGACAGTCGTGAAACCAGGTCTGCCCACAACTGCTGACTTGCATGTGCTGCTACCAGCAAACCAACCAAAAAGGAAGAGAAGCGTGACTAGTGATAAGGTAACCAGAGCAATGTCTGTCTGGTTAGGACAGTCTCCATCCTGTTTTGCAGTCCATGACTGTACTCTCATTGTCTTTATGTGAAATTAAAAGGTGCTCCCTAACTATGTGAAGGTCTCACTCCCACCTGACAGGAGACATGTAAAAGCTAGAAACACTGTGACTGCTGTGTTCGACAGTGTATAGAGCAGCTGATATTAGTGTATTTCTCAAGAATAATATCAATCAGTTTTTTAAACAGAAACAACAGGGGTGGCATGTCAGTCTGTGAGGATCCAGTAGATCAAAGAGTATATTTAGAACACTGATATTTCTAAAGAATGACAAACCATCTCTGCATTGTCTTCAGAAACAAATTAGATTTCAGGTCAAACAGAAACAGAATCTTAATAGTTGACCTATAATGTAAAGAGCATCAAGCAGGTAGTTTCTGCCTTTATGAGCAAATGTCATTTTCAATTGACAAAAAACAAATATAGTGAACACAGGAGTAAAATCAGACATGAGTTTCTCCTTGCTTATTTCCAAACCATATTTCTTCCATAATAGCGATCTAGATGAATCTAGATCAGTTAGTGATCTAGAACAGGAGTCATTACTGGTCAAAGTAGCCAGCAATTTCAAAGAACATAAGTTGGTGGTGTAATAGTAGGACCCCTTTGGATGACTCTGAAGTTTGATTCCATTCTGACAAAAAGTCTTTTTCTTTCAATTTTATGCATGCAGAAATATAAGTTGACTGTGATTTAACCTGTTTTTAAGAAAACAACAGTTTCAAAAGTATTTCGTTCTAAGACTCGGTCACTTAATTTATGCATATCTGTTACATGTCTAATGTAAAGTGGGATGAGGCCAGTTGAAAGAGTCAATTAAAGTTCATTTAAACTAGAGTTTGGGAACTAAAGTGCATTTAAACTATTCCTTGGAAAGCAGAGGCTCTGAGGAAGATTCGGAGTTCTGCTTAGACAAACTACTAAATGAAAATTCCCAATGAGTTGCTTTGGCAAAAGGGGCAAGTCAGACCCCAAGATGTGTAAGTGGGTAAGAGTTTGAATAGTGTCATTATTTTTGTACCACAGTGAAGGAGCCATGTGTTCACATGTTCAAATATTCTCATTGAAAAGGGTGTAGATAAGGAATATAGAAAACTGAAATGCTAGTATAAGAACCGTAACTCAGAGAGTCTAGAGAAGAGCTCCAAACACTAGATTTGTTTTTTAAAAAGTTGGAGAGGTGGCAGCACGGTGCTCAATAAACACCTTGGGGCAGGAAAAAGAAATACCAACAAACGAACAAAAAAACATGAGTACTGAAAAAAACATCAGTCTAACAGTGAAATAAATAAGCCACAAACTTTCACTGGATTCACAGGAGATTCAAATTTTTGATTTGTGGAAGTGTAGCTCGTATAGGCTTAGGTGGGAAAGCAGGGGCGTGGAGAGAAATAACGAACAAGTGTTAGTTACTTCAGGAAAACCAGAGCAAATGTTGGTTTCCTCAAACACCAGCCAGGAAAATATGATATATCCAAAGTTATGAGGCTCAGTAATTTCATTTACTGGCTGAAAGTCAGATTAGCCTAAAGTACTGGTCCCTCTTGCATTGTATATCATCAACGCATGAATGAACCTGGCCTGAGACTAGTTAACTATTTAAATGGTGCCAGTATCACTTTAAAGGCTGCTAATCAATATAGTTGTCATATCCATTCTCTTTTCAGACTTTGTGCAAAAGGAAAATACTTAGGAGATATCTGGAGTAATTGTCTTGTAAAATAACTGAGGCCATGCTCACATCACCCTTATGTTGAGTCATTCCCTCACAAAAAAATGTAATAAAGTCAGTGGAATAGCTTTAGAAGTTGGATATTTCTCTTTATGAGTGAGGATATTTGAATTTGAACTTCTGTGTAGTCTCTGTCCATAACATGAGTGAGGCCACAAGGATTTCTATCTATTATACTGCAAAGTCTTGTCAAAAATGAACACCATAATTGATAATATCATAAAAGGAGTTACTTGTGAAGGTTTCATGGATATAAAATATGTTTCTCATTTGGTATCCTATGGGTACTTGTTTCTTAAATTATAAGGCATAGAGTATAAAACTAGCTTTGATCTTTTAGAAAATTAGCCATTTTGAAGACACAAGCAAGTAGAAGGGAAAATTCACACAGTTTGTCAGCTGGGGTTAGGATATGATGGTATATTTAAGGGTTCTGCTCCATAAAAATGTGAGAGACCATATTTTATTGTTCTCTATACACTGGAGAAAAATAGTAGGAATCCTGATTTTTTCCACATGGATGGATGTATATATTTCTACAGAGTATTGTTAAAAATTAGGTATAGAAGGAATCCATGCCATTATAGGTAAGGAGATGAGGTAAATTATGATGTGCAGTTCATTATCAAATAGCAGTTACTTTTCATAGCAAGAAATCTAAAGTGACATTGCAGGTTTTCTTCTGACAGGTTAGAAGAATGGAGAGTTTTTAATATGGATTATGCATTCTGTGAGTTATGACTGAAGTAAACCCAACAGTGTGTGCAAATGACATGCTATCTGTCACACACAGGGCAAACGTAAAGGCTTTGGCAAGCAGAGAGAAAGATTTGGCTCTGAAAATTGGACTTCTCCAGCTTTTATAGATTGTGGAGTTTTGCATCATTTTAAAATATGGAATTCCTTTAAGATTTCAGCTCATCATTGACAAATGCTTTCTGACTTTCTCACCATTTAATGAAGCAGAGGTTTTCCTTCTTAGAGCATTGAGTCTCTCAAAGTGGAACAGAGTGTGAGATGTCTGACATTCTCTTTGTTGTATTTTCAGAGAATAGCGGCTATAAAGCAGGCCTTGAATGCACACGACATCAGTTTTTTTCTGAGGGGAGGATACTGGGTCTTAGTGACTTTAGCTGACTCCGATTCAGGTAAATTTATAAACAAAGCTCCCAAAAGACCAACCTTCGCGTACCTGTCTGAGTTCTGATAAGATGAGAAAAATCTTTCTACCAATATGCATGTGTACATCTCTGCCTTGTATCTCTCATCTTGTCCTGAGATAAATTATATGCTTTTTCTCTGTTTAAAACAAATGAAAACAGGTGTTTTGTATGCAATCTCTGGATTCACTGTGTACTTGTAAGCTTGTTGAAGAAGAGTATATGTGCGTACATGTATGTGTGTTTTGAACAGAGATACATTCAAACGATGTTTTAACTAGAAAGTTCAGCTTTGACTTGAACCTTGTGTTAGAATGTCCTGTAATTTTTGTTTGTGCATCACATCCCATAATATATCCTTCTTTCTTATTTCAGTGTTTTGTGGGAGAACAACTTAGCTGACCGCAATCAATTTATGTAAATACTGATGTGATATTTTATCTGTCAGCTCTCTGTAGAAGACAGAGCTCTTTAATCTCATCCCTAATGCAGGATGGTGCTACAGTCTTGCTGTGGTACCTCATTGGGTTTAACGGACTAACGTTCATTAGCCAGCACAACAGGTTGAGCTTGAAAGAAGCCCATGTTGAGTCCAACCTTCACCAAATTACGTCCTTGATGAGTGCATTTGTTGCTGAGAGCCTTAGTTTCTCCATCAGTGAAATTAATAGAGCCATGCTCTTGCAACACACGTACTTAAGATAGTCATTATTTCCTATGATAACTTTAGATACCCAGAAAAAGCCGTACTGAGTATGCAAATAATTAAATGTTCAGGGGGTTGTTTGTTTTTAATTGGTCCACTGTCTCCTAGTTACAAGTCACCAATTAATTTTGTGTTGTTGTCTTTTTAAAGAAGCTACAGATGGAGTGAAGTTACACAAATAACAAATGGTTTTGACGTGACACTTAAATGGAAAAGAAAGCCTAAGAATGTAACTGATCTGAAAGAGGGCATGCTAAACTCTTCTTTTATTTCATATTTCAGACTCTCAGAGGATTGGAGGAGGCAGTGGCTACTGGGCTATTGTGGTTCTCTTTGTTATCTGTCTAGTCGCAGTTGGGGCTTTCATCCTCTACAAATTCAAAAGGCAAGTGAACCTTAATCAACAACATACACATTTTAAGAATTAGATTTATCCACAGATCAGCAAAGCAGAGTTTGTTCTTTGAAAAGGAGGTTTCTTGAAGAATTGCAAAAAGTCCATCACTTCGAAAACTGTATTTTTCTGAACTTTTCAGACATCAAGGTACTGCACGGATGCTTGCTTTCACTTGTTGTGTTCCAAGGTAAATAGCAGCAATATGGGAACTATGGAGAGTTTGTTCAGCTTGTCTAAATATCATCAAGAAAGAGAGCTGAACTAAAATATTATTCGTAATAAATTCATACCTCATTACTCCTAGCAGTTATGAATAAACAAAAGCTATTGGAACAACAAGTGCATCTGCAATGCTTATTTGCTTAAAAAAAAAAAAAAAAAAGTAGTTTTATCAAAACACATAGCACTCTGGAATTTCTCTTTGCACACACTACATTTTAATTGCTGGGGCAATGCCACGTAGAATGAGTGATGGAAACAGATTAGCATTAATTTGACACTGGAGTTTGTTGAGTGGAGAAATAATGCTGAAAGTGGCCTTTGTGAGAGGCAGGTTCTCAAAACGGACATGGGATACCATGCCAGCCTTTGACGGTCTGATAGGTCTTTAGTCTGCGATTTATTTTGATTATAGCTACTAGGATGCTGTGCAATCTGAAGAATTTTGTTCTTCTTAACAAGTTTTTGTAGTCATTGGCTGTGCTTTTCTTATTTTTTGTATCTCTGGGGCATTTAGAAGCTATTGGGCTTGATCATACTGGAAACAAGCCTTCATCATCATGTCCTTAGTGAGGGTTCCTATTGATTTGTTTCATTCTTTAAAGATTGATTTTTATTTGAAATAAACATAAACGTATAGAAACAGATATGGCACTGAGTCTGTGATAGCAATAAGTGTAGGTAACATTTAAGTAAGAGTTTGTTTAGTGAAGATTTTTTAAGTCAGTAGAGAAAAAACCCTTTTTCCAAGAACCTCTTCATTTTCTCACCACAGCACCTATATTTCTTAGAGGTCATAGTGGCTGATTGCTCTAAAGGACAAAGCACAGAATGTTGTATCACGCTGTCTACAACGCAATAAAAACCCAGTTTGCTATTTTAGGTGCCTGCAGCAAGGAAAAGCATAAAAATGGTTGATGTGATGTAATTATATTATTTCAACAGCAATACATGGAGGATTTGCTGTTTGTAGTGTGGATCATAAAACTTGTGATTTCTTTTGAAAGCTGTACAATTTATATCTTTTATTAGCTCTTAAATGAGAGCAATTAAATAACAGACACAATTACTGGAAGGCAAAAGAAGTATAAAATATTCAAGCAAGGAAGAAAAAAATTATTTTTGTTAAGTTCTTTCTAAAATGCCCAATGAACTATTGCTTTATAAATAGAGCTTTTATTAATGAGGAAACTATAGCAAATTGTGAGCTTTAATGTCTCTCGTGCTTCTGTATATATTTGTGAAAATCATTTGCATTTAAATTTTATGGGGGTTTAATTCAGGTGTGAGGAGGATTGTGAGATATATTCAAATGTTTCTCAGTAGCCTGAAAACTGCTGTTGGCATTGATGAATGACCATGCAGTAGTATTCAGTTTTAGTCTGTATCATATCTTTTTCTGAGATGTCTGACAGAACTTTTTTTAAATATTCCTGCTAAGCTTTTCAAGATGACAATTTTTTTTGGTTGGATACTTCACTTGCATTTCATCTTCAAATAATATTGAGTGCCTAATTGGTGCTATGTTTGAAAAATCACTTTTTCCCTGTGTGTGCCCTGTGAACTCCTCTCCCACCCCAATCTTTAATCCCTTAAAAAGAGCCTTCTCTGGGTATAAAGATGGATGGTGAACTGCTGGATCCCCATGGAGTACTTACTTGCACGTATAGTCCTTTTAAAGTCAGTACAGTGAGTATGTAAGTTTACAAACTGGTCTATGGGGACTGAGACTGCGAAGCTGAGTGTCCTTTATAGATATAAAGGTTACAGGTTGTAACGCACAAAGGCAGCTTGTCAATATTATATGCCTGTATATTAAAAAATAATTTGCTGAAAGAATGACATAGGCAACAAAAACTGTTCAATTTTAGGAGATAATTTCAGCAGAAGAATACTTTCTGCATCCTATGGTAACTGAGAAAAAACATGCAAATATAAATATAGGTTTTTTTCACATGGAAATTGCAGACACCTGTAAAGTGTTGAAATGTTAATACTGTCCATAATTTTTATATGATTCACAAAATTAAGGAGGAGGCGAAAGACGTTTGATGATGCTTTCATTTCATTTATGTAAGTTGATAGTCAGATATTCCCTTCAGAAGAAGTTTAAAACTCCTCCTCCCTGCCCCTCATGTCAGACAAAGGTTTATATATCTTTGTTTTATCACTGTGCTAATTGGCTCTGTAGGACTTGCAGTTAGAATTGGGGCACAAGCACTGCAGGTGGTCTGCAAAAGATTGCAGGGACATGCCTTGGCTAAAGGACAGTTTTTTACTGGAAAGATGCAAGATGAAGAGCCTGGCTTGCAGATAAGATGGTGACTGGACTGACAGGGAGGTTACAGCTTCATACATGAGAGCATTTCATCCATTTGCAATGAGCAGAGACACTGTTCAGGACTTGTGAGGAAAAGGGAAGAGAAAATAGTGAACTTCTGTGTAGATCATAGTACGGCTTCCATGGAAAATGGAGAAACCTGCCCAAACTGCCTCATGGTTCCTGCATGCTGAGGTCCCTTGTCCCCAAGTGTAGTCACTGCCCTGCCGGCCCAGATTTTCTCTGAAGTTCATGTTGTAAGAACCAGGGTCTTAATTTATACTGATTTTTGTCAGGCAGAATTACGAGATGAAAGACTGTGTTGACAAGACATGAGGGACTAATCTAATACCTCTTTGTAATGATTCTTTCAGGGCAATCAGGACAGCTATGATGAAACCTGCTGCTCCTGTTTGATCTGCCATTTTTGAAAACTGCAATACCCAGCGCTAAAAATTGGTGTCCCTTGCAAGAAGTAAATGTCATGAGATTAGTTTGAGGGAGAACAGTAATCTAAAAATCACAGTCCTGCATAAGATTCTGTGTCAGATGCCTCGTATGCAGAAAACCAAGAGAGTATTTTATCTAATTAAGTAGGGGGTAGGGGAAAAACAGAGCCTGAATCATATAAAGGTAGTGGGATTTTGGCTGATTAGTTTTATGCATAGTAAAAACCAACACTGTCTCATTGCTCCTGAAGTAATGCCCATTAAAAGAAAATATTAAAATTGTATTATTTCCCACTACTCTAATCAAAACTAAAATTGTAGGGTCAGCTGGATAATCAGAGTTGTCATTGCTGTCTAGTTAATGATTAGGTGCCTGTGGGTTACATCGTTTTCAATGTACTCTAATCCCAAACACCTAAACACTGACTAAGATGACTGCTGCCCTCTGTTCTTACATACAGGAAAATTACAAGCATTTATCATTACATCTCCCCACTCCCCTTCTGCTTCTTTATCTAATGGCCTATTTGTGCATGAAGCCACTTCTCTCCAGGAACATGTGCTTGGAAATCTGGTGCTGGAGTCCCCAGAGCTCGTGGAGCGACTCCTAGCAATGCCAAGGGTGCTTGGGTTGATTTGGACAAAAATAATAGAAAGCCAAAAAGTCTTGAGACACACAGGGTTTTGATCCTTTGTGATCAGCAATTCAGATTAGGGCTATTTTTACCCAGTAAATGAAAAGTAGATTGTAAGTAATAAATGCTGATAGTTTAAAAAAATAATTCTAGTCGTATCCCACTGATAAACAAAGATTGGTTTTGGAGGAAATTTTCAGGATGGCAGTAAGGAGTGAGAGGTTGTATCCCAGCTGCTAAATCTGACTGCAGCTGTGGCACAAGCAGCAATGTAGGCAACAAACATGGATGATGGGCAAGCTGAGAATAAGTCGCCTTTTCTTTGCTCTTGTTTCCTGAGTATGGAAATCGCCGATGTGATGCCTCAGGCAAACAGTATGTTACAATGCTCAGTAGTATGCTTCAGTGGTTTAAGCATCCAGGTACAATGAACTACAGCTGCTTCTTTTGACCAGAACAATATGAAACAGCTGGAAAATATTTTTGAGAAATCAGGTTTGTTTTTTAATGCAGATCTGGGACCTGCATATATTTGTTTCTATACCACACCATCTTTACTAAATTTGGTACAGTAAAAACATACTTCTTCCATTCCCTCAGAAAAAATGTTTGTATTTTTTGTGGGTTTCAAGTTGGCATCCAGAAAAGATTTCTTCATCTTTTCAGAGCAAGCTTCTTTGGTGTGAGGTCCTGGACAACAGCACAGAGAAGGCAAATAGCACTGTCTGCACTAGGCAAAGTAGAGGAAAGGAAAGTTATATTTTAAGCACATCAAAGCTGCCATGAAATCATCAGGTTACTAGTGGAAGATCTGAAATCATCCTTTCTTATTTTTTACTTCTGTAAAACAACAGGATATTAGAGTAGCCAAACCAGAGCAAATAGTTGGCTTTTCTGCTTCAGTATTTTACCTGTTTAATAGTAGCAAATTTGATTCTGTAAAAGAGTATGAAAATCTTCATATTTTAATTTGCATGCAAAGTACTGCTAGTGTCCTTAAAGCTGTATACATTGTTTTCATAAGTCACATGAATCTACTTCAGCTGTTTTCACAAATCACCATGAATCTACTTCAGCCAAATGTATACCATTTTCTGTGTATTCCTTTATTTTTTTTTCCTGCTACTATCAAGTGCCACTTTTGGTAAATGAACCCCTTCCTGGGTCATTTCCACAATCTGGAGCAGAACTGTGTTATCTTTCTGCCTCATTGACTTACTATCTCATTTTCACTCTCTGAAGAAAACCCATTTTTTTTCCCACCTTGCTTATACTACTTTTATGTTCCATGAGAGCAACTTTAGTCCCAATCCATGTCATTTGGTTAAAAAAAAAAAAAAAAAGGCAGGCACTAATTTAATGGTCCATAATATTTCATCAAAACTTCCTCAGAAATCAAAGTAATAGCATGTAGAAAAGAATTCTGAAATGAAAGAGGCAAGTAAATCAGGAGTGCCTTAAAGCACAAAGAAGTCAGTCACCTGAACCTTAATCCAAACATAATAAAGCCAACACCACAATAAAGTATTCTATTTAATGGATTATTATTGTTGTTAGTTTTATTTAAGTTCCAAGAGAATGCTGCATTATTCCATATCCTTTGCCATGTGAATATGTTCCTATTTTTTATACTAAACAGAATCTCAATCAAGGCTCTGGAAAATGAATGAAGTCGTATAAAGGCCAGTGAATACTGGCTCCACAAGGAAGGAATTGAAAGCCAAATAAGCTAGGGAGTTTAAATGAGTGGGAATCAATATCTCATCCCTCTCCTGGTGTTTCTTACTGGTGAACATTTTTAAGTTGAAACAGTTCCAGCTATGAACTGATTAGAATTTGTGAGTATAGGAAGGAAAAAAAAAGGTTTCTGAAATATTTTCTAAAAGGTGTGGGACCTAGAGAGCTTGGTGAAAGCCATAGTCTGTCCAGAATTATTTTCCAGTTCATATTTTTATGGTCCTCAAAGCAGGCATGAATATTTATTCTTCTTTATGATTGAAATAAAATGTTACAGAGAAAACAAACGGAACTAAAAATGTAAACCATGGAGTGCTGGCTCAGCAGAGGTAATTGTCTCCAGTGATGGATGTGAAGCACATGCATTTTGCAGCTGAAGAGTAAACCCCCAAAAGAAACTATTGCATAATCTTTTCCGCTGTTCCTAAAAATGTGCTTTCAATTTTTATATTGCTGATACAAATCTCTTGGGTCAAATTTCATGTCTTGTCATGTTTTCACAGTAGTCTTTTATGTAGACCAAGCATTTCAGCTCCGCCTGCTTCAGTTACATTGGACTCAACATAAATTGCTTGCTCGAGAAGAGCAAAACACATCAAGGTACACAAGGGTTTTTCTCTGTATAATTAGGGGTAGGAACTTCTTTCCTACCTGCTAGAGTAGTGAGGAACATCTGGAAAATAACCAGAATTGGGCCCATCTTGAGCACGGATTCAGTATCCACATCCTGTTTCATCCCACAGTGCGTTGTCCCTTATAAACAGAACATCTGGCACGTGTTAAAAATGCCCCTTGAAAAGGCTTGGGCCATCATTTTCTTCAGCCTGGTTGAGTCTCTGCCTTGTAAAACTAAACCAATATGAAACACGTAGAGATCTTTATAATGTATAAAAGGTCAAATGCCTGCCATGTATGCCTTCACAAGTCTTGGAATATTCTCCTTCCTCCCATCCATACTCTCTTACAATCTAAGACGCTTTCCTTCTGTAAGTGTGAGGAGCGAAGGAAAGTACAGAAGAGTCACTGTGTACCTCAGCTTTATACCTTCCACAAAGGATCTGTACTTAGCAGGATTGGGCTCATGAGGTTTAGGTGAGTGAGAAATAACAGCTTACACCCTTTCTCCTTTCATCTGTAACCTGTAAAGAAGTGTTCTTCACAACAGTATGTTTAATGGTTATTTATGAAGTTGAGAGGTTTCTTTATTCAGGAACCCATTAATATGTTTAATAGTATGTGTTGCGAATGTAGTGATTTCTAACCAGAGATGTGTGTAGAAGCCTCAGGATTTACACCGAAGGACACACCTTGTTGATCTGGTTTCAGACAGGGCCTTTGGCCACAGCAGACAACAGTTAGACTGGCAGCTCTGCTCCCTTTCCTTAGCCGCAAAGGTCCGATGTTCCATATGGGTTTGAGATGGATAACGTTTTTGTGTCAAAAATATTTTGATAATGCCATTGATATTTCTACAATTTGTCAGAAATACAGATTGAGAAGGTCTCCTAATTATTGCAGAAACATATGTGCTAATTCTGCAGATGTGTTGCGAAGACGTTCTTCTGGGTTTTGTTTCCCTTGGGCATTTGGTGGTGGACTGATAGTGAGCAGTTTGACAGGTTTGATGCAGGTCTGATTGAGAGGGATATTGTTTTCCACATGACCAGTTTCATTAGCAGATGCATTAAAAACAGTCTGGAGTTACTGGCCCTAGAGAAAAAAAATGAAAATTAATTACCTAATTTATTTATTTTGGTAATGAGGAATATCCTTCCTCTTTTCAGTGTGGCTCTTCTCATCAAGTTAATGGGAGGAGAGTGATGCAGGGCTTGGCTTCATGTGATGTTTGTGTTGGAGGAGCCCTCGGACCTGTTGAAGTGATCATAACAGCACAGCATTGTGCTGTCAAACCTTCTTCCCATCCTTGTCTTTAGCATTTGCTTAGTCCTGTGCTTTATCTGCTCCGTGCCCACTGAGAGAAAAGAGCAATCAGATTTCTTAATTTATGCTGCTTATAGGTAATGGGATAAAATACGTGATTTCTATATGTATATAATTTTCTGTGTGTGTATACACATACCTATACAGATGTGTGTGTGTACATATATAGGTATATAGGATGCAATTCATCTCTTGGATAGTTGAAATTAGAGGGAGGAGATCCTCTTCAGTCATCTTGCATTGTTCAGCAATTCCTATTAATTAATTTGATGCAGGGAAAGGTACTGTTTGAAATAGTTTGCTGCAGTAACTTTTATCTCAAACTAAGATGGTGCCACCTGGTAAAGAACCTTTCTTCTGAAATGACACTTAAAGACAGGTCATTTTCAAAAGCCTAGAGAGAGCAGCCTATGTATTTTTCCAGCTTTCATACTGCTGCCAGAATATGGAGCAGAAAATGCTTGTTTTTGGAGAGGTGCCTAAATATTAGTGTCACTTTTTCTCTTTTCACTTTCTAAAGGAGCTCAGCAGAAACCACAGCTTAGCCTCAGCAGTTCAACCCCATTTTCTCTTTTCTTCTTATTGTCTGTCCATTGCAATAATCTGTGTTTAAGCACAGATTTTGACAGCCATGATCTGCTGTCATGCTGATCAAGCTGTCAAGCTGCTTCTTGCAGTGTAGGAAATGGAACTCACAGCCTGCAACTCCCTAATTAGAAGTGTCTGCCTGGTGCATAGGAAAGGATGTCCTTATATGCCCAGGCAGATTGCAGGTGAGTGCAGCTACAACAAAGGGTATAGCTGTCTAGAAGTGTTTAAGCCATAAATTCTGTTGCAGAGTTAGAAGTTTCTGATTATTCAATTTGATTTTACAAAGTGTAAGTTAATCTAGTTAAGAACTCTCTATCAATTCTTAGTCTTAGCCTTCCAGGCTCAACCATGGTGCCAATTGTCCATGAGAGCTGATAGAGCCATTTAATAGTATGGTTTTGTTTTTCTACATGTAAATCAGAATGAAAAAAATATGATGTCTGGTATAGAAAGTTTTGTCTAATTCAATAGTTCCAAGTAGTCCCAGGTCAAGCTTTACACTGTCTCCTTTAGCACCACCTGCTTAGCTTTACCAACCTCCCCTATCTCCATATATGCCATTGTCAATGCCTGTTATTACTCCTTACCCCTTGCTCCCAGATTTCTCCTGCTCTTTATTCTCAAATCTGATGGCGTATGAGAGTGTTATTCGGTGCCACTATTTACCTTCAGTGTCACCACTTACCTTAAGTGTCAGTCCACCTCCACAGGGAGATGTGATGATGATTGTGAAGCTTAATGTTTGTGAAGACACCTGGAACCAGCAATGAATTCCCATTGGGCATTTTTATTGCTTGAATTCTTAAAAATAACTTTTTTGTTGCTTCAGGTGTTGAGTTTTTTGTATTCTTCATTGTCTGTCAATCTTAGTCAAGACATTGATGCTTAATTATTACGTCAGTATGGACATCATGGTAAGGCAGTTACATAAATCTGTGACTTAGAATAAGGAGTTGATAACTTTGCTTGTCAATGCAAAATGAAAGAAGGGTGGGATTGGTGCTGTTTTGTGACTCTGGTGTGACTTTGCTTTTCTGGAGCTCTGCTCTAATGCCATTATGTGTGCAACACGAAGTTTATCACAAGACTTTTTCTCCTTGTCTAATTTAGGAAATTGCCAGGCAGAAATGTCTATGCCCAGATGCACAATGAAAAAGAGCAGGAGATGACAAGCCCTGTTAATCATAGTGAGGACACCCAGAACATCATCCAGGGTGAGGAGTTTATTGATGATGATCTGGACTCTCAAACACTAGGTAACGCAAGAGGTAACTTCATTTTTAGTTTATAAATTTTTGTAAGTAATTGATTTTTAATTGATGTTTGTTTTTATTTTAGCCTTTTTTTTTTTTTTTCATTTTCTGCTCAGGCTCAGGAAGAAGCAAACAGTGCACCACTAGCAGAGGATTATCTCAATTATCTTATTTCTGCTTGCTTGTGATACAGGGTGACGTATGGGTGACATGCTCTGTACAGTATAGCAATAGTACAGTTTAATGTCAGCAGACTTAGACAATTTAAGAGATGAATTATATTTGGTAGAACAGGATATAGTAGGTAACATTTGAATTAACTCAGTAATCCCCCAAATTAGTGGAAAACTGAGTTTAGGCTGGAAGGATTTGTAGAGACAATGTTTCCATGATTTCAGAGGGATTGTATCTAGATCTGTTGTTATATTTGCCATCATATTCCAGTGGCATTTGAAGTTTTCATTGTTAGAAACCTTAAATTTATTCCAATATAAAAACTATCATGAGTCTTCCCTGTTTTAGCTGGTAACTTACTAGTATTCGTGGGATGGTAATAAAGAACCCATGAGGGAAACTTTCATTGAATATCTCTCAGTGCAAATGATTCCAGTGTCAGAGAGAAGTGTATATCTTGGCACCCTGTGGTTATTTTTAATGTAATGTAGAGTCCTGATCTATAAAGTTCATTTCTTGTCAAATTTACCATTGTGTTCAGACTGCTTTCAGGTCACAGGCTGAAAAGTGTAAGACAATGGAAAAAGCTCTGCATTTCCAGTTCTGTACATTTTGGGAAAATAAATCAGATAACCCAGAGCCTTTGGGATTTGTAGCTATAGATTCATGGTGTAACAGGCAACTATAATGTCTTCATGAACCCACAGAAGACGATGTGTTTGAGCTGCACCAGAGGTAGCCTGGGGAAGGACAGAATTTTGGCAGAGGAGAGATTGCTTTATCTTGGGTTTCACCTTTATTGTTTGTTGTCAATGTCTTTATTTTCATTTGCTGAACTGCCTGCCGCTTCTAGGTTCTTGGAGGTGTTAGCTTTGAGCACAGGGGAAGAATCCAACCTCCTGCTTTGCTTTGTGTATTTCTGTCTTTTCTTTGACAAGCTTTATGTATGAGTATCACTGTGTTCTCATACAGATTTTGTAAGATGATCTTGACCGCGCTCCTGACTCTACCAGAGTTAGTTCCAAAAACAACCCTGGAAAAACAAAGTGTATCTTAAAGTTGTTTGCTCAACTCATCTCCAGGGTCTTTAAAGGAGAAGGCTGAATACTAACAAAGTCCTTGCAGACATACCTATTAAAGAGGAGCATTCATATACCTCTAGTAATATACAAAAGCATAACTTCTTTTAATGGTAGAAAATCCCTTCTGGCCTATTTATATAAAGCAGCTTGGCATACTGGAATAAGTAAATGCTACCTGATTTGTAACGCATTCAGAAATTATCTCTACTTGCCCAGCACTCCTTACACAGAGTAAAAAAGTATCTTATATCTGGGCAGAGCATTATTCGGGTTAAAGAGTGCAAGATCATGAAGTTTTGATGTGAAACTTAAGACAGTTCATAAATGCAGATCTCGAGCTGATTTGTGCTTCTCCCAGGTTGTCAACACCAGCAGCATTTCCAGTGGAGCATAAAGAGTTCATTTCTGTGGATCATAATCATCCATATTCGTCAGCTACTGTACAGCTTTTAGACACAAGGCTTTATTTAAGACATAAAACTATACTTCTGCTCGCTGTACTGTTTTGTTACTTGCAATACTTTCCACTAGCTCCGGTATCGCTCAGTACTGCCAAGAAAATATTCCTGTTAATGATACTCCTCTATTTTATCTGGCTAGAGTACAAAACATGTTATAATCCCTGTTTTACAACATTATTTGCGGAAGGTTCCTATGCTATGGACATCCCTTCTAGTTCTGGTGAGCTTTCTCCCTCCCTGTGGGAGACATCAGTAGCAGCCTCCACTTGATGCACAGCAGGGAGTGACAGGCTTGGGTTTCTGTTTGTTCTCTCTCTTCTCATAACTTTTGAATTTCCGCAGTACAATGTTTCCAGACTCACCCATCCACTTCTTTTGTTTTCTATATATTTTATGTTGCCTACTTTATCGCAACCCCCACCTTGGGACTCCTCAACACCATTACCTTGCAGTGACTCCTTCTGGGAGAAGTGGCAGCTTGAACAGCTACAGAGTTCCCCTATTGCTGATGCCGGTCAGTGTCCAGTCCCAGGTCAGTGGCATGTTGAATGGACGCCTCAGGTTCCATTCTCCTCCCTCACCTGCACCCCTCAAGACAACTACACCTTTTAGAGCCACAAAGAGAACCAACTTATGCAGTCACTGAGATAGAAACCCTAGGAATTTGCCACAAATCCACCACTATAAGCAAAAACTTTGTGCGAAAGTACACTGTAGGTACACGGAGCTGTTGCACAAACCTTCACCTGACCTGTTGTTTGATAAAGCCACTGTCTTTATGTGATTGACATGTCCCTGCAATAAAAGGGGGATTTATTGTGAAGTGCCTGAAGTACACTAATGTTGGCCTTTTGTTTCTGTATTTTCATAGGCAATCACTCAGGCGTGGTTTTGAGCATCAACTCCAGAGAGATGCACAGTTACCTGGTTAGCTGATATTTACAGCTGAACACAAAACCCAAAAGACTCTTCTCTGTATCGTTTTATTTTTCTCTGGTGATGTCACGAAATTGCAAATATGGCTGTAAATGCTGGTGGAGAGGAGATTCCTTATTGGTCCTGTGGAAAAAAGCATCCATCATCAGTTACTGGAGGAGAAGGATGATACGTCTTGTGTTCACTCTATGGCCTGGGAACGAACGTGTTACAATTGAAACTCCAACTGTGGTAGCATATTTGTAGCCCTAGGCACCTTCAATGCCACCTTCTTTCTTGTCTGTATATGCTCTAGTTCTTTATGTTTATTTTTAGAAGGATTGACTGTAACTTTTTAATTGTATTTTTAATTGAGATATTCAGCAGAAGGCTGGGACTCTTCAGCTCAAAAAGGTGATTTTTACACAAGCAACTAGACCAGAACAGACGGTTTGTTGATCACAATGACATTATTTTAGGAGGCTGAGTGTTTCTGTACTGGCAGAGGACTGAGTGAGGAGACAAATGCACTCCTAGTCAATACAAGCTCTTAACTTAAAATGTGTGAGACAATCTAATGAATTTAGGCTTAGGCTTTCTATGGATTAAAGGAATTGTTAATTAAGATATCTCATAATATAGGATAATGCTCTTGTAAGTGTAGGAGGTCCTGACAAACCATCAACACCAGTATCTCCCCCTAGTCCCACTCATGTGAAAAACAAAACCACCAGCTTGATGCTATTTCCAGACCAGGTGCCTTCACTTGTGGACAGTCATTTCAGTTGCTCTTTTCTTGTCTCCTGAGCGAGCACCTCTAGGACGATGGCAGCTGCCTGATGAGTTATCCTGCAAAACCCCATGCTGGTGGCCTGTCTCTTTTTAAATTTCCGGAGAGCGTAAATACCTCTTTTACGTTGCTTTCTTTGTATGATTATTTTTTAAAACTTCCTGTTTGGGCAGAGGTGCCACGTAGGTCAGAGCTCTCCTCTGGGCAGGACTGAGTAGCTCATTGCCATCCCCTTCTCACACACATCTTCTTGGGGATTTTCCCTGCCTGTTTGCCCTTGCAGGCAAGGGTGGGCA
The DNA here is from genome assembly GCF_964273445.1 of Streptopelia decaocto. Taxonomy (NCBI): domain Eukaryota; kingdom Metazoa; phylum Chordata; class Aves; order Columbiformes; family Columbidae; genus Streptopelia; species Streptopelia decaocto. The sequence goes on from NC_138658.1 coordinate 66,465,498, forward strand.
AACTCTGACCTGACCTTTTCTGCTTGGGTTGGTTTGACAATCCAGAAGGCCAGGGGGTGCATGGGCTGTGATTCAGGGGTTCATATTTCCTTTCCATCACCACAGGGTGTCCCCCATTCCCCACCACCACGCTGGCCCCTATTTCTGCAGGGGGAGCGGTGGAGCTTCTGAAGGAGCTGCCTGCAGAAGGGCTTGTGAGTCAGGTCAGAGTTTCCTAATCCCAGTTTTGTGAGTTGGGTCAGGGTTTCCCAGTCCCAGCCTCTGCATCTGCAGGGAGTTGGCAGTGAGGTAAATCCACACCCTGCTGGTCCTTCCCCTGTGGTTTATCGAGCTGTGTAGAAAAGAGACTGTGATGTGATGAGTTTAAACATGTGGGTATCCTGTGTGTCACGGCTGCCTGGAATTAGGATGCTTCTCTCAGAAACCTTTATAATCTCTTCACTTTTTGCCTTCGATAGGGACTAAATAGCTCTTTACTCACTGAATGTCATACTGCTGCTAGTGGCAAGCTCGCACACCACCTTGCTTAAGGAGGATACGGATAGCCAACCGCATCTTTCTGAATAAACAGAGAATAATGAATACTGGCTGACAAGACAGTAAAGAACAGTCTTAGAATTACTGTATGCATTGGGGTCGTTCTTCCATGTAGCTGCGGCTATCCTAGAGCATATTGTCATCAAAGGCAACAGACTGGGATGTAATAATTCAGTGTAGTACTGTAGGCTCTCACAAACCCCATGGGATATATGCATAAAGCACAAGAAAATCTAGATTATAAGGAGCTGGGTGGAAAAATTCAAGTGAAGATTCTGAAAAGTGCTTGCAAACTGCTCAGGAAAATAATTTCAAAAATAGTTATAAAATTTCTGCATATTTAGTTGTAGAGTGGCATGCAAACTGATTTACAGAGAAGCAATGCTCTGGCTGACTGCTGCATGCCAGACTCTGTAGAAATCCAAGGTATTACATGTATCTGAGTCTGGATTGCTTGAAGAGAAGTGCAAATACAAAATGTACTGTGCATTGGAAACTCTCTGGACTGTTGCACCAGATGCTTTCCCTTCTCACCAGCTCTTGATGCTTTTTCTACTGGAAATGAGCTGGAGCAGAGAATAAAATAGTATTGCAAACAGCTTACTCGTTCCTGAGAAATACACATGAAATGGGCTATTTGTATAGGACAGGTGAGTAGCAGGTTAGTCTTGTCGACAAGGGATGGGTTGGAAGTTCTAGCTTGGGGTTGTTCTCTCGTGGTTAGTCTGATTGGCAAAGGACACTTGGAACTAGATCACACATCTAATTTATGCTTTAAAAGCTACTTTTACACATTTAATACAGGGTCAGTTGTCTGTCTGATAAGAGGAGTCTTTTGGAACACAGTAGAATATTTAACCACTCAGTATTCTAATTAACAGCACAATATAGTGCCTGTAATAATGTTTTTCAGTGCTTATTAATTTGATTCATGCAGCACTCCTGTGAGGTTGGTTTGTCATGTCTTAAAAACACAGTTTTCGAAAGAGGGTTTAGTATTGCCATAACTGTATTAATAATACCCAGCAGATAATAAAGGCAGCTTTTGATTCCTTCACAAGAATAACTTCAAAATCAATTCTTTTAAAACTCAGAAAAATACTATTCCCAGTTTCCCATTCATAGTGTCTTGGTTTATCTTTGAATGAAGACTCTCACTAGTGCTCGGTTTTTTTTAATGTCTTGAGCTCCCTCTGTGACATCGTAGCATTTTATCCTTTATGTATACGTAAAATCCCGATACATGCTTATACAGAAACACAGAGTTGTTTCTATGCACAAATGCTAGTCACACAGGCATGCACACACACATGCAATATTTGTATGTATTCCAGTCAAATTTGTTAATGAGGAAGGGTGATTTGATGGCTGTGAAACAGATGATTGCTGTCAGGTACTTGGGTTTTGTACCCAGACTTTGTGCAAGTTACTTAACCTGTATGTGCCTCAGTTTCCCCACCTGTAAATGGGGCTGATAGTAATTACCTACCTCACAGTGGTATTGTGAGGCTAAATTAATTACTGTTTGTCCAGGATCTTCGGAGTGAAAGAATTTTGTGAGCATAAATTATTAATAGTTTTGCTTTCTTTGTTTTACTTGTAATTATCACTGCTATTAAGGATGGTGAACTGAAACCAGCTGCAATTACGAATAAATGTAGCAAATGCGTAATCCAAAAAAGTACATCCCCGTTAAAAAAAAAAAAGGGTACTATTATTGGAACATATTTTTACGTGGTAGGATCGCAACATTGACTGTGATTTTGCTAATTTACACGCTAGTATCTTAAACTTTTCTGCAGTGTTATTTGGTGAAAACCCTTCTAATAATGGTAGCAGTGATACTTATCAACATTGATATTGAACTGTACTGAAACCAGCAAAACTGGTGGTGTATTTGCCTCATTTGCATCTTTCGGCTTTCTTAAACTCTTATGTATTTGCAGCTTTACAAACACCCTGTACTTTTCAGCGTGCTCCAAGCAGCACTGGTTTGAAGCATTTGAACAGAGCCATCAAGATTTACAGCTGCTGCCTTTGCTTTCCCTTTTGCCACTGAATGTGTGATATGGTTTTGGAGTGATCCATCCATATAAAGTGTTCAGAAGACATTTAGGGAAAATGAATGCACAGTATAAATTATTTTTTTTTAAAAAAAGGAGGGCAATATAAACCAATGTATGTTTTTATACCCTTTAGAAAAGGGTGGTGGAAATAACTGTGAAGAAATAGAAGGTGCCAGCCTGAGGCAAGATGTTGTTATTATCTCCAGTTAACATCCAATTTCTTTTAACTGTTTTAGGATATACTCATTGAATTATATCCTCCTGATGGAATTTCTGCTTTCAGTGACCAGTGTAAAGTGTTTATTCATATAAAGTATATTATTTGTTAAATTACTGTCCTCTGGACAGAGGCAAATCAGCGCTTTGCCATTAGTACTTCCTAGCACAAAGCAGTTTTCATCTGACATGATAGTGACCTTAGCTGTGTTTCAGGCCTAATAAGACATCCCTTTAGTGGGAATACTCTACTACTATGTGCTGTCTCTTTAATAGAGGTCAGCAAAATGGAACTGCTGTGGTTCCCATCCTCCTTACACAAACACATGCTCGAAGAAACCTTAGAGTTGTTTATTATTTTTAAGAAATTAAATACAAGTATTTGTTTGAAGTAACCTTTTGATGATGAACCAGTGGTTCTGATATGCTTTGAATTTCTAGTGCTATTTCAACTTGAATACCATGTTGCTAAGCTGATAGAGTTGAAGACAATTTCAGTTGTAGATTTTTCCTGTGTTTCCTATAAAACAATGTTTTGTATTTTTTTATTAATGAGGCTTTGGGGGAAAAAGAGAGACTAACATTTTTATTTCATTGCACAGTCCTTGACGGTTGGAGTTGTTATTGTGTATACCACTGTATTGTTTGCGTCTTCATTTTTATTTCAGCGTTTTAGAGGAAAGTAAGTGCATATTTCTCTCAAATTATTTGCTTTCCTCCAGGAAGAAATTTATTATCATTTACCTTCATAAATATTGATTTTTGAGATGCAAAGTTTTGTTGTGTCTTCTAAATCCACCCCAAAAAACTGCTTCCTAGCTAATTTTCTCTGTTCTAGTCCCAGTTGCATGTTGCTTCTACAGCTTTCTTTATGAGACTGGCATGTAGCCTAATCATACTTGTCTGAGAAAGTTTTTCTAAAACTTCCATTTGAATAGCGTTTAATTGCCTAGAAGTTACAGGATCTGCTCAGACCCTTTTCACAACATTAAGTCCATGTTTTCATGTACTTATTTGCTTTGGTGCAAAAGTAATTGTGGTTTTGGACCGTGAATTTTAAATCATTATAACTGGGCTCAAATAGATCTTTAATAATCAAAATAGGAACCATTACAATCAACACAGTTTGGCCAACAAGAAATAAGTTTGTTTTTTCCTGTAGCCTAAATATCTGTGCTTTGGGATTCGGTGAACTCTTGGAAAACATTTTTGTATCCTGCTGGTTGTGGAAGTGTTTTCCCTGCAAAAAGTTGTCAAGATGCTTGAAGAAGTGGTAACTGGTTGGCGAGAGGTCCGGTGAATATAGTGGATGTGGCAAAATTTTGTATCCCAATTAGTTCAACTTCTGAAGCGTAGTTTGTGCACCATGCGATTGGGTGTAGTCATGGAGAAGAATTGGGACCTTTCTGTTGACCAATGGTGGCTGCAGGCATTGCAGATTTTGGTGCATCTCATTGATTTGCTGAGCACACTTCTCAGATGTAATAGTTGCACCGAGGTTCAGAAAGCTGTAGTGGATCAGATAGGCAGCAGACCACCCAGCAGTGACCATGACCTTTTTTGGTGCAAGTTTTGCTTTGGGAAGTGCTTTGGAGCTGATTCTTGGTCCAACCACTGAGCTGGTTGTCACCACTTGTCGTACAAATCCATTTTTTGTCACACATCACAATTCAATCGAGAAATGGTTCATTATTGTTGCATGAAATAAGAGAAGACAACACTTCAAAATCATGATTTTTTAAATTTTCGGTCAGTTCCTGAGTCACTCCCTTATCAAGCTTTTTCACATTTCTGATTTGCGTCAAATGCTGAATGACTGTAGAATGGCCAACATTGAGTTCTTCAGCAACTTCTCGTGTAGCTGTAAGAGGATCAGCTTCAATGACTGCTCCCAATTGGTCGTTGTCACCTTCCAATGGCCAGCCACTACGCTTCTCATCTCCTTTGCGAAACTGTGTGACCCACCGCTGCACTGTATGTTCGTTAGGAGTTCCTGGGCCAAATGCATTGTTGATGTTGCAAGTTGTCTCTGCTGCTTTACAACCCATTTTGAACTTGAGTAAGAAAATGACTTGAATTTGCTTTTTGTCTGACATCATTTCTGTAGTCTAAAATAAATATAAAATAAGCAGCAAGTAATAAGGCAATAGCAAAAAAACCCATAAAGTCAGAAAAACACATTAAAATTATGTATAACATAACCACACTTATGTACTCCAATACCAAACAGCAAATTGCAACAATGCAAAAGATGCAGTTTCTTTTGCACCAACCTAATAGCTCTCTCAGTACCATTTAAATGCATGTTTATTCCTTTAATGGAAATACAGATAATGTTTTTCCTTATTTTCGGACTATGATCATCAAAGTGACAAATTTTGAAATAGCTCAGACCTCCAGTTAGCTTTTGCAATTAAAAGCCTGGCCCTGCAGTCTTTTGGAAGTGTCAAGCTGTGCACTCTTAATTTTTTAATCTTCTTTCCTAAATCAGCCATTCTGCCCGACTGATCACCTTGGCACTTTTGCTTCCAATTCTTTTTGTAACCTCAAGCTGGAGGGAATGCAGAAGGATTTTTTCAATGTCAAGATGGACAAACACTTTCCCAATCTGAACAGCAATGTCATGTGGACAAAGCTTTTATTTTCCCTTTCTTTCGAAGTTTGTTGCATAGAGCAGAGAGGGTTAGACTAAAGGTTAGGGAAATAAGAACTTGCAATGGTACTTCAGGATGGTATGAAGAATAAACAAGGCATTCCTCTTAGATTTTTTTTTTTCCTGAAATTGATACGTACAGCAAATTACTTTCATGATTTTTAATATGTGAGTTCTCATTTCATTAAGTCTTCAGTCCTGACCTTTTCCCTCCTGTTAAGTGGAGAAGCAGATTATGTAAAATACGAATTGTGGAGCTGTGTATGACCAAATAAAGGATTTTCATTCTTTTAATCCCTTTTTTTTTCCTTATGTGAAGCTTGTCAGGATTACAGTTTTCAGCTAGTTTATGTACTGGTAGCTGAGATGATCTTCTGGAAGACAGTGTGTGAGACAAGAAGTACTGGAAGGTTTAGAAATGTGTACTCTGAAGTGCAATGATATAGCTATATGAACAGTGCTAGGCTATGAATATGCTGGACAAAACTAAATCCTTATCAAAGAGCTGTTATGCTTTCTATTAAAATACTTTTTAAATAATATATCTAAAAATACATGTTCTTAATTGCATACTCTTTGTCTCTGTCTCTCTCTCTCCTTCCAGATTGATTTTCTTTTAGGAGTGACATTTACTAGCCCTGAAAAAAATGGATTCTTTCCCTTACACAAGTAATTCTGTTTAAAATTATTTCCTTGCAACAGCTGAAAACATTACACAGACTTGAGCTTTATTGATCAGACTTGATTTCTGAGTTTCTGTAGAATTTGCATCTTTACACTAATTTGTTCAAATACAGTGGACATAAAGCCTCGTCGGGCAGCAATAATACATACATGGTGCTACTTAAATATTAATAATATGTCTTTGTTGCACATATTTTTAATGATATGATGAGACTATTAACCACCAGGAAGGCCAGGTGTTCCAAATAACTTGCTTAGCATGTCTTATATTTCTATGCTATCAGTTGCTGGTTTTAGCCAGCTTTTGATACTTATGTTTAGTTCTTACTGACAGTGTCTGCTCTCGAAGATCAAAGGGCGAGAATTGGCTTATTCTCTTTTTTTAAAAAAAAGTTAATAATTAATGCCATTTGCTTATTAATTCAAACACTTTAAAAAGGAAATTTTTCTGAAATGGTGAAAGAGATGCTTTTTAATGAGAACAGCTCATATGGGAAAACAGCAGACTTGTACCCACACATAATCTGTAATTCTTGTGGATTATAGGGCTATGAATCTGGTGCAGGGTTTGGAGAGGAAGCCGTATGAGGAGCAGCTAAAGTCACTTGGTTTGTTCAGCCTGGAGGAGACTGAGAGGAGACATCATGGTGGTTACAGCTTCCTCACAAGGGGAGGAGGAGGGGCAGGCATTGATCTTTGGCAACCAATGACAGAACCCAAGGGAATGGCAGGAAGATGTGCCAGGAGAGGTTTAGGTCGGACATTAGGAAAAGGTTCTTCACCCAGAGGGTGCTGGACACTGAACAGGCTCCCAAGCCTGACAGTGTTCAATAAGAGACTGGACAACGCCCTCAGGTACATGGTGTGAACTGTGGGGTTGTCCTGTGCAGGGACAGGAGCTGGACTCGATGATCCTTGTGGGTACCTTCCAACTCTGGTCATTCTATGATTCTGTGACTAGACAGGACTATGCAGAAGCAGCAGCATACACCCCAAACATCAGTAACATGCACGTAGGTGTTTTGCAGATGATAACATTAGTCTGAAGGAGAATATTTAATACACCACTTATATGTCCCAGATTTACAGAAGGGCTTTTAAATGGTTAAGATTACAGAGTGTCATCACAAACTTGGAAGATGCTCCATTTGCTTGTAAATACACTCCTTTCTTTGCAGAACCCCTCAGAGAAGTGACTTTCTTGTTTAATGCTTCCAACTTTTTGCTAAGTAGTTAGTGAAACTTTATAGAAAAAATGTCTGAATTTCCATTCTCTTCTTTTTCTCCTCGTTTCTTCCCCCCTCCTTTTTTTTTTTTTTCATCCATTTGTTCTGTTTCATTATTGCTGCTGTTTTTTGCTCTGCCTTGCCTGCTTCCTCCTCCTGATAACAGTTCTCCACAGTCCACTTCTTCTTTGCTTTTCGTTTTGCTTTATGTTCTGTTTCTATCTGTGGTGTAGTTCCCCTGTGCTTTGCAGCCCAACATTCCTGCTTCTTTCCCACTTTCAGGGTTTTTTTAATCCTTTCACTTTTAATTTTGCTTCACATTTTCTGTAAATCTTGCTGGAACTCTTCCCTTTTGCCTGTCAAGGGCTTCTCTCAGCTGCTTGTCCCAGAGAGCATGTACTTCCATTCTGAGATGTGGATGAGTGTTGTACTGCCTGGAAAAACAAATAACTTGTGTTTTCCACTCTCATCCATGTGTATATTAAGTTTGCTGTCAGTCTGTAGTGGAAAATACGTATTTAATTGACAGACAGCTATATACATTATCTCCCAAAAGCCACCTCCTGCCTTATTTTGGGTGGTGGGCATGAGACATGGTGTTTGCATGAGTTTTGTGGGTCACGGAAAGGGGGCTGGCTTGCTTTGCCAGGCCTTCCAGCTGGCAGGTACAGAATTGCAGCGAGGCTGGGCAGAGACATCTTGCCAATAGTTGGGCTGCGTTTGTGTTTTAATGTGGGAAATGCTGAGGCCGAGCTAGTACATAGCCTGTAGGTGATTGTTACAACCTGATGCTGAAGAATAGATGAGGCAAAGAGGGTCCACTGCTAACTGAGGAGCAGGACCAGGGATCATTACTCTTGGGAGCAATTTGACGTGTCAGGTTTGTGGGATGGGTGTGTACACAGACTCTCCTAGAGGCAGAGGCAAATGGCTTGCTTTCAAGTTCCATAAAATGCAAGTTTAAGCAAAGTTACCATATAGGTTTGACAGAATCTTCTTGTTAGAGGAGCTTGGAGAAATTAATAGGAGTAAGATAACTGAAAAGCTCAGTGGTATCTTTGAGCCTGTGTTAGAGAGAGAATGTATGTGTGAAAGATGCAGGAGGGAGAGGAGCACAAGACTAAACAGGACAAGGAAAAGCAGGGAGAAAGTGTTACCAGTGTGTTTGATTTTGCCACAAGTTGTTGATTTTGCTTTGCTTAAGGCTTGGAGCTTACTTTAATTCATAATGGCAACTATTTTCAGATGTTTGTTGCATGCAGAGACTTTAAACCTAAGTCTAAGTTGATGCAGCACAGGGAACATGCGAAATTATCACTATTTCTGCGCATAATTTAAGGAGAGATCTGACTCGCAGCTACATCCCGCTTGAGGTGCATGGAAAAGAGATTTCTCAAGAGCCATGATGCATACATGTGCGCTTCAGAGGTGGCTCCAGTGTAGGTTTACTTCTGAGATGATTGTAGGGTGTTTTCCCTGAGCTAGGAGGCAGGGGAGAAGAATTATTTTATAGGGTCTGTGTCTTGCATTTATACTGCTTACATGTAACTGGCTAGAATTCCTCTCTGATCTGTAATTTTATCGTGTTTAGAGACGGTGAATGGAGTTGGTATAGTATTCCTGAGGGTAAACACCAGCCACTGGAGTTTACTGAATAAGTGTCTAGAAATTTTAATTTTAGGAGTGCAGTGTCACCATTTCATATACACACCGGGCATTTGACTACAACTCCTTTTTTTTTTTTTTATTTATCTCTGGCAAGCTCTGATTTATTTCCTCATGGGTGTAGGTCATGGACTGTGCTTGCTGCAGTGCACAAGGCTCTGGAGGGAAAATGTAATCAAATTGAGAAGTACGCTTGAATTCTCTCTTGATCCCAGTCTCTTCTGAGTTGCTTTTCTCTGATTATGGTTCTGCCAGTAAACTGGGTTGATGGTATTTTTATCCTCTTCTGTGTGGCTGAGAAAAAAAATGCCAGCAAAAATTTGCAGAGGAATAGCAGATTGGAAGAGATAGGAAACTTGATCAGCTGGCAGGACACTTTTGTGTTTTATTTACCATTTGTTTTTACAATTATGTACAGCTACTGTGATTTATGTTAACCATAGATAAAGTTTCCTTGCAAAAGGGGAGGTGGTTCTAAAGAGTATGGCACCAGTGCATTGCAGTGTGGCTTTGAGAGACATCAGCTATCACCCTTCCTCACCTAAATGAAATTATCATAGGATCGTTGCTCTGTGTTTATGAAGCTGAATATCAGTTCACCCTGGATTAAGTACTGGAGGAAGATTTGGAGAGGTAATAATACTTGGAATGGGAGAATTTTCCATTTTAAGAGTAAAGGATAAATACTGGCATATTTACAGTACAGCTGTGGCTCTTTCAGCATAGGTGGGTCCAGCATGACTCATTCCAGACTTGGACAGCTAGATCATACTGATTTTGCTGGTATTATCCATACAAATAAAAGGAGAAAAAATGGGCTGTTAAACCAACCACAAATCATATTTTCTTGCTAGTTAGTGCTAAAGCTCTTGGTAAAGCTGTAAAAGCCAATAAAATGAAAACTAGACTTGACATACTTCTTGTGAACATTCACAAACATTTCTCTGCCCTGTTGTTCATGTTTAATGTTTATTTGGCATAGCAGGGCCAAATTCTACCCTAATTTATGACCACACAGTTCCATGGATGTTGTGAGTACAGCTTTGCTCACCCACAGCGAATTTGAAATGGAGCTGCAGGTTAAAATCAGTCATCATCTTGCTGCATCTGTATTCACACAGGTGATGGGCTGGTTTTCACCTGTAATTCCTATTCCTGTGGTTAACACGAGAGTACTTCGGATAGATGTAAGCTAATTGCAACCAAGGTAGAACTTAGTTTTTGAACTACTTGCAACTGCTTTTCAAGAACGTGATCAGCAAATGCTTAACACTGTATTTCTAACCGGATTTCTGACAAAGGGACGTTTAAATCCTTGTAAAATCTCTTTTAGCAGTCAGCAGTATGCTATAGTACATACCTTTAACATACATGACAACACTGTCCTCTCGTTTTGCCTTTGCACAACTATTGTTTGTGAGAACAGTACATGCCTTTTCCTAATTTTGTTTCAAGAGACCTTGACTTTGAGCAGGTTTCTTTGTATACGGTATCAGGGCTCAACGGAAGAATTAAATCAACCTATAACTGGTGCATTGTCATAAAGGGGGAAAAGCGTTATTTGTATATTTTTGTAAATATGTAACATTTAATGGCAGTTTTGTAGTGATGTGCTGTTTTTGAGAAAAAAAAATAAAATATATGTTTGAATATGCTTAATGTAACACTTAACTGTGATTCAATTGCACAATTAATAGCCTAATCAGAAGTCTTGTGCAATATGTAGTGCACACGCATAACCAATATCTGTTAGCGATCCACAACAAAGTTTTTGGCAACTTTTAACGATGGTGATGAACTGCGCAGTACAGTTTATCACGGTCTCTTTCAGCTTCCAAACATGTAGCAGGCAAACTACTGTATACGTACCTGTGTACTCCACTGCATCCAAAGGTATGCATTTGTCCTGAGAACCTGCACTACAGGTTTTTCTTTAATAAAATTTGGTTCTAAACTATTGGTTGCTTTGTTTTTCTTGTGAAGCATTTAATGGTATTTGTGGAGGGGAAATGGTTTAACTGATCACCAGAGTTTCAGTGCGTGTTTTGATTTGTAAGTAATTAGCAGCAAACTATTCGTCTTCAGCAACACTGAGCTCAGAGGCTGCAGCAAAGCTTCATCCTCCACTTGAGCCACTTCATCCTCCTACACTGCAACTTAATTCCACTTCTAGGGAAGCAAGGGCAAAAGGACTTGGTCCAGTTTGCTTATGAGTGGAGCTGCTGCAGTGGAGTTGGTGGAGGGTGACACTCTGTGGTGAAACTGAAGCCGTGCAACTGCACGGAAAATATATATATTTATTTATATTTATATATATACACACATATAGTGCTACAACTCTGCTGAACTAAAGGCTGAAGATCTCTGTCTAGCTAAAGAATTAAAGAATTCAGCAATTTTTAACCTGGATCTCCCTGTAAGAAACAGTCGTAAACTGAAAAAAAGCTATTTGTGTTCTACCCTGTCTTTATTCCAATCTCTTCCTTTTTATTGTCTTCTTCACACGCTACTTACTCCTTATTTATTCTTTTTTCTTTATTAACTGTGTTGTCTTTCTTTTATCCCACACTCTTCCTGAAGAGTTGCCAGTGCTGTATAGAAGCTGCATCCTCCTTCCAAAATTGAGGGTTGTGTAAGTGCTATGTGAAGTCTTACAAAACCTCATATTGAAACAAAGCACCAACACAACCTGTATCTAGCAATTTTTAATTAGTTGTTGAAGTTTAATAGAACTTTAATAGAATGAAGTTGTAATGGGACAATGAATGGATTATTTGTTCATGGAGTGGGTATATTTTGAGGATCAGATGAGCAATCAGAAGGAAATATTTCCACCATCTGTTTAATTTTCTCAGTCTGCCCTAGTTCAGCACTTCCTCATAGTCACTGCTGAAAGACTTAGCAGTGAGAGGGACGCTGTGGTATGGGCTGTGTGATCCTACCCTGTGGCACATCATGGTGAGTGTGAGGCTGGGTCCAGAGGTCCAGAAATGAAGCTTCAGGCTTTCTCTGCTTGTGTAACTCAGCTAGAAAACATTTTGATGGTTGTCATTTTAGGTTATCTGATCCTATATTGTGGCTAACTGAGACTTCAGGCTGCAATTTATCACTGAAACAGCTGCCTGTTGAATCTCGAGTGTCTGTTTCATTTTCCAAATTTAGCGCTGATATAAAAAAAAAAGCAAAACAAAAAGAAACCCTACATCTCTTCTTTTTAATGATGTTCCAATAGTTCTTTCCGAGGAAAGCCGAGTTGGAATGGCAAGAGTGAGAACAGACATGGACAAGCTATTCCCATAAATGTGACACCAAACAAAACTTGCTAATACTTAACCTGAAGGGATACTTTACTTCAGAAACCAATTTCCACCGAAAAAAAAGAAAGATAATCACTTCTGTTTCCTTTGCTGTTCTCATCAAAGCCATATTAATTACTATGCTATTTGGAAGCCTAACTGCTTTCAACATAATCATAAATTCTGTCTCCACAATAAAACTTCTGAGTCATAAACACCAGCCAATATTTTTTCCTGTTTTCCACTGATTTATTTTCCTTTTTTTAAAATTTATTTTTTGTTTTTGTGATTTATGCCTTGCAAGATGCTTTGCTTTCATATGAATCCAGCAGCTGTGGTGAAAATGTTACTGTACTCTGACCCTGATGGTTTTCAAAAGCTGAAGCAAAATGCTACAAATGATGTTTAGTGTATTTTTGAAATGATAAAAGGATCCATTCTCAGCATTACAGCATCAAACCAAAATCTGGCCTCCAAAAGAAAAAATCCAGAAGGTGCAGAACATGCTAAATAAAAGGTTAAAAAAACGTAATAATTCCAAGGAGTAATTCAGTGACAGCAATTATCAGTCCATATAAAAATTAATAACGAAACCAGGAATGAAGCTTTTCATTTAAGTTCAATTCAGGACCACGTAGCTGTAATTCTACGGAGCTATAATTCTACAAAATCTAATAGGAAAATTATTTCCTTGTCATCAGGAGACATTATTGAAGAGGAATATCTTTGAATGTAATTTAATTGTTTCAGTTATCTAATATTTTGTGAAGGAATGACATTGCATTGTCTTGATTTTAAGATAGATGCTTGGTTTAAAAATCCAATTGAAAAGAATATGATACATTGTTTTATAGGAGATAATGCTTTTGTAATTGCTGCTGGGAAAAATGAAATAGTGTTTTATGAAAGAAACCAGCTTAATTAATCAATAGCAATATAGCAGGGAACAGGGGGAAGCAGGTGAGGACACTTACCCAGTATGTGCTTCCAGCCTCCATCCACTGTGGAGCTGGACCTTTCTGCTTCGGAGCTGGTAGCTTTGTGTTTAATACCACGAAGTAATTATACTCTGCCATGAATTTTCTTCATTGTTTATGGACCAGTATAAGCTTTTAGTATCCATACAATTCTATGGCAATGAGTTCCGTAGCAGAATTAGTCAATGAGTGAAAGTACCCTTTGTAGTTGTTTTGAACCTGCCCCATTCATTTTGATACCCTGAGAGTTTGTACCATCGGTGACACTTCATTCCAGTGTCACATTCTGCTGCTGATTTCTATAAACTTTTAACATATTCTTTCCTCTCCTCAAATGTTTCTGTGTTGGTTGTTTTGTGTGTGGTTGTTGTTTTTTGTTTTAGTTTTGCTGCTTTTGTTGGGTTTTTTGTTTGTTTCCCCTCACTGAAAAGCCCTTATCTTTATTTAATGGTAAAATAAGCGTTATTTTTCCCTGTATGGGGAGGTTTCTGTACTTTTGGATTGCTTTCATACCATCACCTGTTTGAGTTTATCTATCTGTGATGTTCAGCACCCACATTTTGGATAATATTCTATAGCTCTTAAAGCCATATGATAGAGGTATCAGACAGAAATTGTGGGTGGTGGTCTTCTCTTACCACTTGTTTGTGCAAGTTCTTGTGCACAGTAGTTGTTTTAGTGTTATCTTTACCAACACGGACATTTGGTGCGCTGGACAACAGGTATTATTACAGCCCAGAGAGCATATGCTGTAATGTTCTGTGTGGCTTATTTACTGCATTTTAGACCACAGGGTATTTGCTAGGGGATGTGTTTTGGTTTTCTCCCCCTTTTTTTATACTATGCAGGACGTGTGTATTTTCTAGAATCTGATTATTAAAACTCCATTAGTAGTAGTCAGAGCTCTTTCAGCACTCATAAGTGTCTAGATTTTTTTTTAAATTTTTTGTTTCTTCTTTTCTTACCACAGACAGTTCTTCCTACATTTATCTACATTGAATTTCTCTTCACATTTTAATCCCTGGTGAAGTAGTGAAAGGTATTTCTGGAAATCCTTCTAGTTGGCCTACTATCCTGAATGAATTAGTAATGGCAAAATGTTCAGCTTTTTTTTTTAATTATTTCAGTTATTTGGATATGCACAAAGCTCAGATCCCCAGCTCTGCGGGATGCCAAGGACACTGGAAATGGAGCGTTTATGCCCTATTTTTTGTTTGCTTACCAGCCAGATGTTTGTCCTATTGTGTTATTTTCCTTTTCTCTGGTAGCTACGTAAACCTCTTTAGTGATGGACCTTGTCAAATGTGTATTGAAGAAATCCAAGCAGAATATGTTATTTTCCTGGATGCTTATTAACAGCCTCACAGACCTCTCAGCACTTCATGAGAAGTCACACACGAATATAAATCCTGTGTTGACTTGAACCCAGTACAGTAATTTCTGTCTGTTCAGTAATTCTTCAGCTTATTATACCAGCTGTCCATTTGCCCAGTACAACTGTAGAAGTCCGTGTTTCCTGACTATTTTCCCCTCTCCGTTTGAAAAATGGTGTCACATTTGACACTGTTCATTCTCTAGCAAGGAGCCCTTTTTTTATAAAGCCCTGTGCTTAAGTACTGTAATGACAGGTCTGATGGTGCTCAACTTATGTTTTTAAAAATATATTTTAAAATGAACTTAAAAAGCACTGAAATGCTTACAGTGTGGGTGCCCACCTGCAAGAATGAACCACAATGGACTATGTTGGGTTTTGGTGGGGTCTTTCATTTTGGATGCCTTTGGGATGCAACTGGCTAGACCAAATATTAAATGTACCTTATAGAAAAACACTTAAGATCCTCTTTAAGGCTTTTTTAGGCTATGAGCCTGAGTACCTTAAGATATTAATTTTCTAACCTTTGCATATATACTGTTATATTATAACATATATATATCAACTGTTCTAAAGATATATTTTATATATATATCAAAATAAACAATTTCTTGTGTATGTGTATTTTCCACAGACATTCTTTCTTTCTTTCTCTAAAGAAATACTAATAATTTGCTTTGCTTTTAAAGGCTTTTTAATTGACAAAAGGCAGTGAAGGGTTGTAAGCTTTGATTAAGTGGACAAAAAGCTGCATCTACTTGAGAGACAATTCTTATTAGTTACACACCATGAGATGTTTTACAAATGCTGACCACCTTTTCCTCCTGGGGTCAAGGAGGCTGTGAGTACAGAAAGGAAACGGATTAGACTACTTTAGAATACTGCTTCTCTGAGTCTGGTAAAATGAAATGTATTTTCTACTTAAGCGTGATGTTTGGTAATAATTTTAGTGTAATGGGAGGAAGAGCTAAATCTAAGAAAAGCAACAAGGAGTAATTACAGCTCATCACTTTTCAGTCTCATCTGTCAGTCATCTATAAGGAATTGCTATATTCATCACTAAGCAGCCTGATAATTAGCTTGGTTTGATTTTGATCCACTTTAATTTCTTAGAGGTAATTTTAAATGTTTTACATTTTATGTTACTTATTAACGGGGTTGACATCTAAGCAAACTGATACAGCAAGCTCACTAAGTGTTAGCTTCTGTTGTGAGCTCTAAATACATGGAACTTGCATTTTCCATTGCCGGGCTATCCCTTAGACAGACAGTGCTCAAGTTGCAGAAGGTCATCGCACAGTGAAATGGCAACAGAAGTGATACCAAAAAAATCCTAATTCTGACCTGTCCAAGCAGTTTTCCACTGACTGGCATGGGAGGACGGTACTTGGTTGAAGAGGATTATGGCAGGTGTCCTGCTGAGGTGCCATCTACTTGTTATACCAAGAAACACCACTGCAAATACTTTCCTTGACAGGTAACTTTATTAATAATGGTCTTGGATCTGTCGCACCTACCAGGTGCCAGTCTTTTTTCACACTCTGCAAGACTTTCTGAAGAATAAACGAGAAAGGCATAAAGTTAGTTGAAGCTACTAAGACACACATTTGAAGGTGGGTCTATTTTGCACTTCTTATTTTTTTACATAAGTTTCCATGAATGTGTGTCCAAAAAAACTTAAATACATTGAGAAATACAGTAGAAAGACTATATTTACAATCAATTATAATGGGCACTGCCAACATATCCAATAACAAAAATAAAACAAAAAACTTTTTCATGTTTCTTTCATGTTTTTTTTTTTTTTCCACAGAGATTTTTAAATATGATTTTGTTTTTTAAAAAATACAATAAGGAAATAATTACATTCTTAATATGAGAACATTATCTTACAACATACAGCCTGGGCCAATTAATTTGAAAGTGTCTTTAACAAAAATTGATACTAAATTAAGTATTCTCCATTTGAAAAATCAAATTGCCACAATCATCTCATCTCATTTTAAAAAAACACCTTTGATCCCCAAAAATTCTGATTTTTTTTTTTTTTAATAGCATCACCCATAAAAAAACCCAAACAAAACACAAGTAAAAAAAGCACCTGGAATAGTAATAGAAGTTTGTTGAGGAAGCACAAGTGTAACATTTTCTTAAGAGACATAGAAATGCAATGGTTTAAAATACAAGAGTTTTCCTTTGAAGCAAAAGTCATGCTGCTCTATTGCTGACTTTGCCTGTTGATCCTGAAATCTAAAAATGGTGAAAATACAAGCTCTGTTGCAGTTTATAAAAAATTGTACAGCAATAGTACTATTCAAGAAAACAGAGTACATTTCACAGCACCAAATGTGTCTATCAAGAGGTTCCTGCCCGAGGTTGTTTGGTTTTTTTTTTCCTCCTTTTCAAACCTTGGCCACTGTATAGAATAGACATGCCACTAATGCAAAGTGTGATACTACCAAGGTACTTATGCATTAGGGACATAAGATTACAGTAGGTGCTGGGTTGGGGGTGAGAGGGCAGGGATGGCTTTATGGAGCCTTTTCTGGAGGAAGAGTGAAAGATGCTTAATTTTGCCAGCAGCCCCTGCTGCAGCGGGTGTCAGTTACCCAATGCCGAATATTGGATAAAGACACCAAGTGATTTGGATTTTGCCTACTCTGTGTTACTTGATGCGGGACCACTTCTTAATGGCAACTGATACATCATTGCAAACGTTGACTAGAAGCCTAATTTGCATCATAAATATGTACAGATATAAATTAAATATTTATTGAAATATACAAATAAATAACTTAATTTGAAATAAAAAGCCTAAATGAACTTTTGCTTCAAATTTGTTTCTGCTAATACTTATGGGAACTTGATACACTTTAGTCCGTAGTCATACAGCGTAGAATGTGCCCTCCACTTATAGAGTTAGTAAGTAAGCAGATGACCTAAAATAATATTAAAAAAAATCCTTTTTTTCAGTGAGTGAAAAACCACACTGACGCTTCCCTACCGTATCTGCATTCCTGCGGAACGTTGTACAAAACATAGTCCCGAGAAGCAACGTGTTTTTCTCATTTTGGACCCCATTGCAGAAACTGACCCTGCTGAGGTCAATGGGATCCCTGGCACTAACTGCATTTGGGTAGAGGACATGGCCCTGTGTCCTGGCACCTATCGGGTCTTTCTGATCGCTCTGTGCCTTCAAAGCCCACCAGCTCCTGTGGAAAGTCCTCTGGTATCCAGCTCAGCTGGGAATCCCAGTGTCCCCTTTAGGAGTTAAACACACCTCTTCCACATAAAGGAACTGCTGTCTTGCCAATGTCTGCAGTTTTGATTGCAAGTTTTAAATAATCATCAAGACTGCAGCCCTAACATCTGTGATTATCTCCAAGTATGAGTAATATTTTAATTTTTTTAATTAAAGTAATTTTCTAGTCCTCACAGTTGAGAAGAAAAATCTCAAGAATGTGATTGAAGGCTCTCCAAAGGCTTAAAAATAATACAGAGAAAATATTAAAAGAACCCAACTGATTATATGTTTTTTCCCCTCTCTCTCTCTACCGATTTTTTAAAGCCAATCTTGAGATTTTGAAGGACTTCAGTGGGCAATTTACTGCATGTAACATCTCAGAAGTGAGATGGATGGAGACAAAGAATAACAGATTTCTATAATTTTACTGACTAAAATGCAAGACGCTGTTTCCTACTAAACAGAAGTGGACTTCTGTCAGAAAATCCCCAATTCTCTGTAAAAGTGTCTATAAAGAGCCTGGAAACTACCATCTTTTCAATCCGCCTTCAAAACTAATAGCTGAGGTCTGAAAAGATGAAGGGAACTAAGTACAGCAGTGTTCTGTAAGTCAAGTTTAACAACACTATATTATAAAAAAACCAAAACAAGACTGACTGCATAAGCTATTATGAGTTGCCATTTTCTGTTGAGGATTAATTTCAATTAAGTTGTTTCATTTTTTAAAAAAAGTATAGAAAAGAAGCAGTATCTAAAAATACCTTTTGCCTTTAGAAAAAAAACAGGAACAAATCATATTTCAACAACATGACCTTTGAAAACAACTGGTGCTTTGGAACACTAATGAAGAGAACATACTTTTTTTTCAAAGTATGGCAGCTTTTTAACTCCCAATGACAAAAGCAGCTGTCTAAACAGTATCCAAAGAATGCTTCACAGCTGAGTCGTGTCATCCCACGGTGTCGCAGCAGTGTTGAGGACAGCAGCACCGAGGAGCTCCGGGGAGCCCTGCCACTGCTGCCAACGCACTTCTTCAGTTTTCTTTTGCCACGTGAACTGCTAACAGCAAGGCGACTCCTAATGAGCAAGACTTTGCTCAGCCACCTCTGTGGAAGATCTCGCTAAGTCAGTTTTAAGCTGTAAGATTTAGTATTTCACATCGGTCGTAATGCGCCAGTCGTCAGTGGTGGTCAGGCCATCTGATGGGATATAATTAACGTTGCTGGTCTAATGCTCTTTCAGTAAACTTTCAACGGCGACTTTATGCTCCTTTTTACGTACTATGGTTGGTTCGTTTTTTTTTTTGGTTTTCATTTTCTTCATCAGTGAAGTTGGAAATAAAGAGTTACAGCTAATAAAAAGGGGCACACGTAGTTACACAGCA
Source organism: Streptopelia decaocto (assembly GCF_964273445.1). Lineage (NCBI taxonomy): Eukaryota > Metazoa > Chordata > Aves > Columbiformes > Columbidae > Streptopelia > Streptopelia decaocto. The sequence continues at coordinate 66,484,818 of NC_138658.1, forward strand.
ATACGCTAGAGGGAATACAGGCAAATTAGCGCCAAGCTACCATTAACTTAACAGAATTATAAAACCTCTTATGTTGTATCGCTCGATACCACCTTTCAGATGAGTCTTCTGCAGCCTGTGTCTTGGTCCATAACAGGTAAGGCCTTTATGGAAAGTGAGTGGTTTTGTTATGTTTATGTTCCATTTTTCATCTCCCATTCCTGGAAAGGGGCGGGGGGGGGAAGATACGGAAAATGTTAAGAGAAATCAGGATATTTCACTGATGTCATCAGATCTTCTAAGCCAAAGCCAGCTGAGGTCAGTAACAGTTTTTCCATTAGCTTTACTCGATCCAGCCTTCTGCCCACAAATTAGTTAGGGAATGCTAACAAGTATGTCCTGGTAGCAACTGTGTGCAGCTTCCTCCCCTCCACAACTATATATGGCAACTTTTTCTCTATTGCAGTGCAAGTAAGCCATGTTTGTGTTTTTGCAAAGGGTACTTATGGAGCAAATTCGCACACAGCAGTCGGTGTAAAGCACTGAGCTGGAGCTGAATAACAGAGGGGGTGATTTAGCGTATAAGGCTTTCTAACTTACTTGCATGAGACCTCAGGAAGTACTCAATATCTCTCATAGCTGACAAAAAGTGATTACTTTATTACTCTTCTGGGTTTTTTTTTGAATAAAGCTTGTGGCAGACACACATTTCTATGGCTATAAAGGCAACTTACTGAGGCTTTCCATATACACAATCCAAGTTGAGCTATTGCTTGGCAAGTTAAAGAAATCAGTTTTCCTTTCTGTGCCTCAGTTTCCCCAGCTGCTAGCTGAGCACAATGACACCTATCATCTAAAGCAAAGCACATAACCTATAATGCTTCCATCCACATATCTCAGAGCAAGGTATTGCCATTTCTCCTGCCACATAAGTGAAAAATCATAAGATTGCTAAGGCTGAACACCCAGTTTGATAAAACTTGTGGCTACTGAGTGATACCTACAGTATTGCTTAACAGTACGTAGGAGCAGAAGAGCTGAAGAGGGATGGGCTTATCTAAGGACATCCACACTATACCTATTCCCTGAATCACACCCTTGCAGTGATCAGGAACTAATGGAGATACAAAGGAGTTGGCCTCTTGGAAGTAATCCCCATGGAACAACTGTCAGGGTCTACAGGTTCCTCTCCCACCCCTCTACCCTGCAGAGATACTCTGCAGACAGCCTGCTGACTTGGCTCCTAACCTGAATTCTTGAATTTAACACCCATTCCACAGTATTTAAGAGCTTTGACTCAAACCCATTGCTTATGCATGTAAGTATCTGTGTCTGCTACTGAAAGCAGTATTAGTTTGGCTAAACAGCTGCACAACCAAGCCATCTCTTCAGCCATTGTAAAGAAACAGTAAAGGTCACAGTTGGTGGCTGCTTTAGCAAGATTGGAAAAAAATCTTGGGTTTAAAACAGGTAGAAGTTAATTTATTTTTTTTTAGTCTGGCATTTTTTGTGGTTGGTTTTTTCTTTTTCTTCATTGAAATGGTGCTTTTATTAAAATAGAATATATTTTAAATATTTAGTTCTACACTTTGGATTGTGGTAAACCTAAACTTAAAACACAGTATTCATAAAAACTAATTACTTTAAAAATGCTATTAAATGTATATTCCCCATGTATAAGCCATCAAAGCTCTAAATGAAGCCCTTGGCTCAGCAACTGGGAGAGTATTTTTTAATGTGTTAAGCAAGCACTGAAAGTAGTAGCTTCTTTTGCAGGTGCAGAAGGAACTTTTTCTTTGTTTCCGTTTCTCCAGCAGGTTCACACCCATGAAAGAATGTTTAAATCAACACTGACAGCCTGACTGGGAGCTGGGAAATTGGGAGAGCTCCGTTTCTTCTCTAGTCCCTGAACGTAAGCAAAATGTAAGCTGCTGACATTCAGCAGTTCAGTTTTGAAAACAAATCAGAACAAATCAGAAATCAGAAATAATCACTGCACTTTCCTTTCTACATATACAATTTGGGTTTAGAATGTTTAAATAACTTTTTCTTGTACAGCAAGAACATTTGGACCATTTTACTTCGCTAAGAATGCTAATGCAGAATATTGCTTTCTAGCTTTAAATACAGTCTCCTTTTCCAGCCAAGTAGAGATTAATAAAATTGCAATTAAATGCCTTCTGGCTTCTTAAAGATATGCCCTATTGCTTTCTATAATAATTAAAAGCCTATGTTACAAGCAAAAAAGTAAAAAAAAAAAAAAATCAAAACAAAATCCAAATATATGTATGCATATATCACAGAATCACAGAATGTTAGGGATTGGAAGGGACCTCTAAAGATCATCCAGTCCAATCCCCTGCCAGAGCAGGAACACCCAGATGAGGTTACACAGGAAGGCGCCCAGGCAGGTCTTGAATGCCTCCAGAGTAGGAGACTCCACAACCTCCCTGGGCAGCCTGTTCCAGTGTCTGTCACCCTCCCTGAGAAGTTCCTTCTCAAATTTAAGTGGAACCTCTTATGTTCCAGTTTGAACCCATTACCCCTTGTCCCACCATTGGTTGTCACCGAGAAGAGCCTGGCTCCATCCTCATGACACTCACCCTTTACATATTTGTAAACATTAATGAGGTCACCCCTCAATCTCCTCCAAGCTAAAGAGCCCCAGCTCCCTCAGTCTTTCTTCATAAGGGAGATGCTCCACTCCCTTCATCATCTTTGTTGCCCTGCGCTGGACTCTCTCCAGCAGTTCCCTGTCCTTCTGGAACTGAGGGGCCCAGAACTGGACACAATATTCCAGGTGTGGTCTCACCAGGGCGGAGTAAAGGGGAAGGAACCTCTCTCGACCTATTAACCACCCCCCTCCTAATACACCCCAGGATGCCATTGGCCTTCCTGGCCACAAGGGCACAGTGCTGGCTCATGGTCATCCTGCTGTGCACCAGAATGTGCATATATATATATATATATATATAGTTTATATATATATAAAAATATATATATATATATAAAATATATATATAGTGAATGTCTTAAACAGTCAATCCCCAAACTGCTGCTAGTTCTTAGATATAACACTAGTTAGGTCCTCTTGTTTCTCTCTGTATTTCCTTTGCATGTCAGCACATCTGAAAGGAGAGAGGTTCTGGTGGAGCAGCCTCCAGCCTGGCTGTCCCAGTGCCTTGTACCCCGGGGCGCGGCTGTGCCACGCGGTGCTACCAGACCCTGCCCAGCAGCAGCAGACCCTGGCAGAGCGCGGTGCAGTGCTGTGGGCTCCTCAGCGTGATGGTGACACCAGGGTGGCTGCAAACACAAGGCTGGCCAGTGAAACACTCAGAATCCTTTGTGCATGGAAAGAGCCAGAAGTGAGGCATTCGGTGCATTCAAATACAATACTAGGGGGAAAAAAAATAAATCTGACATTTTTGAAAGCTTATACAGCTCCCTCATAACACTGGGAGATGTGCCAGTTGCTGAGGATGCAAGCACAAGCACAAACGTGAAATCTATTTCACTCCCCCGTGTTGCGCTGACATGCATGTGTGGAGAGCCAAGGAAGTTCTGCTCTGGGATACTCACGTGTGACGCCCTTTCCTTAGCCACATCTATAAGGCCTGGGCTCACTTGTAACTGCAAAAGGCCAAAAAGAATTGAGAGCCAAATTCCACCCTTGCACATGTGCAGTTAACCTCCTGAAAGTGGGGTGTGCTGCAGCTGTGTACCTGATGGCAGACTTTGGCTGCAGCTCCTTGCAAATGGGCTGAGCACAGCCTGGGTTGCACTATCCAGTTCAGCAAAATTTCACTCTTAATATTTAGTGCATGAGGTTTTAGGAAAAAGCTGTTAAAGCTGAATTGGGTACTTTTGAGTTGTTTGGGGGTTTTTTGTTTTGTTTTGTTTTTCCCCAGGACAGGAAATATGCTTAGTAGCTCCATATCCTTTCTGATTAGCCTAATCTTATATCCAAGATTTCCCTACAAAAGAGCTTGACCAACTCATCTGAAGCACAGTGATATCAAACAATACAGTAAGGTTTTTCCTGTATGGTATATGCTGAGCATAAAAAATGTAGTACAGCTCAAAGTATTCTTTACACCAAAAATGCGTAGGTTTTTATAGCGCCCTGGTTTCTCCAGCCGTGAAGATTAAATGGCTTGCTTTAATGTGCCTGTCCAGTGTTCAGCACAAATCCACGCTCCCTTTCATAAGGATTGTGCTTTGCTAGACTATGTTCCCTGAGTAACGCCATGCAAATCTAAGACAAAGTGCATGGTTAGAGATTATATCTTTATAAAACAAATTAGGGTGTAATTGGAATGCACAGATAAGCTTTAGAGCACATGAATCCTTCTTCAGCTTTGAACCACGAGCAGCAAACTTCAAAGTCAAGCAGAACTGAAACCTTTACACTGAGTTTAATTACTCTTAGTTGAATTTAAATGGATCAGGCTAACTGGCAGAAAAAGCAGCTGATATCCATAGAAAGGATGAAGGAAATGGTAGTAGAAGGGTGAGAAAGTTCTCACATAAGGTCTAGCAGGATAGGTAATTCATGGCCTGAACAACATAGAGTGGTTAAAGGGGCTTGGGGGAGGAAACAGAGATTACTATGTGCCAGAAAACCAAATCTTTTGCTGCTATGATGATTTTTCATTATCTACTGCATTTAGGTGCCAGGCTCATGCTCACTCACTGTAAATGTATATAATAAATGAAATGTAAAAAAAGTTACTTAAAAAATTCCCTAAATAGAATATTGATACTTCCTTGTTTTGAAAAAAAATAAATGGACTGCAAGGAAGAAAAAATGTCTGTGTTTATTATTGTTTATAATTCCAATTAGCAGTGAACTACTAAATGCAAAAAGCTTGGGCCAATGCTATTACTGTCACCCTTGGTTACATGCTGCCCACATGTTTATGTTGCTAGCAAATTTAGCCCAGAAGAATGGTCATGCCAATCCCATTTAAACTAAAGCACAAAAATAAGAAAGCTGTAACAATACAAGAGGACTGCAAACTTCAGCCTGGTATTTGCAAGACTAAATTAAATTAATTCAGTTTCTAATTTAAGTGGACATTAAGAGCAGATACTTGCACAACACATTGTCATGTATTATAAGATACAACTATTCTGTTCTTGCACCAGCTGGCAAAGATCAGATCCAATCTTGTGTTGTTTCAGAACACTTAGTATAACAGTGCTCTTTTAAATACTTGTCTGTTCTACAGATTAGTGTAACTTTATGAATTTTATATGGACTGTCTACACCACAGACCACCTCCCTGACAAATTCAATCTATAAAAGAACAGAGAAAACCATGGAATGAGCAAGTCAAATGTGTCTCGCCAACTACTCACCAATTCTTCTGCAAAAGGTTCCCCAAATCAGCAGCATTTATGTAGTAATACAAATAATTTAGATGTGGCACATGCTCCTCTTAATGCTACATTTCACACACAGAAGCAGCAGTAACCCATCTTTCCCCCTCTCCTTGTCTGTTTCTGGCTCTCCACAAGCAAATAAGACTTTCTTAGAAAATGAGGAAAAGGCCAGGACAAGAAAATTAGACATAAGGCTTCTCACCTTTGCTTTTCGAAGGACATGGCCTCGACAGGGAGAATTATTTGTCGAGGGAGGTCGCTTCAGAGCTGCTGCGCTGTTCACAGGTATTGAGCATTCGGTATCACTAGTGTCACAACTGGAGATTGGAGAGTTTTCCAAAGTTCGGTGCTTGAAAATTGGAGACTAATGAAGAGAGAAAAGCCTACATTGCGTTTCCTCCAAGTAGTCTCATGGGCAGTATTTTCTATCTAGACTTAGAATTGCAGGTTTTTTTAAAGAAACCGTATTCATAATAATGATGGATACATGAAAAACAGGTTAGAACAAAAGAAACCAAGGCATAGTGTGTGTGCTGTGATTAAACAACATTGGGTCATCTGGAGTAAGTGACCATCCCTCTCTGATCCTTCTGATGGCTGCTTCTGACACAGATCTAGAGCATAAGCCAGGACTGCCATGCTCCATTGTGAACATGCGAGATACAGCCCTTGCAAAGGGTGACAGTGACTGACAGGGTCTGACACAGGTACGTCTCCATCACTGCGTGATGACTCAGTGCATTTAAATCTCCCTGGGATGGAGCAATATTTTAGTTCATGCACTTTCACAGTCACTGAGGACAACGAGGTCCAGCTTTTGCACAATATCCTCACACATACTGCTGTTGATTCCCATACACACCTGCTCCCCATTGCTCTAGCAAGTACACCAGATGTAGGTGAAGAATGCAAACAATGCAGAAAGTCACTTAGTTCTGTTCTTATTTCCTGGGCTTAACAAATCTTTTGAAAACTTTCAGTTCCCACTCATTTTACTGCCGCTGAGAAGGCAGAAGCCACGGTACTAGGATTTGGTGATTAATGGCTTTGCATACCTGTGGGCTTGATGTTCCTGACTTGGGCTCAATAGCCAAGCCCAGTGTGATGCCACCAGCCAAGGCTTTCTTAAGGCTCTCCTTCACCTCGGTCAGTTCCAGCTCCAGGTTTACACGCTCAGCCTCCTTCTGCTTGCACTCCTCTTCCAACTTCTTTAACTTATCTTCAAGAATTACTTGGGTCTTCCTGCCTGTCACCCACAACAATGTTATTATTTCAGTAAGAAGCTTCAATTGACACTTACAGAAATTACTTTATTTTTTAAAAAGGAAAAAGGGCTCTAGAAATCACTGACATCATAAAAAAGGTAAGTACTTAGAAAAAAACACATTTTTTCACATAAAAAATGTAGCAACAGAAATCAAATGCTTACTTTCAGCTGCCCTCCTAGGTTTCTAGTCTAGTTTCAAGTAAGTATTTATTTTATCATTATTCCATGTCATGAAAATATAATTACCCAGTCACAATAAAATTATTCCCATGTTCTGCTTGCCTGAAGTGCCCATCAATGTCATTTCATAGGTGTGCATATATTTATATTACATATTTTTTAACTATGTAGAAAGCAAATCTAGACGTTACAGAGTATTGTTTAACATCAAAACCAAACCTCATGTAGTGGCATGTCTTCAGCACAGAATACAAAGCTATTTGGATAACTGAGCCTGCCCAGGGTAGAATTCAGCACAAAAAAGCTCCTCATACCTGCATTGACTTCAATGGCAGCACGTAGATCTTTCCTTTCTTTTCGAAGCTGGGCCAGCCTGTTCCGAAGTGCTTCTTTCCTCTTTAGCAGCTCCTCCTCTTTGCTTTGTAGCCTCTTTGCATCTGCCTCCACACGATTCTTGCCATATTTGTACTGCTCGGCATCTGTATGTATTGGATTGTAGTTATTGATGGTTAAAACTAACAGCGAAACTAAACTATTCCCCGAGACTGAACAGCACACGAAGCATGTCATGGTTTGCAAATCCGTTTTTCCATCCCATTTTCACTGTTTTTTTTCTCAAGATCCATGATTCCCACTTTGTTTTCTATATTTATCCAGGGAAGATAAGCAATACCAGTTACCTTATAGTACATTGGTTTTGAAACATAGCTTTGCCTTTCTATACAGGGGAAGGAAAGGAGGCTCCTCTTCAGCTCTGAACCCTTGATTTTTAATTGGAAGGGGTCAGAGGAAAAACTACCTTTTTGCCTGGTTTCCATTACTACTTCAAGTACTTAAAGCACGTCTTTTCTCACCTGACACAAGAGAATACAAAGATGTTCCCACCTTTTTGATACCTGAGAGCTTTCTTTTTCTTTTTTTTTTTAGTTTCCCATAGAAATGCTTTCATTTCATGGCTCACATGTATCTGTGGTCTAGTTTTTTCACAGCCCCCTCCCTACCCCTGTTCCGGTTACAGACTCAAAGGAAATAGGTCAGCTAACTGATCACTTTGTCTGCATATCTGAAGGCAAACTCAGCATCTCTAAACCATTCCTGACAAATAGTTGTCAAACCAATTCTAGTTGGTCTTTAGTAACTGGGATGCCCCACAACTATCTATTCCAGTACCAATTGACATATATGGTCAGAAAGATACAAACTTTTTTTTCTAAAGCCTAACCCAAATTTGTCTTGTTGCCATTAAATCCATGACTTCTTAAAAATTTATCATGGGATTAAAAAAAAAAATCACATTAATTCCTTCTCTAGAAGCAGCTGTGCTTTTGACTCCATATTTTAAAAATAAGACTATAGCTCTTTTTTGTCTTTTTTTCTTTATTAGGGATTTTCTACAGGCAAACCACCTGCCCAGAAGAACCCTCTTTCTGAACGTGCCACTCACTAATTGAAATCTCCTGTTCTGAGAAAACTTCTGAGCTGTGTGGTTGTCTTCATTGTTTTCTTACACCTTTTTCATTACTGATAAGAGTAAGTTCACTTTTGAGGAACATAGTGTTCTCATGTCTTTCCCAGCTCCTCATCCTCCTCTTCCAGCAGGAATACAGAATTACTTTCTGCCCCAACTGATGAATCATTACCCATTTTTTCTCTGGCTGCCCTCATGAATTTGCAACCACTGCTCCACATTTCACATTTAGCATTCTCCATATGACAACCCTTTATCCCGTGGCATGTCTGGAGTACTAATGAGTCACCAACACACACAATATCTCCTATTCAAAATCTTGGTGGGAATCTCCTGCTCGGCCTCTCAGCCACAGCAGAACCACAGTGGTTCTTTATCTTGTTTGTGAAGAAGACAGCTATTTGGGGTATCCTTATGACTCTACTCACAAGTGAGGCAGCAGTGAGGACAGAGATACTTACTGGATGCGGTGCGCTTCACACATGACACCGATTCGGGTTTCTTCGGCTGGCTATTTAAAGTTCTCCCTTTTCCGGTGATCCCATTAGCAGTTGCAGGCGGCTTCTTGCCTTTAAGCTGTTAGAAAACAAAAGTACAAATGGGCTCCAGCTATTTCTGTGCCGCTGGCGTTACAGTCACCCTTTCATCAAGGGCAAAGCTTGTCTGCTCGGAGAGAGCCTTAATAGATGGCATTGATTGAGCTGGAGACGGCGCTTCCTCCAGAGATGTTGGCTCTGTGCGCTGCCTGCTCAGCAGGAGCCACACCAGCAGTCACAGGATAACAGGGGATGAGCTCCCCATCTCTGGTGGCGTTACAGTCTTTAAATTTCTCAAAACTCTGGCACTTGCTATATTAAGAAAGCCATTGTGAGGCAGAAAAGTTGAACCTTCAATTAATTTTACACACTAAAGATTTTTGAAAAACAGGTTTGGCAGAGTTAATTTCATACAGAAAAAGCCAACAGGGTTTGCCACACAAAAATCCAACACTTATATACTATACAGGCTTGCCATATAGTATGGCAGTGCATGGATTATATTTTTTTTTTTCCAAAATATAATTATTTCACATTTTTAAATGTTAGAAGTTAATCAATTTCCTTTTATACAGCTTCTGGCTACTATAAAAGCTTCTCTTACTAAAAAACAGGGAACCTCTAATAATGGCCAGTCCCGCTCACAAGATTAACAGAAACAGCACATTTTGTGTCCAAGGGGTTTCCCTTTAGAGGGCTCTCCTGTGCTGAGCTGAACCCTGGGAAGAACAACACTATCCTTGAGGCAGCCTGGTGTTTACATGGGGCTGCCTGAGCCGACACAGGGCACACATGCAGCCTGCGATCGGGGTTACTCAATGCTCGAGCCCACCTCCAATTCTGCAATGTCACTGAATTCTAATATTCTGATATGAAGTTTTTATAGGGGTTGGGTTAACGCAGAATATGACAAGTACCTTATTCAAGGGAACCGCTTATCTGTTTCATTTCAGATTAAACTGAAAACCACCCATCTTTGTGACACATCCCCAGGCTTATGCCAATGGCCAGCTCTTGGAGACCGGCTACAGGCTCTAGAGAATGTCTCTGGTGTGGCTGTGAGTGAGGTTTGCTCTGCTCCCCAGCTGGGCTCTGCTTGTCTGCTATTGAGGCTGAGCATAGGTCTAGAAGCCATCCTCAGAGAGCAGCATACACATAGGCTTAGGTTTTTTTCACAGGAAGAAAACAACAAGCAGTAATTTAAGCATGGTATATACACACTATATGCAATATCATTTAGTATATATAATATCTATTTTATGATATATATATGTATATTCACAATATAAATAACCATAGTATATACAATATACAGATTAGTAAAATTCCAGGTCATATTTCACCTTCCTTTTTTTTTTTTTTCCAGTCATTGCTGCCTAGAGAGACAGAAGGCAGCTAGATGTGCATTCAGGTTAAGTTTGGAAAGTCACATCTGTTTTTTTCTTTTTCTTATTATTTCTTTTTTTCTTTTTCTTATTGCAGGTTGTGACCTGCAAATCATCAAGAACTTGAGCCGAAAGCCTTTTCCAGGTGTCAATAGTTCTTCATCATAATTTACAACTTAGCAAACCTGTTTCATTTGCAGTGAGCTCGTGACTAAACTCCAAGCATTTCAGTGGTAACACTAATGGACTGGAATAGCCCAAGGCCCTTAAGATAACAACCAGATAAACAGAACAGCCAAAAAATAAAAAGCTTTGTTAAGTATTAAATAGTACGGTACCTGTGAGCCAGATCCCCTCCCCACAGCAGAGGTATTAGTGACAGACTGAGCAGAAGACAGATTGGATGAGACAGGGTATTTGTAATGGTTAGAGGAGAGTTTGTCAGTAGATAACCTATTGGGTTTTCTGTCAGCTGGCGGATAGCGCGCAAAGATTTTTGGAGACGGCAAGTTATCGTACAGGCCTGCGTTATCATAAAGCATTTCTTCTCCAATGTTCCTGCTACGAGAAGAAGGAAAGCCATCTTCTGGTTCCCACTGCAACACATACACTTTGGCAGTTAGTAAACAATATCCCATGCAGAACCTCCTCAGTGAAATTAAAACATTAATTCCTTTGACCGTAGCATGCATATGCTTGTTGCTTACACTTGAATCAAACAAGATTTAGAAAGGTGTGGAGGACAGAGTGTGGAAAGGAAGCATTGCAATGGCTGATAGCCTCAGTCCTGTGCATGTCCCACACCATCCCAGCACCCTCTCTGTTCCCTAGACTGCCCCTTCAGGTGCCAGCTCGAGCACTGCAGGGGGCACAAGCAGGCTGTGTTCACAGGAGGATACTCACAGGCTACACAGATGAATCTTTAGGCTATATGTCTTTCCAGTGAGTACCAGCTGCTGGTATGCTAGTATTACCTTTTTGTGCTGGAGAACTATTATTCTGAGCTAACCAGCTAGAACAGACACAGACTATTCTTTTTTTTTTTCTTCTTCTTCTTTTTTGTTTCTGTTTCTTATTTTTTTTCCCCAGAAAAATGGAAAACTCAACGACAATACTCCAGTGATTCATTCAATTAATCTTAAAAGAAACCAACCTAGTTGCCAAATATCCTTCCTTAATCCGTCCTGGCAGTGGCAGGACACTACTCATACAAAGGCTTCAGCACATCCAAGAACTACACATACAGACTACTCACCACACATGTGGTCATGTGTTGTTCCCAAGAGGGGCTTTCTACCATCTTTCTGACATTATTAAGACATGATGGAGGACTGAACTTGCAGTCCACTTAACCATATGAAACTCTGAATTTTTCTTGAGTTCAGCCTCAGTGGGGGCCTTTATGAAGCAGCCCAAATTGAGCTCTGACATGAGCTGCAACTTCCCTGTAAATCTTTGTGATGACCACATCTATGTGTTAAACCCTATTAGACATCTGCCTACAATCAATTCTGCAAATTATGAAGATGGAAGTGACCACTGCGGTTCTCTTTTGGGATATGCAGTACCTGCTGTCATGAAAAATGCAGCCCCAGGGCCTCAGAAGTATTGTTTGTTTGTTTTTGTTTTGTTTTCAAAAGACACCAGAAGGTGCCTGGTGTAACTACATCCTTAATTTTGCCAGGTCCAGTGTGATTTAAAAAAACAGCCTCTCAAGTGAGTATTATATTCAAGGACTTGGCCACAAATCGTCAACAGGCAATTGCTTTCTAAATGCACATTGGCTTACGTGCGGGTTAATGTAAACAATATGTCCCACCCCCCTACTACTCTGTAGGTGTGAGAGAAGTTTGCAGCCCCCCAATCAAAAACATAGGAGTTCATTGGGAAACTGCCCAGTGGGGCTTTTAAGATAATATAATTTTCAGACATCCATGCGTTCAACACATGCAAACCATTTGTTCTGTGCAAATTCAATTCTTACCGATCCATTTATGCAGGGAACATCATCATAATGAAGTGCCATTCCACTCGGACAGGCGTAGCCATTGGCAGTGCTTCCCCGATACGGATTTGTAGATATAACTCGCCTGTTCATAAAACTGAATAAAGCAAAATAAAAATAATGAAAAACAGCGCTTGAACCCAAGTCTAAGTGATGATTCACTGGTATGTCCCCGTATCTGATCATGTAGCTTAGAAGCACATATCTTCTCACTTTCTGCAGGAAAGCTGAGGACAGTTTTCCTTCTGGTGCTACTCACACATTGCTGCTAGCAGCCAATATTACAACATATGTTTCTGTACTCCATTCTTACAGTGGGGATATGACTGTGTGAAAGCCAGGAGGGCAACAGCTGTAACTTCTCAGTGGTGTGTTTACATGGGAACCTGCTGATCTGTGTTATAAACCAGCTTGCCAGTGTCCCATAAAAGTTCCCTTGTTGTCTGCATCAGGGAGAAGCAGGTGTTTCTAGGTGCACGTGTGCTCAGGGCGCAGGATGCGAACTTAGGTTTTGGCAAAGTTGCACTGTTTTTACAAATTTTTGCTGAATTTTCTTTTTGTTTCTCTCAATTCCTAAGCTTAGATATCTATCACAATTTTCTGAATATTTTCTTCCTCAAAATCTGGGAATTTTTCATTTCCATATCAGAACTTTTGGGTGGGGAGAGTGTGCACAATGGCACTGTGCTTCCCAACTCTCACTCTCTGGGTTATCGTGCATGCAAATAACCTATATGTTAATTCTTGCTCTGTTTCACACAGCGCATCTGAGCCCTCTGGACACTTCAAAAGGGCACGATATATTTATGTATATGTTTATTTATTTCCTACCGTCTCCCCAGAATCAACATTACAGCTTGTTTTACCAAAATTCTACAGAACACGTGCAACATACCACAGACTAGAACAAGGCTGTGTGTTGGGACCAAAGATCTAACAATGCAGAAAATGGCAGAATCAGGCCCAATAGCAATAACGACTCCAAGGGCGAGTTTTCCTTTGTAGCAAACCGCTGAAATTGAACGAGGTATAGAAAGAGATCCCAAATAATTCCTATAGCTTCAGGTGTGCATGAATGGGAAAACAAAGCTTTCTATTCCAAACAATAGAACTATTCAGGCTCCGTGCTGACATTCATAAAATATGATAAAGCCCTACTAAAGCAGAGAGGGTCTTCTGTAGCGCTGGCTGGAGCTCAAGAATGCTGTGGTTTCAACAGTTGCTTTCTTTTGGCTTTGGAATAACATGGAGCACACTGAATTTCTCATTCAGAGGGAGACAGACCTCATCCATCTGGGGCTCACCTGAGCCACGGGAGACCCGGGCTCACAGGAGGGATGAACCTGCCCAGTTCAATGTGGACCTTGCAGGGCAGGGCAGGGCTGGAATAATCATTAGACAGAAGCTTTTCTTACTTCAAACAAACAAACAAACAACAAACAGCCATTATGAAAATTTTTTTAACTTTATCTTATCTCCAACTTTATGAGATATTATTAAAAGGCTGCATTTGTTTACTGTTTCTCTAAATGAAGAACATTATTCAAGCCTTTCTGGTTAGTCTGAAGGACTGCATTTGGAGCCCTTACTGTGTTTCTTTCTATTTAAGTAGCTTCAATGAGAGTGATGCATAATAACCATGTCTGAAAACTGGGATATTAATTAATGACATCTGATGCACCTGTAATAACTATTTCCACCACCAAAGGAAGCTAAGATTTATCTAAGTATCTGTAAGCACTTCATAAGCATTATTTCACTATGCCTCATTAATCATGTTTACAGATGCATTCTTGTAAGTTAATTGTATTCTGAAACTTATAAATGAGAAAGCAAATAAAGAAAACCTGCTTGGAAGCATTTTTTCTTCAGCCTTTCCCAGATACTTAATGATTTAGACTAAGAAAATGGATGGGACTATTAATGAAGAGCCAACTGTGTTGAAAAGCATCAGTCTCAGGAAATGAAAAACCAATAATCCTGAAGTGATTGTGCGATCATCAAAGCTTTAATGATAACTGCAGCTAATTTAGAAAGCTGATATTCATTCTATAAAGGGCAGAAATGGTATTTTATTAACACTTAAGTATTATTGTAATTTCTCCTCATTTTCTAGGAGTAGTTGAAAATCAGCAGACAGCTACTCTAGCTGCTTATCAGCAAGCTCTTAAGTCTTTTAAACACACCCAATGAATTTTAACTAATTCTTAATAGGGGAATTCTGCTATTTTGCAAGTTGTTTGACATTCCTTTCTAACATGTGGTTTGGTTGCATATGTTTTTTCACTTGGCTGCAATTAATATTGCATTTGTTCAGAAAAGGAAAGCCAAGCAGTATTCAGGGGGGAAGGTTTCCATTCTACTTCTTTCTTAAATGTGGTTATTGCTAGACGCTGACTGAAGCAAAATACATGTCAACACAGGATAAACATTTTGAGCCCTCTTAACATCAAAACAAGTATTAACATAAGTAGGTAAGCTAAGTGCATTTTGATTCTACCAAAGTTATATGGTTTTCATGAAACTGGGCTTGTAGTAACACTGAGTCACTTTGATTTCTATCAGAAGTCATTCAAACCAGATACGGAATGAAACTGCCTGTTTTCCCTCATTAAAGGTCTCTTTACACCTCGCTACTGACACAAGTCTCTTCTTTTGGAAAACTCTGAGGCTCTTGATGGGTTTTTGTTTGTTTGTTTGGGCTTTTTTTGTTGGTTTTATGTGTTTTTTGTTTGTTTTTATTTGGTTGTGGTTTTTTTGATTTTTCAGTCTGTTTAAAGCCGAGGTGTGATTCTCTAGTAAATCAAGTCATACAAATTCCAAATTTGTGCGGGTAGCCTCATTTTGCAGCGAGATGAGGGATGATGCCTTTGCCACCTGTCTTCTCAGGCCACCCAGTGTCTGACCCTGGAAAAGCCCAGGTAGGTCTGCAGCAGGACATCCCACCTGTCCTCACTGTTCCTTCCCTCCCCTTTCTGAACTGTCTCACCTAGCCAAGGAAAAATGCCAGTCTCCTCCCACCAAACACTGCTTTAACACCCAAATTGATTTTAAACATGTAAATCACTACATGTGCTAAGTGTGCATTACTTTTCTGAGCACAGGATCTGTAATGGGGAATTCACTGTACTGATTTGTAATGTAAACAGTTTCTGTGCTGCACCCTAGGCACCTTCCCAGTTTCCATCTCCTAAATTAAAATCCAGAAATTAGTTGGACTGGTGTGAGCTTAACGCAGTTTTTAATTAATCAAAAAATAACTTTAGAAGGAAACACTGAGAATGTGACTCTCCAAGACTTAAATTGCTTCAATTTACTATACATTTTTAGTGTACAGAATATATGCTGGCAATATATGCTGTACATATTGCCTATATATACAGCAAATAAAACCAACAGATAAATGTGAACTATGTAGCTGCATATTAATTTAATTTATTTATTTTAAAAAATTTATTTAATTTTCAGCATACTTGTCCTTTTCCAGGGACAGTTCTGTCTTCAAGAAAATAAAAGGTTAAAATATAGCACACTGATAAGGAGACTTATTGAAAAAATTGAGTAAAGATTTGGGTAAAGTTGGATGGTGTCTGCATCTTTTACAGAACTAGCATGATGCCAACACAATAATCATAAACACATCTAACATGCTGTGATGCTGAAACACTTCACGAGTTCCATATCTGGCAAAGAGGGGTGGATTTTGATAAGCTCTCTTGGCACTGGCGTTAACATATAGATATAAATTCTCAGAGTACTAGAAACACCCGGGTAGCTGAGCGCCCCTCACCAGAAGGTCTGTTTTGCAGCCTGGATGACGCTTGCTGTCATTTCCACATCGATGTAATCATAGTGCAGAGCTCCAGGGTCTGTTGAAGATCCTGTTTCTGCCAGCAAAATTCCCAACCATCTGCCCATGTCTTCGGAGGAGGATGCCTGCAAGGAAATGGGCAAGAGCATAGGTCATGTCTTTAGTCTGCCAATGAGCTGAGCTTTATTTCAAAAATGGCATATTCTTCTTGGCTGACAAATTGCTACCACATTGTATGAGCTGCTCTGGTTTCTCTCTGCTAAACTCCTAAAAACCCCAGGATTTCTTTTTAAAACTGCTTTGCTAGGAGTGCACTTTGAGTAAGATAAGCGCTCATCAGTTATGATGTAGTACAAACTAGGCAATTCCAAAAAGAAGAAAAAATAATCATTTAAGGCTAGTGGATTTAGATTCAAGTCATGCTTATTTTAGACTACAGAAAATTTAAAGCTATGACAGAATTATTCTCCTATGCTAGGCTGGGGGATTTTAGGTAGGATGACTCCCAAGAAGAAAGTCTTAGTCCTAAGTAGAAACAAGGGAAAAAATAATCCAATAGGAGAAGAAATTTTAGTGTTCCTTTTTGAAAAAAAATCCAATACATTTGTCTAGATGATGGCATTTATATTCCTAGCAGACAAGTACAAACATTAATACTGTTAAAATAGTTTTACATTTTTCATATTTTTCTTCAATTCATCAATTACAAAGTTAAACAGCAGCAAATAGATACAGGGAAGAAGGATGTGGGAAAGAAACTATGAGGCTTCCAGTTTCTCATTTGTTTTTAAATATTTCACTGCCTTTCACAGTTCCTTGAGCTCCTTTCTAGTTTTTGGTCTGTTGTTGTGTTTGTTTTTTTTTTCCATATTCTCCGACTTACTCAAATAGAACAGGCCTGGCTGCAATGACAGGAGACTAAAGGGATCTGCAGCTGGAAATCCAAGTCGTCAAACTGTCCATCCTGCCACTGAACACAAAAGCTTGCCTCCTCCTATATTATATCTTCATTAGACTTGGCCTTAAGTGTCTTCTCATTTCATTTTTCAAAATATGATGAATAAAGCCCCTCAGAAAATCCTGACCCAGCTAGCACAGATGAAAGTATGACCTTGGCAACGTTGAGGAGTGTGACAGTGTCTACATGTACAACATGTCAACAGACTCCCCAAGATGCTGAGACACTATTTGCTTAATGCAGAATTATCTCAATATGGACACAGACTGAGCAAAAGTGGTTCACATCAATAGCAGATAAATGAGAGTTAAAAGCTCTAGAGTTCCCATTAACAGTAACACCTTATTTAATTATCACTAAGTTGTTTACCCAAAGTAATTATATCCCTGATGTAAAAGTGTGTATTGAGAAGGAGCAGGGACACCTTAGTAGCAGGTCAAGGGAAGGTCAGTGTAGAGAAAAGCGTTTTCCTGAGAAAACTTTTGAACTGCATTAAATCTCAGTTCTCTCTTTGCCTACAACACTTACTATTTTTTCTCCTTCCAGTCTTTATTATCCAGCTCTGCAATAACACTATTCGAAAGATCTTTCTGAATGACCAAGTTATGTGAAAGTGCTCCTCTAATTTAGCTTGTGGATGTTCCTACAAGTCATAGCCATTAGCAACCACTGTACCTCGAGCACAGCAACCTCCTGCCCGTTTCGGAGGAGGCGGAAGGTCAGGGGATGCTTTGAATCCAGTCCCGGGATGACTTCACAGCCACGGAGAGGGATAGAAACAATGTGCGTCTTCAGATCTGTCCTGTCCTTGTGGAAAATGAGTTTATTGTCTTTCACTCTGCACCAGCGCTCACGCCAACGGTTATTTGAGAGCACATTTAGATATCCTGCAATAAAATTAAACATGAAATATTTTACTCCTGTCTTTTTATGAAAAGAAGAAACCCAAACCCTTACTTTTCAATGTAACACTACCACTTAACTTATTCCTCTTATAATAGAAAGTTCAGCTTAATTTTAGGAAGAGAAGTAAATGACCCTGTTCCACTTCTTTTAATCAAAACTTTCACTGTGACAATAACCTAGTGAAAAGCATATGAAGATGTGATCCTGCTCATGTGCAAATGGCTGTTCAGTGTTAGTCACTGCAGCAGCTGGATGAGCAGGAGCACACTGATCCCCAATACTTTATTAAGAACGGGAGAGGGGCAGTGGTAAAAATGTACATACACAGGCAATGTACTCACGAAGAAGACCCACCTTCTCTGTGTGTAATGGCTTTGATAACTGTGACCAACCAAAATTCTCTGGGAAAACCACAGCCACATTATATAATAATAATAATTTATTAAATATATAATATTATATAATTAGGTGATGAGCCAGCTTCTGTAACATCGAAAGTCAGTGTTCTGAAGACCTATTAAGCGTTGATGTTATAACTTCTGATTTCATTTAGAAAGAAGGCGGCACACTTGGTTTGCAACACCTTCAAAGCAGAGTTTAAAAGATTGCAGATGAAACTTAGTTAAACTTTAAGACAAAAGTTTAAACAAAGATTATTTTCCCCCCCAAGGATAATACAGTACCCTTACAACAAATCAAGATTTCATTAACAAATTGCCTTTTAAAAAGTTCACTTTTCTTATCATGTTCTATATCACATAGTGTCTAGGCATCATTAAATGGGCAGTGTTTTGTGTTTTTCCTTTTCTGTCCCATAGCAACAATCATTCCCAACTCAAATCTTAAAATCAAGACAATGCCCAATTTTCCTGCCTTATTTAGTTTGGGAACGAAAAAAAAGATGATCTTTTACTTTTGCTTCCACATTACAAACACTACATGAATTCAGCGTGCTGCTGCTTCCAAACAGGCTGTGAAGAGGGAAACAAATGGTAACTTGCACAGGCCAGAATTTATGTAAAAAAATTGTCTTCTATCTCAGGTCTGATTTTCATTTAATTCTGTTGGATAGCTCTCTTTGGTTTTCATTAAAACTATGACTTATGATTAATTTTTCTGGGTTTCCCTTCCAACATTGTGGTTCCAATGTCAAAGCTTGATCCAACAGGATATAGCAGATCAGACTTGCGCACATCTTGGAAGGTGCCATAAAGAAAGGAGGATGTGCACAGTCCTCTGATTTTGGCTCCTTGTGATGATCACACTCTCCAGCTCTCCTCCCTCCTCCTGTAACAAAACCCCATATAGTTGTGCATTATAATATAATCCCTAGAAACTGAAAACTCTTCACGTACAAGCCAGCTGGCTTGTTTTGGAATGAAAGGCTTTTTTTTTTTCAGACAGCACTTTTTTTCCTCCTCTGCTTCTGACACACCTCTCAGAAAAGCTCTTCCAAACCCTCCTATTTCACATGAACTATGCAGGATTCCACACTTTTCCTCCCACATATCCCTACTTAAAACTTCAACAGCTGACATGACCAAAATGCTTTGAGCGCATTCCCAGTTGGGACATTCGCACT
Organism: Streptopelia decaocto; assembly: GCF_964273445.1. Classification (NCBI taxonomy): domain Eukaryota; kingdom Metazoa; phylum Chordata; class Aves; order Columbiformes; family Columbidae; genus Streptopelia; species Streptopelia decaocto. The sequence continues at coordinate 66,504,280 of NC_138658.1, forward strand.
TGAGCTTGGCCCAGGTAGCCAAAGACCAGTGATGCTCTAGGGAAGAGCTTTGCCATGATGCCGAGTGCAGGTTGGTTTCCATTTCCACTCTAGCTGGGTGTCCCCTACAGCCGCGCTGGGCTTTTCTCTTTGTTCATGGGAGGTAGAGCCTTTTAAAGTGTAAAAGCCTTCAACTGTGGAGCAGCCTCCCAGAGAGCATTGCACTGAGCCAAATTTCTGGTGGTGAGAAACTCCTTCTGCAAAAAACTTCCTGCGATGACCAAAACCTAGACACACGTATTTTCTTATAAAATCTGCAAGTGGTGTTGTGTAGAGCCAAATGCAGGCAATAGTAATGGCTATACTTATGTCCATATCCGAAATAATGATAGAAATACTAGGACTTAGATTGTACAGCTGTGGTTAATGTCTCACATAATACAGAATAATCAATGGAGCATGAGACCCCGGAAGTCTTGAGTTTGTATGGAAACCAGATGCTTCAGCTTTTCCCAGCTGTTCTTTTGGTTGATAAATCACATCTGTACTTAGCTGATGTATGGACGTATATACACACACTTATTTAATCAAAGATTGTTTATGTGAATGATTTCCAAAGTGTGGCTTGAGAGCCACCTCTGATCTATGAAGTTCTCACTGGTGGTCCATGGATCTGCTTCTTTCACATTGGGCAAGCATCTATCACACTTCATGCACCAATGAGTTTTGCCAACTGCTGCCTAATCACAGATTTCTTGGTTTCTGAAGTTTTTCTAGTCAATTAAAGGAGAAAAGACAGATCCAAATTAATAATCTGGTGCAACTACTTCACAGCTTGCTTTCTCTGGAATTTTTTTTTTGGAAGGGATTGGGAGAAGGGTGGGTTCTACCTTATTCACATATGGAAGTGTTACTTAATACTGGAACACCAGAAGGCAAACAGGAGAATGTAAATACATTGCATTGTTTGAAAATACCAGAGCTGTGAGGACATCAGCTAAATGCATTGCACAAAGTCCTAAACTGTGAGAAAACGTTAAGAGCTAAGATACACAACTTAAGCATTTTCTGCATGCCTTCTTATATATTACACTTCCTTGGTGCTGCCAAGCACTACAGTTGTCTTAAGGAGTGATCATCATTCGGAGGTAAAATAGTTTTCTAGAAATCTGTTATTTCATTCAAGTTTTGCCCAATATGTACCACTTTAGGAACTTAAAATTAAACTCAAATCGCTTTGGCTGAGGCCAGTCGACTGCTGTCTTGATTGCTGTCCCATAAAACCTCACCATGATCCATCATAAAAGACTTGATCCTTTCCCAAGAACATTCTTCTAATTCCTAGTCTAAATTCATTTCATAGTGCAGTCTATAATAATTTTACATCCATTTCCTTGAAAACAGCTTGTTTATTTCTGCTTTTTTTGTCCACACTTCCCCCTTACTTTTGCAAAGAGCAATGATATTACTTCTGAGCCTATGCTACCATTTTATTTTAAAAGTCGAGTCTTTTAGTCTCTTTTCAAATTATAAGCTCTTGATTACTCCTCTTTCAATCTGAGTGCATCCTTCTGATGTTCTGATGGAAGAATTACAGCAGTACAAGCAATTTCAGAGGAATTTCTAGGCTAGAATTAAGTTTTAGTTGCAATGTGCATTTAAGACTCAAGGAGAAAAAATACCACTTACCACATGTTGGAACATCTTCTTCAGCTGATGAGGTCTGTTCATCTGTTGATGGCTTTTTCTTTCCTAAGCCAATGATCTTTGTTATTTTTTTCCCAGTTACTTTAGTCACAGTGCCCTTGGCTTCTGGTTTTGAACTTTTTTTCCTCTTCACTATTAAGGAAGCAAAAGGATGTATTTTAGTGCGTTTAAATTAACCTAAGAACAGAGAGAACCTGAATAAAAATTGCCGTTCAGACAAACAATTCACTCTAAGATGAACATTCTTCAAGAAGTTTTAGACTGCAATGAGATAAACATTAGATTCCCTCTCTAATGCAGATGCCTGTAAATAACCTCTGTTCTATAAAAAGAATCGCATTCAGAATATATACAGGTAAGAAAAATTAAAATCAAGCTTCTAATTTAATTTTATCTAATCAAGCTGAAAGTCTCTTTCCACAGCAGTCATCATGTAATTTATCAGTATGACTGAGCTACCTGCATATAAATTTAGCTAATATAAGTGAGAATAAAAATCCACCCAGACAGTCTTCCATTGTTCCTAAACATCTACCTCAAAATACTTTAACAGTTAAGTACACAACGAAAACAAAATATACTTGCCTAGCAAAAATACTCCTGCCATGTACAATTAGGTTAAGGTATCTTATGCCAATGAACCTTTTAGAAAGAGAAGACTTATAAATTAACTACTAACAATTAAATTAGTGGGATCAGTATAAACATTCAGTGATTAGAAGCTGGCACTTACTGTTTTTGTGAGGACTTGGAAAGAAAAAGCTCTGCTGAAAAGAGGTATTCTGCTAACATCCAGCCTATGCTTCTATTAACTTAATATGATATTAGTAATATTACAGCTCTGTGCACCAAGACATGCTGAGCTGCTGAATGTAACATGTCAAGGATATAATTTTTTAAAAGTGCCTACCTGACTAAAATCCTAGCAAATTAAAAAAAAAAAAAATGCAAACCATCAGAAAAAATACCTTTTATTTGCAAAACAGAACTAACAAAATGAACTTTCAGAAATTGCATTCAGTGGCCTAATTTGGATTCCATCAACAGAGAAAAACTCTCTCTGCTGACAGGGCAGCAAAAATATCCATCAGCTTGCCCTGATACATGATTTTGATGAAAAATACAGTTAGGATAGTTACTGATTGAGCTGCTGTAACTTTATTCCTGACACATCAATTCCCTTTGCAACAGGGAACATTTAGTGGTTATGGACTTGTGTAAACTGAGAAAAAAAAGGACAAATGTTCAGATGAGAAATGACTGTATGAATTGATGAAGTGGGAAGAAGAATGCATGGAAAATAGAGAAGCAGTTTGGGACTCACAATGGGATAATTTATCAGATTTAGTTTAATTGCTAGGAATCATGGAACACTATTTAGAAATCATATCTGTAGCCAAGACCATACAAATCTGTCACCTGCCGCATGTGGTGCTGGGGAGGAAAAGCAGCTTTTCAGGTATGGGTCACTGTTCCCCAAACTCCAACACAGTGATGCATGTGTGTAAGCAAAGGTCTAATTCTCTCTTCCTAAGGCGAGGGTGTTCAGAACTTACATTGTACTCTCCAAACATGCAACGAGCTCCCGTGTTCAGGGGAGGAAGACCTTCATGACTTAATCTTTTTGACTCTAAAGAATATACTGATTGCCCGACTGCCAGTGATTTTTGTCACAAAAGCCTCTTCTTCTCATTTTCTTCCCTGCAGCAAAATGAGCAGCTGGTTGAGAGCAGAGCAGAGACTGGAGACGACTGCTCTCCAGAAGCTCCCTTCCCACAGACTCCCTTAAGTGTTTCCTATCCATTGTTTGAAAAAATAGTGTAACTTCATCCAGAACCACTTAAAATGATGCCAGGGATATTTTAACCTCCTTGCAGTCATTAATGCCTATTCTTTTTACTACTACACATTGAAGGTCACAATTTTCAAAAGCAACTGCTATTTTTAATTGTCCTCCTTGAGACATCTAAGTTGGGCTGGTTTTCCACCAGCGTATGCTCCATCAGCGTATGCTCCATCAGCATGCCTCCCGCAAGGCACCTGAGCCACCAGGCACTTTTGGACATCATGGACAACACAGCTTTTGGGGCACAGATGTTTATCAGCAGGTTTCAGAGGCTAAAATGGTACATTTTTTAAGGCTTAGTAGAAGATTTTATAGGGTGAAAACTAACCCTGTACCACAACTTCTAGAAACCACAAAACCTGACATTGTTCCATAGTGTTGCGCATGTCAAAGATCTGTATAGTCAGGAAATGCTGGAAAATGACCCAGGGAGAAGATAAAGGAAATGAGTCAAAAGGCGAGACAGCACTGGCACCAAGGCCAGTATTGACATTGTGCTCAGTGCAGCTCACATTACCTGACAGCTGCACAAAAACGTCCCATCTAAATGATAGCATCGCTATATGGCAAGTTAACAAACTCACAGAATTTCTTCTGCTTTGAGAAGGAGGGAAGGGGATGAGGAAAAGAACATAGGGGGTTGAGGCTTTTTACATGTAACTCAGACAAAACTCCCTCTGGATTTGGGATGTGCCTCTGTTAGATTATAAGGACAACAAAGCATGCATGGCTCCAAAGCAGCATATGTAATATTATATACATATATACTCATAAACCCAGTGATATTACATGATTATGCACATTTTAGTCTGTTAATATAAATAATACATAATAGTTTAGAAGTGATATAACCACTATTTATGTTGCTACTACACAGTTACAGTTACTATTAATATAAGCGACTGTTAGTTGCCTATAGTGACTGCCCAAACTCTGAAAAACTGCACTTTTGAACACAAAAAAGGCTAAGTCAAAATTTCTATGTTCTGTTTCCTTATACTAATTATATCGATTTTTTTTCTGCACAATAATAATATCAAATGCTTTCTCTTACTGAAAAATTTCAAGGGTTCCCTCCTGACATAATTCATCTTTCAAGTTGAATCCTAATAAAAATATTCAAAAGCATTACTGCCTGTTTTCCAAACACAACCCCCAAACATATTTCACTACCTGTATCTCCCTATATGCACAAATTATTTACGCCAAGCATCTATGCATGTGAGATGTACCTTGATCTTTTCCATTGCACACAGTAGTGATTCCATTTTCCACAGCACCCTCCCCATCTGAGCTTGGCCTCTCAGATGACAACTTCTGCAGGGACAAAGAGGTTAATAGACATAGAGCGTTGTCACCTTCACCAAATGAAGTGTCATGAGTCAATTCAAAAATATGCTTACTGTGAAATAAAACACATTACAAGCTCTCATCCACTTGGAAGAAAAACTGAATATAGTAAAAAATTCATTTCTAGAGATTTTTTTTACATTGTTGTATACGCTTTAGAAAAGCACAGAAATCACAAAATAGGTCTATATTTGAAAGTACACTCTGAACAGTGAAATAATAATAATTTAATACCTCTTGTTACACAAAATATTTTAAACAAATTTCTAGACTCTGTGCTCCTGTTTAATAATCTGCTGGGCAACCAACAATTACATGGATCAAATAAGAATAATTTTTAAATTTTTTCTCCCTAGACAACATAGTGATCATTCACTGCAGGGCTCTTCTCCTTCCTAATTCTTGCTTTCATATCCTGCTGCGTCAAGGCACCAGAGACAACCATATGTGAATAGCCAAGTTTCTATGTTGAGGCACGAATGCTTGAAAGGGTCTGCCAAAACAGTGACCTCAGCATGCCCACGGAGCTCTTCAAGAAATAAATTCTCAAAAATAAAAGACTTTCCCTTAAAACTTTTGTATGATCTTCAGCTGTTCTTCCCTGATGGTCACATCCCTGCTGGCTCTTTGCACTTGGCAGAGAGTGTCTCTGCATCACCACACATGTATCAGAACTGCACCCTAAATGGCCAAAGAGAAGCTGCTAATGGACACAAGCCAGTCTGCTGCTTGTTCATGACTAAATGAATAGACATGGCAGAAGGCTTAATTCTGTAGGATGTGTGCATATATCCAAACAAACAAAAACAACACAGGGGCTAATAGTCTAAACCAGTAACATGAATCAGACAATAGTTATTGAAGATTGCCCCAGAAAATGGTCTAACATGAAAAATTTAATACACGAAATGAAGAAAGTAAATTCAATTTCAGCTTTGTGGTCTGCACATCCCCTAAACCATGCAGTGTCTAGCAGTGTCTCCATAATAAGTAATTATGAATTTTGCATCCATATGAACAATGACTTTTGCATCCATAATCTTACCTTTTCTAGCTCTGTCTTGTGCACTGGAGAGCTAGACAATGGGCCATCGGAGTCTACTGCTCCCGTACAGTTGCTGCACACTTCTTTTATAACCTTAGGAGACAATGTAAAACTTACTAATTGTTAACAAAATACAAATCAGAGAAATTATATATGAATGTGAAGGGAAATAGGAAGGAGAATCCCACAGACATTTACTAGGTTGGCAGGTGTCAGGCAGGCTGCCACTACACCAGCTTCTCCATGCTGCCTCCCGAAATAATTTCAGGTACAACCTGGAGGAGACATAATGTCTAGAGGTGGACGGTTTCAGTTTCTAGACAAGCTAAGCTCCAAGGCTCTCCTGAGTAAAGAAACCAACAGCACTGCTGATTTCCATGTGCTAGTTTTGCAACACGAACTCAGCTTACACCATCGAATTAATTTCATTATGATGACGAAAAAGTGGGATTAGATCCAAGGTCCCATGTGTCAAAGGACAAGAGTTTTGCATAATACACTACCCAGCTGCTCTTTTTTTGCTATTGGAGAATTAATGAAGTGCCGATCGACTTACAGTTAATACCACTGTGCAGTGGTATTCTGTGGTATTTTTGTATTATACTTGCACGTTGACATAAAGGTATAGGTCAAAGTAATTGTAAATGTGTTCTGGGAAATGGAAATAGCATTATGTCTGCTTTAAAAAGTTAAAGAAAAATTCAGAACCTGGAACTCACTGAGATTTTTATAGAATTTGAAGAACTTCAAAAACTGAAACTATATAAATGTAAAAAACATGCAACGAGTAAAGACTTTTGATGATTCTCTATGGACATAATTAATTTTTTTCTCTCTTGGGAGGTTATCACCAGCCCGTTATCAGTCTGCAATTGTTTCTGCTGATGAGAACAGGTCCCAGCTCTCCATCCAGACTCATGTCAAGGGGGTGCTGAGCTTTACGCTACTGATTACAGCAGTGCAGCCATGCAAGGACAGCAGAGCCAAGGGAGCTAAGAAAGAAAAGCATCCTACTCTGCTGGAAGCATTACTGCTGGACACACAAACTTTTCCCTTTACATGCACGTGTTTACATATCCAGCTCCTCCCTTCACACTGTTTACAGCAAGCCCGGCTGGCAGGGAGGAGGATCTGGCCTGAGAACTCCCACTTCCAGGGAAAACAGCAATTAGCTAACCGTCAAAATCCAGATTTCTTTCAAGGACAGGAAAAGCTAAACAACAAAAAATGTCTTTTCAGTTTTGAACTGAACAATGTTGATAGAGAAGACATTAAAGAGCTAAAGATGGCCCCACACAGTTCTTTCACAACACTGAAGTTCCCTTTTAGGGCAAAGCTAAACAAATTGAATGTTTATGGGCTTACAAAAATCCTATTGCTACAACTCATAAGCACATCATAAATTACAAGTACTATATATGCCATAAAGAGAGAAAGAGCATCAGTGCCATTTTACAGATGGAGTACTCAGGAACAAAGAAAGATTAAATCACTCACTCTATGTCACATAAAAGAATCTAGGCAGAGCAGGGAAATGAACCTACACTTTTATTTCTGAGCTAGGATATTAAAGCACTTCAGCAGCCTTTCTTGACTGTCTGGACTTCCCTATATCTTGTCCCGGAAACATAAGCATGGCATTTGATGTCCTTTATAACACAAAATTTGATGCATCTGTTGCAGAGCACTTGCAACTTAAAGTTAAATGTAGCCCTAAATTCCCCAAAATCATAAGAAATGTCTTCTATGTGTGCTGTTTTCCTTTCACTTGCTGGTCTTCAGTTTGGTGTAAATACACCACTGTTTTCTTCCTACAGAAATGTGTCTGTACAGTTTCTGAGAACATTCATTTCTGTCTCCTGCATGACCCTGATTCAATGGCTCATGTTTTCAGCATCTGCTCACACCACACAGTTCATTTTGGCACAGGCAGATAGTAATGGGAGTTACAGACAGAACAGAGGGAAAAGATTTGGCAGCATTAACTGAATACTATGTGCAAAGTCACACACTCAAGTAAATCCGGTTCTTATCATACCTCACATATTTAAGGAGAAGCTAAAGTGTTTAATTGCATTGTAATTAAATTTTTATTTTAAAAAATGACACATTATCAAGTGGAAGTTCATGGCAGGATCAGAATTAAATGCACATTCAAGGTTCCAACACTTCATTCGGGTTCATGGGGCTCACCGGCAAAGCCTTGCTCATCACCTTCTATGTGCAATATAATTGTGTTCAATGCACAGCATAAAACTCATACTTCTACAGCTCATCAAGATGAAATGTCTTTGATATGTAACAGTTGCCTGGATGCACTCTCTGTAATTACGTTTGCAGACAGCTGCCATTGTAAATGTGGTTTTCACATGCTTATAGCTTTAAGTCAAAATTTTAAGGATAAAACTTTCCAACACTGTTGCCAACTTGCATAATTTTAATCACAAGACTCGGCATTTTTGTCAGTTTTTTCTATGTTCCATATCCTGGAGTCATACGAAAAGATCACTATTTTCATTAGAAAATAGTTGTGAGAGTGGGGAAAGGAGGTCAGCGAACTTTTATCCGTTGCAATGAAATGTGTGAATATATGAATAATTGTACCTCAATGGCTCCAAAAGTAGAAAGCAAATAAAAGGAATTCCCAAATGTGTTACTTTTAACAAAATGGCATAATCTGGAAGGCTGTACTGAGAATACTTTGTAATGGCACATACCCTGTTAGTAGTTTAAGTTTTCCCACACATTAGAAAAGGGAAATAATTCTCTTTTTCTTACCACAAATGTCTTTGTACATTACACATACACATACACAGGGTGACCTGCCAGGAAAAATCAAACTGAGATCCATAAACAGACTACGTATTCAAATATTTAAAATATATAAGCAAACGTAATCAGAAAACTGAAGACCGTTCATTTCTTTGGATAGCCTCAAAACTAAATACGTTCAATGTAATCTTCTGTTATTCCATCACAAGAATTTTAAATACCACAATTACCATTACAGTGTTACAATTAGCGGACTTCAGAACTGCCTCAACTGCAGACCTGCAAAAAGCTTGTGTAGACCTAAGTATGTTATTATTGCTTATTTATGTTACAGAAAAGTCTTGAATCCCCAGCTGGATCAGGATATACACCAGTTTATCACATTGAATGCAGTGGCATGAGGAATAGAGGGGAAATATTTGCAGGTACAAAGCTGGAAGGAGTCCCTGCCCCGAGCCATTGACAGTGACGGGTGAAGTCAGTGGAATTTCTGCCACGTGGTGTGTCTGGAATATTTCTCTCTTTAAAACCATCTTATGACAGAAACACTAGCACTCAGTATAAAACTTCCATACCTGTACTCACCTACAAATTTCTATAACTCTTCTATCTTATTTTAAATGATGCACCATGACTACTTGCCCTACTTTTATTCTTTGTATCTGCAAAGTCAAATGAATCAAATTAGATTTTTCCCAGGTACCTTCAAGATCCAGGCTTCAGAAAAAAAAACCCACAGGCTATGCAGTGAAAGCAGAAAGCCAGCTGCTCGCCAGCCAGACCCTGCCACACAGAGACCAAACAAATTCTGAGTAAAAGTACTAAATTTGTAGAGAGTTCCTTGTGGCTGATCTCCTTGAGGCTCTTATAAGGAATAAGACTGAGTCTTCCTGCATTTGAGGAGCTTGCAGACCTCTCCCCTCGTTGATTCTGTGGGATGAGTTCAGGCTGCAGGTTGTGCTTACCCCAGGGATGTGATCACGGCATCTCAGCTCATGTTTTCATGAAACTCAGAGGAGATGCTCACACTTTTAATATGATTGAGTTCAAAAGTGATTAGGGAGAAAGCTGACGACCTGACTGCTCTTTTGCTTCTCTTCTGTACATAACTAGGCTAGAAATCCATCCAGCCAAGTCACTTCCTGTCACCCATCTACCCACGTTTTGCAAACATGGGAATTGCTATAAACGACAGGCTGGGTCCTCTGTCTCTTGTCTCTGCTGCTTAACTCTGAAGATAGGAGTATGTTAAATCTGTAATCTGCTTATGCACAACACAGCAGAAGGAAAAGGGTTTGGCTCCAGACGTAAGTCACTGTTTCTCATTCCTGAAATGCTCCTTTTTCAGTGCTGGAGGAGTACTGACTTTCTGGGACTTTCATCATTCTGGCATGACTAAATTCTCATTATTTTCTCTCTCTTTTGGACCCTTACACAAAACACATATTAGTGTCAATCTCTTCCTCCTTAAGAGAGCACCAAAACTCTCTTAGCAATTTGCAGAGAAGAAATGCCCTGAGGAGTTTACCTAGATAAATTAGAGGAAAAGCAGAAATTATTCACATCATAGCCTAAGTCCCAAAAAGAAACGCCTTTTACCCTCTGTACTGGAAAATGTCATTCTCAAGCATGCCCTAGCTTGAAAAGCTTCATCTTTCTGCTTACTGCCGTTTTAGCAAAGTGGGGATGAGATTCTAGCAGAGTAGCAGCCAGCAAGCCCATCTTTAGTGTGTGTATATCCCCTTAAAAATACTTTTCTGACATATTCAACCAAGACAACCTCTGTATCATTTCTCCTGCGTTATTACCATGAAGACTATTGCCATATATGGCCACTTGATCAGGCAGAGCCCAGAGGAGGAGGCGCAGGGTGGCTGGGGAGGGCGGCTGGAGGCATTGCTGCTGCAAGGGCACTGGTATCCCATGCAAGGAGAGCTGGATCCCCAAGCCCAGGCAATGCAGAAATCCAGACCACACTTATGGCCGTAAATCTGAGCTGGGTATGATTTAAATAGTTTTCCACCCAAAGCTGCGAGAAGGAGAGAGGAGGAATACTATCTTGTGGTGAAAGCAGGGGACCGAGTCTCAGTCTTCCTGAGTTCTGCTCTGAGATGTGCTACAGCTTGCATTTGTGATTTTAGTCAGGAACTTAAAGAAAACTTATCCCTGAGAAAACAAGCAAATAGGATGTTTGTGGTTCTGTATTCACTGGTGTTTTCTTTTTTTTAAAAAATTTACATATGCATCTGCTTTTTTAACGTAACATATTGTTTTCCATGGTGCCAGTCACACACACACGCTCTGGTTCAGAGCCAGGATGGGGTCCTGGGCTCTGCCAGAGCACCCTGGCTGCATTCCCGCAGCCTGGCCAAGCTCTCACATGCAGCTCAGTCTCTTGTGTCTCCAGATCATGCCCTCGGTTTGTACCGAGATATCTCAAACCATCTCTCTGAGACAATAGGGGTGTAAGTCCTGGGAGGTTTAATTTAGTTTGCAAAGCCTTCACTGCTGGTGATCATGTGCTGTGCCAAGAACCCAGCCAGCCTGACCATCTTGGGACACTATGGTCCTGAAGTTACTTACAAACTAAAAAAACACTATATGCAAATCACTTATATTCAGTATGCATCCTCAAATACACTTTTTCCAGTCAGTTTTAAGGCACAATCATTCAGCACTTGACTCAACAGCTACAAAATGGAGCTAATAACCTCTTTGGGGAACATTACTTGAGCCAAGAAAGTAATGCTTGAAGTGTTTTGAGATCTCCAGCTGGAAATTCCCATAGAAAGTAAAACCAGCCACACAATGTTTACAGTTACAAGCTCAGACTTGTGCTGATTTAAACTGGTAAAAGAAGAGCTCTGTCACTAGTTTATTCTTCAGGAAAACTCAGCCACATTAAGATTGAAGACCAGAAGTTACTTGACTCCCCTCACTAAGCCCAGCACAGTGAAAAAAAAAAAGATGTTTTTGAAAACTTTTATAAGAGACAACATGCAATTATCAGAGATCGAAACTGAGTAGGACAACCAGATTAACATCCTAACAAGAAGCGTTACAGCCTCTTTGACTGGATAGTCACAACCTTGATTTTCTTCTCTCTTCGGGGAACGAATCCCTCTTATTACAACAAGTTCAGAACTGACTGAACGTTGTCAAAATGATAGATGCAGGTATGTCTGCTTGTGCCTGAAACATTCACTGCTCAATTACAGACCCTCACCTGAAGAGATTGCTGCAAAATGTCTGCACACCATAAAATGAAGAAAAGTTAACAAAGGGTGCATAACATTAGGTAAAAATGAAAATCAAGGCCTGCACTCCAAAACGATAGATTACCTCTCTTGCATGATAAATCATAAATGTATTTTTTGCAGGAGGCAACGTTAAAAGGAACAGAAAGCGTTGGGTCCAGACACCATGACCATTTCATTCTTCTGCTGGTCTTCTACAAGAAGCTACATCAGAAATTAATTTCCTTGGCATTCATGTATTTTTAATATTAAGAGCAGTTTTCTGTGGCCTAGTTTGCAGGTCCTGAACACAGAACACATTCATCTGTATGAATGAAGCCACTAAACAAGCATCTTCTTGTAGTATCATGTTCTTAGCAGTCCTTTTATTTTTAATTTAGCATTTTCCAGGGATGCTGACAAATAAGTGTAGTTTCAACTAGTCCGTTGGATGTGCTGAGACAAACAGGAAGATTTAAGACCTTACTTGACCACAAATGCACAAAAGTGCACACAGATTCACATACACTCAAGGGCGCATGGAAAAAGCTCATTTTTGAGTCAGAGTGTGTAACTGCATACATTTTTTCATGTACATTTTTGTGGGAACTCAAGTCTGGAAAATTCCACCACTTTATGTTGCCCACCATATTACTGCTATGATCTCAGCTCTAGGCTGGATTTATACTAGTTACGCTTCTTCCTCTGAAATCTTGACAGGCTCTTTGGTGACATCAGCTCTTTTTCATCAAACATTTGTTAGCTGGTAAACCTGAAACTCCCTCTGTGGTTTCCAGTCTAGACTTCAGTTTGCACTAGGTTTATCAGCTGGCTTTTCTGGTGTCATCTTTACAAGAAAGGTCTAAAATATTCTGCATTTATTTTGCACTTGTCTTCCAATAGATATTTTAAAATCATTTCCTTAAGTAAGTGTATTTTATAGCATTTACATCTGACTTAAAAATAAAATCATCTGGTTTAGTTTTCATGGGAAAATCTGGCCTCCAAAGCCATTGTGAGTTTTTCAGGCTCAAGAGTAAAGCCTTAATTTGACACTTACATATGAATTCATGAGAACCCATTGTTCCTGAGTGATAACCTGTCTTCACTAGTACATATTGGTCCAGTATCTTTGACAGAGAAGGCATGTTATAATTTAAAAGTGTCATTGCAGAGACCTTTCTCATTGTCACTCTCTGAATCTGCCCATTTCATTAACTACAAAAATCACACATAGGTGCCAGAATGCTGCAGAATGCGCCTCTCAATGACAGGCAGGGAAAGCTCAAACCACTTCTTCCAAGACAAAGCAGTGATCTCTTTCTCAGTATAGGAACTTCCTAAACAAAGCCACACATGACTTTCAGAAGCTCATTTTAAGTAAGGCTTGAACCAGCAAAAATATAATTATTTTCATAATAATTAAAACTCCCTAAATTTTGTTGCCTTTTTTTAAAATACAAAAACAAGTGCTTCTTTCTCAAAAAGCTATACTTCTTGTAAATGTTGGAGCTGCTGCAAGAGCTGCACAGACCATTTTTGGTTAGCTGTCCGACAGGCGATTTGTACTGCACAGACCAGAGTGCCGCAGCAGTGCTGAGGATCTGGCAGTTGAGCATACAGTAGCATTGCCATGTACTTGAAAGAATTTTATTAATAGAGAGTTTTATGAATAGAGAGCTTTGCAGCATGAAAGAACTAAATAAAGTGCTGTCAGACTGTCTCCAAATGCTTTGCAGTAACATGCCATCCAGCCATTCACCCTCTGCACACATGCAACTGTACAAAATCTGGGATATGCAAAAATCTAGCACTGCTTTGTCTGCCTGTGTGGGGAATGCTCTACGTACAATTTAAAAAAGAAAAAAAAACAAAGAAAAAAGAAAACAATTTTTATGAAAGTCTGTGAAATGCCAACAAATTCAGCATTACTAAACCCAAGTTTAGAACAACACAGGAAATCACGGTGCAGTTACCATGATCTAATTACAGTGGAATTCCCTTGGAAGAGAATATGACTTATGAATTTCTTTTCACTCCAATCAGTGTTTCTGAAACTCTAGGTGAGTTAATGGGACACCTGGATGGTGCTAGATTTTAAAACCTAAAACAAGATACTGGTGTTAGAAGAAGCCTAACAAATACATGGCTAAGATTAGTTTCTATTTAAAAAAGACAATAGAGAGGGCATTTGCTAAGCTAAGACAAACTCGCAATCAAAACCAAATACACACAAACTGCAAACCCCCAAAAGGTATATTCAAATATTGCAAAATAGGAAATTACAGATTAATTTTGCATTTAGTAAATTAGCCCACAGCAGAACTCATACCTCCTAAGCTGAATTTTAGGTCTCCCTCTTCCGCAGAAAAACTATCTGCCATTATGAAATTCCTGCATGTTTAATTGGATTGTATTTGGAAAAATACAATATATTCTTAGAAAAACAAGTACCATATAAAGTTGGATCAGAGCACAGCATGGAGAATGCCTGATGAATCTTATGCAGTCATACTTTTGCATGCACTTAAAAGGCTGGATGTCAAGGTCTTAAAACAAGCTACCGAAACTGCGGTGGTATTTTCCCACCGTACTTCACTGACCTCCACATTTGAGACTGGCAAAGTCCAACATAAATGCTACTAATCTGGTTAGGATCTGAAGCTGCAGCCCTTGCAATGGGATTTTCCACATTTACAGACACTGCACAGAAAGGAGTGGAAGATGACAAAATCCCATTTCTCAGAAGTCTGCATTCCCAGAACAAACCGTAAAAGATGATCTCCCGCAAAACCAGGATTAGCAAACTTCATTCTACTTCAGGAAGTTGAAGGTTGCTCCATCAAAAGCAATTCAAACAGGTATCTCCTTGGAGATGCTTTAGGTGACTGTGATGGTGATATGCCCGATTTTTGCAGGGTAGCCTACGGCACTTATGCATATATACCATCCAAAAAGCCACCTGAGTGCCAGCCCCCTCCACCTTAGGGAATTCAAACCTTCAGCTCACTACCAGTGTGCCCTAACCACCAAAGCTTGCTGCAGAATAAGCTGGAAATGAAGATGGAAATGAATTTGCCATCTCTCCTCTCGGTGCCAGATTGTTGTGCAATTAGCAGTGAAAATCATACACAGCAGTAGCAGCTGTGTAGCACTGGGCTGCCGGTAGCCCAAGGAGCCACTTCAAGGCCTGAACATTAAGTCTGTATTTCTGTAGTCCCAAATTAGATGAGATTTAGGTGGCCTGGATTTGCCTGAAAGTCACAGTCTGTATCGCAGTTTTTAACAGCAATTGAGCAGGAAACAGAAGCACTTTGTGGGTGGAAAAGCTCCTGGTCAGAAATTCCCCCTTACCTTTAGCCACTGTTCCGCCTGCTCTTTGCTCTGCACTGCCAGAACCAGGGCATCCGCTCCTTGGTGCGAGATTTTCAGCTCATGCTTCTTCTTTTTGCTGTCTTTGGGAATGTACGTGATACTGCAGTCATTCAGGAGTAGCTCCATCTGGGGCTGCTGGTCCTTGGAACTTTTGTAACACTAAATAAATGTAAGGAAAGTTCAAAAGTTAGATATCACCTTTCTGAACCCTGGGGGAAAGCTGTTATTATCTAGAAATGCCATTTTAAAATTTTTAATATTTTTCATGCACCTCTTTACCACATACCACCGAGTTCAGCCAATGCCAACTTTGCATTTCTCCTCCTCATTCCCTCTATAAAGCAAAATTACTTCCAGACTGACATTAATCGACGTCTTTTATTGCAAGACAGGTACAACATATGGAGAGCATTAAGCTTCTCTGCGTTATCCTCATGACTCAATCTTGACCTTGATCAGGTAGGAAGAGGGTGATTTAGTTATATCTGTTCCCATGTAGCAGCATAATAAACTTGTACGGTTAACGACTGTAAAGCCCAGATGCTTACCCTGCCCCACAGCAACAGCCCAGCAAATCAAGGCAAACTTATGCCAGTGCTTACAAGCCGCAGCTGCAAAGACGCTGGCACGTGCCTTACTCAGCTGTTCTTCTTTTTTCAGATAAGTAAAAAAAAGTAGTCCAACTGTGGAAAGGGGGCAGAGTAGCAGGATGGTAACTTTTTCAACTAATTCAGTTTAATCAGTCACTGCACAAGACTGCATCAGTCTCCATGTTAATTTAACCTGTGAGCTCCTGGCTAAAACTATATGACTGACAGAATGTTTTTTCCCTCAGTAGCAAGCGCTGTCAGTGAAGAGCTATTTCATGCTAGAACATGGATGACCTGTTCAGTGTTTGAATTGGTGATCTGAAGAAGAAGGGTTTCACGTTACATCACTTGTCCTACAGACCCAGTCCCTGTCCCTATCTTCAGTACAGCTGTACAACATCAGTACAGCTGTACAACATCAGTACAGCTGAGGTTCCTAAAGCTGTCGTAGAGTGCCAGACTCCAGAAAAACATTTAATTGTGTATATGAATATCCAGTTATTTTATATACTCATGTATGTGATCAGAGAAAAGCACATAAAACTTTTGCATGCCAGCATCAGTATTCAAGTCATAACACAACTGTCAGGAAGACAGTAGCTGTTAAAATTCTGTTATAAACACTAAAATTTAGGCTGAGCAAATATAGCCACTCTAAACTAGCCTCTGCAAATCACTCATAATCCTCCTGCCCTCTTCACAGCCCATTAACTCGGCTTCTCTAGGTTGATTACAAATTTTAAGTTTATAACATTAAAAAAAATTAAGTATTCAAGCTATGAGAGCTTGAAAACATACAACATTAGTCACTTTAAGAAGCACTAAACAGCATATAATTTCCTTTATATTAATTTAAATATTTTATTTATAATTATACCTTACTAAAATTGAAGTATTTATACATTAAAATACTTCAAGTGAAAAATTATTCCCTACTAAAACATCTACTTCTAATTAAAATATGTTGGGTTTATGATAACAGCTGCATTTATAACACAAGCAATTACTAACCTCTAAGAATATACATATTTGTTTTACTTGCATACCTCATAAACTAAATGTCTAAGTCCTCCTTCAAACAATAAACCAATCTTGTGTAACTTGGTCGACAGACTCCTATTATGATTTTTATTTTCTTAATCCCCATTACAGAATTACTGAAAGACAATCCCTATAAGGAAAAAAGGGTTTTCAGACCACACATGTGGCTGAAGGAAATAAAATAGAAAAAATAACATATTTCTATACAGAAGAACAAACATAATTGTAGAAGAAATATTGTGTGACTTCAGAGGAAAATCTGCTTCCTTCTTTCTTTTCTTGAAGCTGTTTATCAGACAGTCCTGAAATCTGATATGATCCTGACATATGGTAACAAAAAGTGAATAAAGAATAATGGCATTATAACAATATAATAAAAACTGAATCCGAATCAACATTCTTTTTAACATTTAAATAGAGGAGGATACAAAAATTATATCTTTAGTGACCACTGGAAACTAGCACATTAATTCCAACTATATTTTCAGAAACCTCTTACCCAGATACCTCTATTTCATACCCCGTTATTTCCCATACCACCATAAGCACAAATGTACTTGGAAAAAGAAATCATAAGCTAAGTTGTATCTGTGTAGAATAATGAGGTTCTATAGAAAATGTTCTGTCACCTGTTAATCAGCTTCTAACATTCAGGATATTGCAGTAATTATTAGTTACATAGTTAGTTAGAAGCACCAGATAGGAAGACAGGGAGTGCCTAAGACCCAAACTTATTTATTACGGTAGGCACTAGTTCGCTTATAATGACACAGAAATCAGTGCTTCCCTCAATTAGGCTTTCTTTTCAGAAAAGACAAAGACATCCATGAGCAGAAAATTTACTGACTTATGGGATCTTTTACTGGCGCCTCCAATCAGAAAGAAATGTAACAGATTTGTTTAAGGAACTAATACATCCACTTGTTTTTTTCCTTTCTATAATGCAGCTGTGCATCATGTGAATACTGCATCTGTAATTACCGCAGAACAGATGGCAAAGGTTTAGTTTAAAGTGTATACACTGCCACAGCATATGCTGCCAAGTGAATTCTCAGTCTAACAAGGGACTTTTCTCTCCAGCCGCCTGATCCAACAGTTCATACACAAAGCTCCCTATGAGATTTTTGGTCCACAGGGAATGAAAGATTGGATTTACAGTTTCAGCACTATTTTCTCCAAATGAAATACGTTAGTAGTTAATAGGCCAGACTTTCTTTCCAATATCTTGGAACTGCCTGCGTTTAAGTGCAATAAAAATAAAAGTTCTAGGTGGCTAAATGATACACTTATAATTTCAGTGTAGAACATATTCCAAAAACCATATTCCCGTAAAAATAAATACATAATCTGAAAGGTAGAAATAAAACATAGCTAGATAAAAATAAAAATTACCAGTAGTTTGTTTTCTTTGATAACACACAGTAGTTTGGTCCATTGCCCAAATCGTTTCTTTCTAAGAAGGAAGGCACAGATTTTGGCATCCTTCACCAGATCCATAGAGGCCTCCTCGGAAGGCCACTGATGTCTCATTTTCTTCCCCTTTCCATCCTCCTCCTCTTCATCGTAGGATTCATAAGAGCTGCTCATAGCGTCTGAATCATAATCTTTAAGAAAAGCGTAAAAGCATCAAGTTAAAACATTTAGCCATGAAGTGTACTGAAATAACTGAAAATCTCCACAGTGTTCATTTTAAGTTAAGAATTTTGAAAGTCAGCCATGAAAAAACTACTGTTTCAGTGCTTAATAATATCAATACATTAAGATAATTGAATAAGAGATGCTGTTCCATTATAAACCTTTATACAAGACCTGTACTGACACCTTTGGAATTTTAATTGAAAGAATGAGCTGTGCATATACAGCCAGAATTTTAGGTAGGATTTTATTATCTTGAACACATTATTTTGCAGATAACTTCATCTTTTGTAACTATTTTACTGAGACACATTTTCATCTTACCCTATTGCATAATAGAAAATGTAGGCACAGAAATGTCAATATTAGTACAGAATATCAAGAAACAATAATGAATATGACAAAGGTCACAAGAGTAAATTATGAGGCACTATCTACCTATCATAACATTTTATACAATTCTCAAATACAGCACTTGCAATGATATAAATAACATTGAATAGACAATGTTATTCCTTGAACTACAGATTCTGCTGGAGTTAAAGGCATTCTGCAAAAAATGTATTGTTATGTGCTTCGCCTAAATAACTTAATCCTGCACCAAGTTTAGTGATGGAATGGCAAGATTCCTTTTCAATTAAACAACCTTTGTTCAGGCCTTCATTTTCAACAATGCAGTCAGCTCTAGATCTAGTCCTCTCAACTACAAAACTAATTTGCCATTAGCTCAAAAACCCTCTCTTCTACCATCCATACTTATTTATTTGTTTATGTGGGTATACATCTAGAAAGCCCTTCAGGTAAGAACACCTGAAGGCAGGCCTGTTGTCCACTGCAACATGTTCCCATGTTGGAGAATTTTTGAACAGCTGAAATTTCATCTAAATATTTCAAGTAGACTTCGATATAATTTTAGGCCAGAAGGTGGAAGAAAAATCTCTCATTTGCTTTAGCTAGGTAAGAAGGAGACCTGGGACAACTGGGAAGTCGACAAGAGAGTGGATTGCAGGAAAGCTCATTCAAAATCAGCTCCTACCTGTGTGTAGAATCAGAATAGGAAATACCCAGACCTCACATCTCTGAACCAAGACTAGATACTTTGATCTGTTGAATTGAATCTGTTTAACATGTTGTTTTCTTTCCTCTTTAGGCCATGATTTAAATCCTTCATATTGCAGAAAAGAAGGTTCCACTTTGGATAAAATTATCAGTCATCTCTGTCACACAGCAGAGTGTTGCTTTTGTTTGTACCATAAAGCTCATGCAACTGCCTCACTTTCTTTTCAGCAAAGCTACTGGTTTAAATCACTGTTCTTTCCTCACAACATTCAATCTTATGACTTCTTACAGCAAGTTTCACCAGTTTCTGAAAAAATTACTTGTAGGAAGTCCTGACTGAGACTTCATAGTGCAGATTGAAATTCTGCACATGACATGTCCTACAGATACTTCCCATGTAGGCCCACAAGGAGTCCAAGTGCAGATTTCATGTTAGCAATATGGTGTATGATCAGCAGAGGGATTCTGCTGTATGGCAGTTGCAGGTTCATCCAAATCTCTGTTTATAGGAGGACGAAAGCCAACAGGCGCTGCTGAGACTCCCGTCCTCACACAGTCTGATGGGATCTCTGGGGACCTGTTGCTATATCCTGCCCATTAAGTACTCCCTGTGTTTCTCTTCTTCATTTGTGGGACTCTTGGCCAGAAGAGTTTGCTGTATGACTCACACCAGGAAGGGTGACCACCTTGGAGTACTCATGTCATCTGGCTGAAACCTTCCCGCTCTTTGCCACATCCTGCTTCTGTTCTTTGTGTCTCCAAACTGCTGTATCACATCCAAAGCAAGGCTTTTAGGCGCTGAGACACAAACCAGCACGCATAGAAAAAGTGAAAAACATCTCTCCACAATAAAGCAGTTTTATTAAATCTACTAAAGTCTCAGAGACTTCAGATGCACTGATCCAACATGTTGCAGTGCTGCTAAACTACCTTTTTTTTGTTCATCTTCTGCATTTTCTGATTATTCTAGCTTCTTTTGACATTGGATTTTCACCCTTATCTTCACCAAATTTTTCCACTTTAAGAGGTGAAAATCAAAGCAGACTTCCCCATTATTTGTAATGTTGCATCCCAAAGATTAGTCTGTGATAATTTAGGCATATGGTACAGACCAATAGCTTTTAAGAAAGAGAAAAAGCGTTATCAGACAAGGCATATACAGTCTTGTTTTCATCTACATGCCAGCGTTTGCTTACAAACAAATACAGGGACTTCAGGAAGTTAAGAGATATTTCATTTTCATGGTATCTATTCTGCAATTTTCTTCAGTTTCTGTTTGCCTTTACAGATAGGACACATGGTATGTAAGCCTCCTTGCTATTAATGACATTACAAAAATATTCCGTAAGCATATTTACTGAAGGTAACAATTCCAACGGTTGTTTAACAGTTTATCCTTGCACTTCTTTATTATGGTCTTCTTCATCTCAAGCAGTCTGAACAGCTAAGGTTACATCTTTAGTTAATATGCTGCTTTGGTAGCTTATTTTAATTACCACACAACTGGATTTAGTAGACGTTTTGCTTGACTGAAGATACATTACTAATGGCATATTGAATTTAAAATCAACTTTATTATGAAGAGCAGAATACTTTTAACATAAATTAAAAGAGATGATAAGGATGTCAGGACATAAGAAAACATAGCAAAATCACAGTGAGATGATAAGTTACACTAACAGAGTTTTAAATATCTGTATATATATACTTACATTAAGGAATTATTAATGAACTTTTAAGGGTGATAGCCTAAATATTTTTATGGATTTGGATGGTTAAGTACAAGAAGAGATCAGTTTCATATTTTGTCTCTTTTTTTTTCCCTAGGCAATCCTTTAGTAGTGCTATTAATATTTGTACTATTAATATTCTTCTGCCTGACCATGGCTCTTGTTTAATGACAAAACACAAATCAGCAGTTCACCAGATTACAGGGTGTAGCAGGACCACCCTGCAGCATTGCAAGGGAGGAAATGAGGAGTGATTCTGCTGCTCTGCTGAGACTGTATATTCCTTCATTTGCTTTACAGTATATGAAACTCTTAGCTTGATTTTCTTTGGTAAATTAAGAGCTGCCAGATAACCTCCATTTGTGCAGTGTAGAAATGAATAATTAATGTTCTAAGGTGACTCCTTTGCATGTGTGTTAAGAACAGAGACATCATTTTATTCATTTGTTCTGGTTCAAATAATAAAAATGACTATAAAATGAGGAAAGATATGCCTTTAATTCTTGGGCCATAGAAAATAACAATTTGTTATAAATCAGCCATACACAAGTCATAAATTACCCCAGCCAATAAAAAAGCAGCAAAAAGGAAAATCTTTGCAATTTTTTAGTACATAACATCCTGCTGACTGACCCTGTGTAAACGCTCACAGCAGTCATTTCAGCAGTTAACCAGCGTGGTCTCTGCACAGCTCCACTTAAGTGCACAGGTCTTTCCATAAGTATTCGGACGTGAGAAAGAGTATTTGTGTGTTGCAGAAGGGCATTCTGGTCACCCATCAGAAGGCAGCCCTCTGCCTTTTGCACTAAAAGATTACTCACAAAAATACTATCATGTGCATCAAACATGACCTGTTTGATCTGCCAGTATGACTGATTTATCCCTACCTACATCTCATCAGAAATGCTGCAAATCACATATTTTCAATAATTACCTTTTTATTTGTCTACTTTAGCAAGTAATTCAGTGCAATAGAGGCACATATGTAGATCTGTGGATCAGCGCCAGTTTCTGAGACCTCTACATTTCCAGTATTGCCAGTTTAGAGGGATTTACTCTGGATGATACTTAACTCTGGAACTCCAGGTCCAGTGCCCCCACCACCTTCATGGTTCAAAGCTGTCCAAAAGACTAGTGGCTGATTTGGACCCTCTGTTTCCAACAGCAGCTGAAACATGTTTAAGCGCACCTAACTGGAGCTCCATGTTCAGTTTTCTTTAAAGGGAGTCTGGTTTGTGCATGTCAAAACAGTTCTGCAAACCAAACCAATGCATGGCCCCAACACATCACCACAGCACTAACAGAGATGCAGCTGCCAGATACTAAAAAAGCTGTAGGACACTGGAACTACCAACTGCTCAGAAACTGGTCTGGATATATATTACTCACTGGAAGTGATGTACTCGGGAGCCTTCCCAGGACTAAGTGGTACTGCCTCTTCATAATAGCCTTCAGGAAGGGAAGACGTTGGTAATGGTGGAGGCCCATTATCTGGTGGCTAAATGAAGAAAAAAAAAGAAAAAGTGATTACAGACCAACGAGGTGATAAAATAAACACGGTCAGAACATCTGCTCATGATCAGTGCTAATGTTGTCAGCCTTATAAACCAATGGCTGTCTTTCTGACCATTTCTTCTGTTAACTGTCTCTAAAAGCAAGACTCTGGACGGTGAATTAGATGTGTGTTCTGCAGGGTTGCATCTTTTAGACGCCAAACAAGCCTAAATCTCAGGATTTCCATATGTTGTTATAATTAATTAAACAATAAGTAGTATGGGTTGAGATTTGAAGCAATAAAGACCATTACACCTAAAATAGTTTGCATTACAGCAGCAAACAACAGTTTGATTGATCAGTTTAGAAAAGTTAAATAGCCAGGGCTGGGCAGAGATCAAGGACAGATAATTTAGATCATATTTTCACGATGTATTTGTTTCCTCAATGACAACTCAATTGTAAATATAGATATTAACTTATAAAATGCTATCGCTACATAGTGAAAACTGAGCTACAACCAAGGAAAAATTTGGAACATGAAGAAACAATTATATTTCAAATACCAGGTCAAATTCTAAAATGCTTCTTTTCTAAATATAAACCTGTTTTAAATTTATAAACGACCCACTGCTGGTATGTTGTTATAGTAACAAAGTAAATGTAGTATACTATGACTTCTTCCATGTGACTTTACTGTTCTATTTCCTTAGGAAGTACCAAAACAACTCTTATTTTATAGAATTCATTCATATTTGCCACAGGTTTTAGTTCCATATTTTCATATTGGAGAAAATACTGAAGACTTTTTCCAACAGCAGTAGTTTATTGTACGATTACAATAATATAACTTGTAAGTAAAGCCTCATTTCTGCAGTAACATTTTTACAAGACATCTTTCTCCTTTTTTGCATGTAATGAAAGAGATGTAACGGTGTTTTCTGCATTGGACTGATCCAGTCTAAACTTGGAGAACAAACAGAGATACGAAAGTAAGAAACTGGTCGGGGTGGGCTTTGCTCATGGTCCAATGCAGACACTTCTGGAGTGCAATTCAATGTGCTGACCAGTCTAGTAGACACATAGAGCCTTCTTCCACATAATATAGATGAAGCCACAGTGCCAGACTCCTCTTCTGCTATAGACCTAAAGTTATGCAGGAGGAACCTGAGCTTTAATAACATGTGGCATTAGCTGTAATGAAATTACTTCTGTGGGCACTTTCAGGGCTGGATTCATCTTTGCTTGTTTGAAAGCCAGACATCTCCAATTCTCATTAGTGATTACACACCTATGCCAGATACCTAATTCTTAACAACATCAGCAAGACAAGTCCCACCCTTACTGTGCTCTGTATTTAAATTTATTTTGAGAAGGTTATTCCACTTTGCAGGTAAGAGCTTGTGAATTCCTGATGTGCAGGCAGGGGAGGAGCTAGTGAATAAATCTGCCCTTCAGCTCATCCAGCACTGACTTCCCTTCGTGTCAGGCACAAAAATTCTCCACCAAGTTGAGATTTACACTAATATTACCCCTACATCAAATGATACAGCCAACTTCGTATGTCACACTCAATTACAGATAAGAAATGGCAATTACTGGTATCTACAACGTGAACCAAATGAGTTTGCCTCACAGACCAGTTTTGTTGAGAAATTATCTGTCAAAGAAAAAAAATAATGAATAAATATGACTTTTAGCATAACATCCCTGTGATTCTGCTGTAAAAATCCCAAACTGCAAATATGCACATCATCACAAAATAAATTAGTCTTTCCCAGGTTAGTTGCTGCCACACGATAGGCGTAAGGGACATTAAAAAATACTGCATGTTATTAATATTGGAAAATCAACAGCACGTTATGTATTTTGCCCTACACACCTGCACACATCAGCTCTACATGGCCTGAACTGCTAGATACAATAGGGAGAGCTGCCTCCAAAGAGTTTGTATTTTCTCTCTTCATCCAAGTGAGTAGAGCCTTGAGCAAGTGAGTTGGGGTCAAGGTTTTTCCTAGGGCAGTGTAGATTCATACCACCCCTTTCATAAGACAGATATATTAATATCTTGGTCTAGTCTTAAACTGTTTTTCTCATCAGGTGTACATACGATATATGAAATTCTTATAGTTATTAAACCTAATTCACCCAGGAAATACCCATCCTGAGGGTCATTCCAATTCTGACTTGACACAGCACCAAGGCTCAAAGCTATCTTTTATCCAGAAACAAATAAGAGGTTCCAATAAAGATCAGGGGGAGGAAAAAATCCGTGTTTTTAGACAAAATGTTATTCAGAAAGAAAGAAAAACGGAAATGAAACACAAATGGTGCTTGTCTGAATTCGACCCTGCTGGAGCACCAGTTACTCCATACAGCTGAGGCGGGCTGGGCTGTGCAGCCAACGTCAACACAGATGGAATCCATTGCTGACTTAACCAGGCCCTCCTCTCTGAAATGCATTTTGCAGTGCTTGCCATAACAAAGTTGAAAACAATTATAAAAAAGACTTTTAAAATAGAGAGAAACAGAAACATCCAACATTAAATACTTTCTGATTAAAGCAAGACTGCTTCAATATTGAGAGAAAATCCAACTGATTAAATTCAAAATAAAAATATTTCACTCAAATATGTACCATAAACAGCTACATCTTTTGGGAGTTATGGAACATGTAAGAGTTTGAGCATGAAGAAATGTAAAAAATACATTACAGCATTTTGATATTACTTACTAATATTTACAATGCTTTATTTTTTTTTATTATTGCTAGTTGCATTGTTTAATTCTTTCAACTTGGCATGTTTTTAGTGGAAGAATTTTGATGAAGTTATGAATTATGAACTGAAATTCTTCTCAATTCAATAACATCGCATTCATTACCTGAAAAATAAAACGACGTAAAACCCACAAAACTATTTACATATTCTATAAAAAGATTAAATCTCAAAAAGTCCTAGAACGTGTAGTTTGAGTGGTATCAGGAGGAAAGACCTGGCAACCTGCACGGAAGGCATTAGCATGAATTCCTACTTTTACATTTTTTTACAGCAGGCCACAGGGATAAAAACTAGAGAATGCTGCCTTTCAAGACAAATAACCTTGCTCAATCACAGCAATAAGAACTGAGTTAAAAAAAAAAAAAAAATCATTATTTTTACCTTATTAGAGGAAAAGGGACAAATATGAGTAAGATTGTTACCCAGAATAATACCAGTAATAGTAAACAACACTGATAAAGCTGTTTGTCAAGTGCTGGGTCTGAGACCATATGAGAGACATTTTATTTGAAACCAAGAAGCATACAGAGTGATAATTACACTACTGAATTGAGACCTCTGAAGATACTGGACTGTTTGTGGGATGCTCCACTCCAGTTTACAGGAGGGACTGTTGAGAGAAAGAAAGAAATATCTCCAAATAATTTACCTGGACAGTAAAACTCATTATTTTACTGGACACTATGAAACAGACTTATTGGAAATATTAGTTTTATGGCATAT
Source organism: Streptopelia decaocto (assembly GCF_964273445.1). Taxonomy (NCBI): domain Eukaryota; kingdom Metazoa; phylum Chordata; class Aves; order Columbiformes; family Columbidae; genus Streptopelia; species Streptopelia decaocto. The sequence goes on from NC_138658.1 coordinate 66,530,642, forward strand.
TATGGGCTTCCCCTCCACCTGCTGCTTTGTGTTCCACAGGCCACAAATAATCTCTTTCTTTATCCTAGGAGATAAAGTGTTTTATTTCCCCTATCTGTCCAAGGGTACCTACCAAGATAGACAGTAACATTTTTTTTAGGGATAGTCTAGCTGATCTCGGCTAATGATATGAAAGTATACAGTGTGGAAAGTGCTGTGACAGACAGAGGAAAATAAATGTCATCGTATATGCGCCCAAGGATATAAAATCACTTTACACCACAATGAAGACTTACACGCTGTAGGAAATAGAAAGGAACACCTCCTTTTATGCGATGATTTAGGATGTGGAGATTTCCAGAGCAAAGCAGTGACTTTAACAGAGGCAGGGACTGTCAGCACACCCGTGCTGCAGGCACAGGCTGCCAGCAATTCAAGGGCCATACTCACATGTGTGCTATTAGATCAACCACCAATTCGGATCCAGCCAGACTGTGGAGCCAGCTGCTACGTTACCCCTCAACACTGAAAAGCAGCAACGTGAGACTGGAAAAGTGGTCACACACTGGTGATGCATAATAAAGCTATTCAGAAGCCAGCAGGCAAATGTGGGCTGTCAAGAAGAAGCACTGACACATGCACGTGCCATTTGCTGTGGAGCAAGCTTAGACCTGACCTCTGCACAACCCCACCGCATCCTCAGCCTGGGAGAGGGAACACATTTATGATTCCTTTCCCAACACATGAAAAAATGGAAGTCCAGAAAGGAAAATGAAACAACAAACTGAATACCAATGCAACTGGCAGAACTACTGACAGAACATTGCAAACAGGCTTCATTATAGCACTGTAAAGACTGGGTATTGGGCACCAGTACTTGCCACACTCTTGGTATGAAAGCCTTTTGATAAACTCAACATTGCCAAGGCACTAAAAAGAAATCACTGTTTATTGCCAGCAGCTGAGGATCTGGATGGGGACCTTGGATTCATTCAGGACAAAAGTGCTGACTATATGGGATGTTAAGATCATATTGAGCTGTGTAGGAGTGAAATATTAGCCTGAGCACAGACAAGCAGAAGCTGAGAAGAATTCTTCATTTGACCTCAGCTCTGTATTCCAAAGTTATAAATTTCTCAGCTTGTCAGCTGGACGCTGCAAAACCAGGAACCAAACAATGTGAAAGAAGTCTAACAACTTCTTTTTTCAGCTTCTGAGCACATCTGACAAAAGACAGTAGACCAGTCAGACACACCAAATATAAAAAGGAACTGCCTAAGAAATCAGCAGCTGAAGTTAGACATGATGGGAGGACCAGCAACCCCCAGCACGCCAACAAAGAGCTGAACTGGTAACCCACAACCACCTACTGCAGCGCTGAGCAAATGAGGGCAAGGAGGAAACGCCCGTGGAAGTGACTACAAGGTGGAGGATGAGTGTAAACACAAGTGAAGCTTTTCCTTCGGGTGATCCTGAACAACGACTTGAGCAGGTTTAAGACTACGAACAAAACAAGTTACACATTTCGCACGCTGTCCTCCAGGGAGTGGAGGTACATCTGACACAGCCTGAGTGTGTCAGTTGACTCAGGGGTGAATGCCTAATTAAAGGTATCTGAAGAGTGCTTAGTATGCAGAGTATACGGACTGCAAACAGATTGCATCCTCAGAAAACACAGCCTGATGATGGGAAAGGATTTGAACAGACTTGCTCACATTTATAGAATGAATCAGGGTGTACTATGGCTCCACAGTTTGATCTGAAGATTGTCTGGAGCGCATTTACACAGGAACCTCACCAGGAACTGCGTTACCATTTCACAAAACACAGCACATCTGAGTTCTGCTAACATAACACAATAAACCCTTTACCTAAGCAACAGGAAGGTAAAGATGGTAATGAATAGGAGCAAACTGAAACAGTAAGAAATCAACATGGTATATCAACCGAGAGGAGAACCCAGTTGGTTCTTGCATCTCTGATGGCAATGTCAGCCTGCGGGAGAACCCAGGCATAAGCTTAAGTTTCAGTTCTTGTCACTGTATTTAATTAAGATTTGAGATATTAAATGAAACTGAAAAGACTGGAGCAGACAATGTTCCACTGAAAGGACAGATAGCTGGAAGGAGTTACACCCAAACTCTATGGAAGACAGAAGTGGAATAAACTCCAGGATACATGGAACTAACAGAAGATCTAAGGAAATAATTCAAAAGTGAAAAAGAATGAGCCAGAAACAAAACCATAGTATTTCTGTATCATGTATCAGAAAGACCTGGGGAACTGAAGGCCAGTCAGTCTCACCTCTGTGCCCAGTAAGATCATGGAGCAAATCCTCCCAGAAACTCTGCTAAGGCACATGAAAAATAAGGAGATGACTGGTGACAGCCAACACTGCTTCACTAAGGGTAAATTTTGCCTGACACATTTTGTGGCCTTCTACAATGCAGTTACACTGTTGGTAGATATGGGAAGAGCAACCGACATTCATCTACCTGGACTTATGCAAAGCATAGGACACTATCCCACATGACATCCTTGTCTCTAAATTGGAGAAACATGGATTTGACAGATGGGCAACTTGATAGATGAGTAATTGGCTGGATGGTCACACTCCAAGAGTTGCGGTCAACAGCTTGATGTTCAAGTGGAGACTAGTGACAAGTGGCATTCCTCAAGGGTCGGTATTGGGACCAGGGCTGCTTAACATCTTAATAACATGGACAGTGGGACTAAGTGACCCCTCAGCAAGTTTGCTGACAACACCAAGCTGTGTGGTGCAGTTGACACGCTGGAGGGAAGGGGTGACATCCAGGGGGACCTGGACAAGTTTGAGAGTTGGGTCCATGTGAACCTCATGAAGTTCAACAAGGCCAAGTGCCATGTCCTGCACATGGATCAGGGCAATCCCAAGCACAAATACAGGCTGGGCAGAGAATGGATCGAGAGCAGCCCTGAGGAGAAGGCCTTGAGCGTGTTTGTTGTTGAGAAACTCAACATGAGCTGGCAAGCACTTGCAGCCCAGAAAGCCAACCATGTCCTGGGCTGCATCAAAAGAAGCTGGACCAGCAGGTCAAGGAGGTGATTCTCCCTCTCTGCTCCACTCTCATGAGACGCCATGTGGAGTGCTGCATCTAGCTCAGGGGACCCAACTTAGGAAGGATATGGACCTGTTTGAGTGAGTCCATAGGAAGGTGATGAAGATGATGAAAAGGCTGGAGCCTCTCTCCTTTAAAGACAGGCTGAGAGTTGGGGTTGTTCAGCCTGGAGAAGGCTCAGAGGAAACCTTATAGCAGCCTTCCAGTACTTAAGAGACCTACAGGAAAGCTGGAGATGGATTTTTACAAGGGCATGTAGTGATAGAGCAAGGGCTAATTGCTTTAAACTGAAAGAAGGTAGATTTAAATTAGATATAAGGAAGAAATTTTTCACCAGGAGGGTGGTGAGGCACCGGAACAGGCTGCCCAGAGAAGCTGTGGATGCCCCATCCCTGGAAGTGTTCAAGGGCAGGCTAGACGGGACTTTGAGCAACCTGGTCTAGTGGAAGGTATCCCTGCCTGTGGCATGGGAGTTGGAACTAGATCCCAACCCAAATCTTCTATGATTCAGATTTTATAATACAGGATTATTACACAGCCAGTTGAAAACATTACTCAGACAAAACAATATATGACTCATATCAAGCCAAGGGTCTAGGTGTACCAAGAAGAGAGATGAGATTTGATTAATGCTGGGGAATACTTAAATGAATATTACATGAGAAAGATGAATCTGAATTTTAAGCAGCACGAGACCCTCAGTCAGAGGTGGTTATTGAAGCTGTGCTCAAAGAGGTGTCTGTATTCCTCATCAGAGACAAAATCACCTTCCTCTTTCAGGAGTTATTAAGCTTATCCAGGGACACGACATGACAGTGCAGACAAGACGAGGTAGTACAGTAAGAAAAGTGTGTGCAACACCATTTCAACTGGAACGATATTCTCTATGTGCCTGAGCATCGGTTCAAACAAAAACAATAGGATACTTTGGTACTTACTGGCCTAATTCTTTCCCTGCTTGTTTGTATATAGCACATTAATCAGCATGTTTAGAAAAGCAAATAGTCTGGTTCCTAACTATCTGCACAGGGAGGCTGTTTTATGGGCAGGTATAGCACAGAAACAAGAAACCAAAAACCTGAGACCAGATTATAGAATCAATCTGGTAAAGCAGTTCAATCCTACTCTAAACCTGACCTTCTCTCATCCAGTTCAAGTGCAAATTCCAGGTACAGGCAGTACAGCTCATTCTAGCAGCTTAGCCATGAAGAAAGCTTTGAAATACGGTGAAATGCATTGTTCTGAAGGTATGTTATGAGTGAACTGAGAAGGAAATTAGTTTAACTAAAACTTTTCTGTGACACCATTTGCAAATGTGAAATAAATCATCAACAATAAGGCACTAACCCCAACAAGGGGAAATGGGAAGGGCAACTACATGACCAACACAAAAAAAAAAGGCTGCAAACATTTATTTATCCTTATTTCTTATGCAACCACATATGACGACCAAAAGCATTCCACAGAAGACTGCTGTTCTGGTCACCCATAATCAAATTAGAACATGAACTTAGAGCAGTTGCACAGGAGAAACGCTGATACAGGAACTAGTTCAACAGAACTGAACTATAGTTCAAAATGAGACTAACAGGGCCTTTCTTATACGCCATGGAGTGAAATGAAACCTGAGAGGAATGTGTTTGTTATTTCAAAGGATACCTGAGGCATAGGTACTGAGGTGAGGACAAAAAGCTACTTAAACACAAGGAGAAATGCTGGCAATGAACACTGGGATGCTGGCACGGCCTTTAAAACTGAAATAGTGAGTTAAAGAAACTTCAGTTGTAGTAAATAGATTTTGGTAAGTTTTTGAAAGGGTTAATATTTTATAATTATTTGCAGGAAGAGTGACTGCACTGAATAATCAAAAAGGCTTCTTTTATTTTATTTATCCTTCATTATGGAAGAACTTTTTGAGATCTGTTCAAAGTGAAGTTATTAGACAGCTCTGAGTGAAACAACTGAATTTTTGTTGAGTTTATTCTTGTGGCTTTAAAAAATGTTCTGCAAGGAGAAAAACTCCAAAGCTAATACTAGCTTAAGATTATGTTTTAAGAATAACAGAGAATAACAACTACTTTTCAGTGTTAGAAGAAAAAGCAAGAAAAAATAAAGATTCACAGCCATCCACCTAGGACATGAACTCCTTGCTTTTGTATGTCACTGAACTAACTGCACATTTTATAGGACTCCTTAAGACTGACACATCTTTGATTGTTGTTCAAAAAATGATTAATGTAATTGGTGATGTATCACCTTAAAAATCCTTCTGATATCAGGATAATTTTTTTTCTTCTCCAAGGACACCACCTCCTTTCAGCAATTTTTAATGAATATCTGAGAGTATACCTGACAGGCAGTCAGATAAAGGGAGGCTGTCACATTGCTTCTCCACAATAGGAAACACATTTATATGAAACACTCCTACAGAGTGAGTGTGCACATTGCAAGAAAAGGGTTGGAGGAAGATGACCTATCCTTTTGATTTATATCTACAGGGGTTCTGGCATCTTGCTGGACACTTATTGTGGTTAAATAATTATTAAACTGTCAATATTCCAAGAAAAATAAAACTTATACTCAATTTTACTGTGAAAATCATGCAAAAAAGCTAAGTATGCTGTTTGTATTTGATTTTGTTGGACTGTATAGTGCACTGAAATCACCAACTGTCAGATGTGATATGACAACCAAATGTTTGGAGGCTAGAAGTATTCTGTCACTATCATGCTGTGGATAATTTATGCCAGTAATCCTCAGGCAGATCTGAACAGCAGGACACACCGGATAGTATCCGACTGCCTCAGCGGAAAATGCACTTCAAGGCAACTTGGTGATAGTGCAATGATGGGATCCCAGCTGCTAAACCACCAGCAGCACTTTAAAATATGCAGAGAGCATTGGCTCTGTTATTTGTCCAAGCCCATCATCTAGCACTGTGCCTGTCAAGCACAGGGGAATATCATAAAAGTACATGAAAGACATGGACCTGTTGGAGAGGGGCCAGAGGAGGCCACCAAGATGATCAGAGGGCTGGAACACCTCTCCTATGAGCACAGGCTGAGAGAGTTGATGTTGTTCAGCCTGGAGAAGAGAAGGCTCTGGGGAGACCTTATTGCGGCCTTTCGGTACTTAAAAGGAGCCGATAGGAAGGATGGGGACAGACTTTTTAGAAGGGGGTGTTATGACAGGACAAGTGGCAATGGTTTTCAACCAAAAGAGGGGAGATTCAGGTTTGACATGAGGGAGACATTTTTTTTACAGTGAGGGTGGTAAAATACTGGAACAGGTTGCACAGAGAGGTGGTGGATGCCCCATCCCTGGAAACATCCCAGGCCAGGCTGGACGGGGCTCTGAGCAACATGATCTGGTTAAAGATGTCGCTGCTCATTGCAGGGGGTTTGGACTAGATGACCTTTGAAAGTCCTTTCCTACCTAAACTATGCTACAATTCTATGAAAAGTAGCTGCTAATGTAGAGATAGAGAAAGAAGTCTAAAATACAGGAGCCCTTGCAGTAAGCTCATTCAAGAGGGGAAAACCAATAACACTATTTCAAACACAGTGATCTGCTCCTCTGCTGCTGACCGAGGCAAAGCTCCCATAGCTGCTGGCATTGTATGCATCCCAGAAAGCATATATTAATGCATCCAGGTAAGTGGTATTTCAGTTCTGCAGCAGAACTTCGAGTTGCCCTTAAGCTCATATCCTTCGTCTGTAGCTTTTACTTCACTGTCCATCTGAAGAAGCTGTGTGCACAGGGCAGAGAGAGGATTTGTGCTTTCTAAGCTTGACAGAAAGTCTGCTAGACCAGGGGCAGGCAAAGTAATGTATACAGAAAAAAGAAAATTACTAGGAGATTGTGTGATTAGGTATTCACTTCACCCAAGTATATGCAAGGTCCAATTTTGCCCCTTGATTTTAAGACCTGATCCAAAGCCCATCGAGTCCAGGAAAACTCTCTGGGATTTAATGTGTTTTAATAACTGGAGACTTCATTTATACTGTTAACAGCATGTCTCTAAATAAAATGAATTTTATACTCTTTGCTCATGGGCTGATGAATAACAAAACTGACACAGGATTTGGCCTGAATAAATATGCAGGTCTATTTACAGATTTACAAAGGAAACCTTGCACCGCACCTGCCCACACATAATTCTGGCTTCTGGCACTACTTTAAGGAGTATTGAATTCCTTCCCACCCACACATCTTTACATAGGTAAAAGCTTAAACATCAATTCAGACTAAACATTTTTGAACGCAGAATCCCTTGAGTGCCACAAAAAGAAACAGTGGTGTAAATGAAACTTTAATTTCCATCATGCTCAATAACTGATGTGCTAAAAACATCGATTTTAAAATAGTGCATAGTTTATTTAAAGTTACTGATTCCCACTTCCAGTAAATTGCTGTGTTCCAGCAGCACATTGTGTTTCCACTGGATGCTGAGACCACCACTAGATGTTATTCATCAAGTGGAAAAAGTTTCTGTCCTGAATATCTGAGAAAAAGAGGAGACATACAACCTGATTTCCGACTAGCCATGTGAAGAAGGGCAACCTGAAACAGAATTTCCTGGGCTCTGGGTGGGCCCAGGGGACTACTTCCACTCGACTATGAAAGCACAGTCTCTGAAAAGCAGCTAGGAAAGGCAGCACAGTATTTGTTTCACAGACCAATGTAATTATGTACAGTTTCTACAGAGACTGGCATCATCAGCTACAAATTTTTAGAAGTCCTTTGATTTATGGTAGTTGAAAATCACCATGCAGGAACATTAATGGAAGGGAAAATTAGATCTCAGACACTCTCACTAATGTCAAAAATTAGATCTCAGACACTCTCACTAATGTCCAGCCTGGTGTAAAAAGAAAGATAACACAACAGTCTCCATCACATCTAATAATAATGAGAGGCTAACAAAGAGGCATCTAATACAGAAGGGTTTCCAGAAAACAGCTAACGGTCATTTCCATTAGTTAACACGACTTCTGGAGAGTTTCAAACAGTCAGACTGGGGTCTGAGATTTTCACAGTGTCCAAAGGTCAAAAAGCTGATGATTTTGTCCTTCCCTTCTGACTCCACCTGGTCTTTTGCAGGACGACAGTAGTCTGTCATCTTTTTCGCAAATTATGATGTGCTACCATCTTAAAATAGCAAAACTCATAACCAGTATTTGGATAATGCAGGACAAGAGGCCTGGGACATTTCCTGGCTGATCTCAAAGTGGCACCGACACCAGAAAGTGAGGTGAAAACCACCCTTGCCTGACAGCAGGAACAAAATTGCAGAAAAATTGGCAAAAATCGGCTTCCACCATTATGGAAAAACCAACTCGGTGACTTCACCGAGGTGAAAGCGTCCACAGTGTTACAGGCAGGTCAGAGGGGAAGGCCATGTTCAGCCTCCACTTTGCCAGGCTCAGCCTAGGAAGACCGCACTCCAGACCAGCCAGCTCTGTGTCAACTTCCACAGTAATTCCCACTGTATCTCAGACAAATATTTTTGTTACTCCAAAGTCCAAACTGAACTACTGCAAAAACCAGTTTTGACCTCCTGGACCTAATTCATACTTCACACTGTTTCACTTGCTGCAGCTGTACCAACTTTAAGGGAATTTACACATTAGTGTATGAGAAAGGAAATGAAGAAAAGTAGGTCAGTTGTCTTTAGAAAAACAACTTCAGTCTTCAGAGCAAATTTATTAAACTCAACCTCCATAAATATGAGAGAATGAGGATCTCAGTTGGCTTGAGTTTACGAAGCTAACACCTGAAGTCTACATTTCAAAGGCATGTGCATTTTGCATAAATTTCCTGCCTCTCATCAACCCCTTCCCTTATAATTTATGCTATATGCATCTTGAATTAAAGAAAAATAATCATTTTCAAGCACTGTTAACCATGAAATGGATTCTCTAGGTTTCATTGCATATTAATAGGATGGATTTTGCAGTCATTCAAATCTATGCATAATTATTTTACAGCATCACTTTTAGTTGAGTGGGGGTTGTTCAGCCAGGAAAAGAGAAGGCTCTGGGGAAACCTTGCTGCAGCCTTTCAGTACCTAAAGGGGACCTACAAGAAAGCTGGAGAGGGACTTTTTACAAGGGCATGCAGTGATAGAACAAGGGCTAATGGCTTTAAACTGAAAGAAGGTAGATTTAGATTAGATATAATGAAGAAATTCTTCCCCATGAGGGTGGTGAGGCACTGGAACAGGCTGCCCAGAGAAGCTGTGGATGTCTCATCCCTGGAAGTGTTCAAGGGCAGGTTGAATGGTGCTTTGAGCACCTGGACTAGCGGAAGGTGTCCCTGCCCACAGCAGTGGAGTTGAAACTAGACCCCAACCCAACCCATTCCATGATTCTATGATTTTATGAATTAAAATAAAAATTAAAAAAACCTTGTTCAGGTCACTAATCAAAAGCTGGTAGCACTCAGGGAGAAACTATGTTTAAGGTGTTCTATGTAACAGAAGTTTGCTGGGTGTTTTTACTTTGTTCTGCAGTATGTAACATTCTTCACCATCAAATAAAGTTTATGATGAAAGGCTAGTCAAGAGTTTGATCTGACAAATTAGTTATTACATTCATAAGGTGCTACTGCCTTATAAATATCTTATAACTTCGCCTAAATGCGATAACAGAGTAACACAGTAAAATGAAGCAGAACATTAGTCATCCAGTTGCTCTGCCCCTGTAACATCCATCTGTACTTCCTGCTTCAGCCAATGAAGATGTGTCCTCACGGACTGCCCTTATCACTATGTACAAAATTTTCCACAAATGAATAGAAAGATGGAAAACTTATCAATATTAGGGAAAAGGCAGTGTTCACCTTTCAACAGGTTAAACAAGGATTGGCCTACGCTTCTCTAAAAAAAAAAAAAATACCGAAAATGTTTTCTTCAAATCTACTGTAAAAACAGAGGAGCATTAAAATTTGTTTATATCTTATTCTGTAACAAGACAGCTGCTGCCAACTGGAGGAACTGAATTACAGATCTCAGTTAGTATCTTTGCTATAAACATCTCTGAGAACACACACTTCTACTTGTTCTACAGGGAATTTCCTACCCAGAGACTCCACACAAAACGGCACTAAAGGCTTTTTTTTAAAAAAAAGAAGTATTCTTCCTTCATTTTAAAACTCTGCACCTTCTTTTTTCAGCTACCAAGGGGAAGCCTTCTCATAAGGCTTGCTCCAGGAGAAGCTGATCCTCAAAATCATAAGAAATTGGCTGGGACCTGTGGGCTTGACCAGGCTAACCTCCAATACATGGCAGGTCAACCTTTGAAGTTAAGATTAAGTTGTGCAGACTTTTAGCATTTGAATTTTGGAAATTATCAGCAATTGCAATTCCACAGCCTTTACAGGTGACCTGATCCCGGGTTTATTTCATAAGGAATTTTTTGCCTTGTCTTCTGCAAATTAAACCCAGTTCCCTCAACCTGACCAGAGGTGAGAGGAATAATAATTTTCTTGGACCTGCAGGCTCCTGTCCCTTGTAACCATTTCTGTTTATGCTTCTCACAAACATACTCTATCTTCTATATATTTATATATTTAAATTAACACTCACCAGCCACTGCTGAGGTATTTCTGGCAGAGGCATTTGAGGAGGTGCTGGCAAACTGTTGGCAACTTCTTGCTTCTGTACATGTTCTTTTATTTCAAAACCTGTTGAAGAGCAACAGACATCACTTAACACTTTGGTGGACACAAATGTGACATTTTTTCCACACGTGGATACCATGTCTGACTGTCACACACTGAAACCTGGCACAAAGTGGTGCTCACAGCCTGCCTCCCAAGTGTGGTTACTGAGGCAGGACTGGAAGAATGCTGGGAATTCAGGAATTTAATCAAGCAGAACAAACACATACTTACTCTATATGATAAAGACATATATGCTATTTGGATCAACAAATACCAGACAGAAAAAATTTACAGGAAATCATTCTGAACTGCCTATCCATCTGGAACTTGAAGGCTTAAGCAGCTACAATTCAAATATGCTGTCAGACATCTGCCATACAGATAAAACCATTTATGGGGGAAGACACTACACTTGTGAACATCTCAATGGCACCATACAGTGAACAAAACATGGTCATCCCATGGCTGGCTGCCTTTTACCAGTGGAGATGAGCAACACTTGTTCCCATGGAACATTTTGGATGGGCACGACCATCCTGCATAAAGGAGTTCAAAACCACCTTTCATGCCAGAAGAGTTGGGAAGAGGGGAGAAGAAGAGGCCCTGCCTCCCTCCCTTCCTGGTAGCGATAATGACAGCTATTTGGCCAAGCCCACAGTGCCCGTGGTCCCTGAGATCCCTGCTGTCCCCACTGCCTCTGATCACCGAGCTGTGGTGCGAGTCTGCACAAGTCCTGGGAGATGCAGGATGCTACAACACTGCAACCTGGAGCACTTTGCTGCTGAGGGCACATTGCCCTAACCAACTCACCATTAGCAGAACCACACACTAAGCATGTTTTCCCACCATTTCCTTCTCCCTCTCATTTTTTTTTTTATTAATCCCACAGTTTTCCAGGCGAATTTGAAAAGGGAAAAGGAGCCAAATGCGAAAGCTGCTTTCACAGTCCTTTGTATTGCTTCTTCCTACCAAAGGAAAACAGGAGTGAACCCACTCATTCTGAGTTTTTGACACAACAGTTTAAATCCCAGTTGAACTCGCTTCATAAGAACATGATATTGTTTATTTTGCTAAATATCAAAAGGGAGATGAGGGTGCATCTCCTTTATGTTCTGGCAAAAATTCAGTCAATGGACTGTACCCTGCTTACCCCTAAACTGAATTTAGCTCCTCATGTTTAGTTTAGTTTTTAAAATATATATTTACATAGTCAAATGCATGTCTTTTGGTGAGGATCATATAATTCTTAAAAATGTAATCAATGATGAAATGTTTCTTGTCATAATAACCCAGTCCCACTGGCTGTGAATTCATGGATGGAAAAACAACACTGATAAAATAAACTGGCTCTAAGGGCCACAGATTCTTTTTTTTTCCTACAAATCAAGAGGGGATTAGTCATGGGAAACATTCCAATTTTCTTTTTTTTCAGTGTAACTTGCACTTGTTCCTCCTTGTGTAGGATGATTCCTGATTATGACTGCTATTCATACCAAAGTTTCCCATAACAACCAGAAGTCAAATATGAAGGGTTTTTTACTGGAAAAAAAACAAACCAAATCAAACCAAAACAAACCTAAAAAAACCCCAACAACAAAACAGAAGAAAAAACCCCCACTATTCCACGTGAATCCTATCAACTCTGTAAAACTAGTTTTTCCCCAGTCCTAAACTGTTCTTACGCTAGAACCTGCTCTAACATTTATCTTCTACAAAATTGTACAGCAAAGTCAGTATTATAGGTTTACAGCATCGAGTCCTTTTAAGGAAACAGGCAATATTGACAGTCATATTAAATGACTAAGTCCAACAAGAGTTCTTATTCCAAAATAAACTGTTTGTGTCTTTGTTTTCTAGAAAAAAGTATGAGTTTCAGAAGGAAATGCCAAGTGTTTCGTTCAGCCCTACAATTGATCGGGCATGCCAAGGCTATTCACAGTAACCACTGTTTTGGATGTGGGGCAGATTGAGGCCAAGTAACTATGACCTGAAGAACACATCTGCCTGGCCCAGTTCTCTTGGTTGTAGATATTAAATGAAGAAAACATTGTGCATTTGGGAGATGGAACAAAACAAAGCAAAAGGTTTCTGAAGAATTCCCCAAGTAAGAACTTACTGAGTTTAAAGTGTTTTACGAAAAGCCAACCAGCCCATTACAATAATTTCCACACCTTTACAAAGAAAAACATAATTGTCCACTTCCAGATGTTATAAAGAACTCAGCCAGTTCCCAGTTGCACAGATCCTTCATTACTGTTCCCCGTTGATCTTAAATGGTTTGCTCAGGCAATTGAAATATCCTGTTGGATTCACACAGTTGATTTTTGCAAATGCATTCAAAGAGTCTGAACTCAGCACAGTCCTCAGGCCTCTTAAACTGTGCCAGCGACCCAAGAGCTCTGGTGGAGTTATGTGGGTGGAGTAAAACAACATCTTGAAAAACAGACTCCAAATGACAGTTCAGCTTAGTTACAGAGTACTGTGGGGTTATGCATCTTTTATTGCTTTTAACTTCAATGAAGGGATAAATAGTTTCAAAGGGATGGGAGTACTGAATGTTATAACTGATAAAAAAAGCAGCAGGGTCAACTCCAGTAAAGTACATGACTCCTTGGGTATTTTCACACACACTTGAAGCCAGCACAGGATGGCAGAGCTCCCAAGGAGGCAGCTCCTCTCCTCTCCTTCCCTGCCCTGTTCCTGTCCCTCCACCAACCTCTCCTCTGTGCCAGCGTAAGCATCTGTGTGGCCTCAGGTTGAACCAGACCAGGGAACTGACACTGGTTAGGACTAAACCAGCAAAAAAAAATGCAAATAATGCTTGTGCTAGCAGAAAGAAAGATGCAATACATGATGAGCAAGAATGAGTAGCCTGGGGAGAGAAACAGGATGCTTTTTTTAGAGTCCATGCTGGCTTACACTCTATTAAAACTACAGTTCCATAAACCAGAGTTTATAGACATATCAAGCATAGTGCTGTGACCTCTTGCTTAACTGAACTATGGGATTTCCTTGAATTAATTCTTGTTTGAACTAGAGTACATCTTTTAGCAAAATATTCCATCTTGATAAAATGCCAGCAATGGCATGCAGACCTTACTAAGTTCTTCCACTAGTTCACATCTTCAGTGCTCAAAACATGTGCTTTATTTCCACTTTGAAACAAACGTTTAGCCATTGCACACTGTTTTCTGGTTGTGTAAATCTAAGCTCATTTGCAGGCATTCCTTTTTTACATGGAGATTAATTGTGATACCTCGTCTTGGATAATGTGAAGGCATATTTTTGGATCCTTTAATCACTTTTACAACTTCTATTTGAAATGCGTTCTTGAATATAGGCACTAGAAGTGGATAAAATGTTCCAGTAACAACTGCACTGAGCCAGGCCCTACCACTTAACATATGGCTTTTGTATGGATCTTGTTAATAGATGGATCCTCTAATAGGATGTAATGGATCTTGTTATAGAACCTGTAATAGACTTTAAAACCTAAACAGTAGATGCTGAAAAGCAGAAAGCTATGGTCCTTGGGTCTTTTTACTCTTGGCCACATCTATAGTCATAAATTAAACATGCCTGGGAAGGTGCTGTGGTTATGGAGAAATTTATATCCATACAGTTAGTCTGTCACCCTTCAAAACCTAGGTGGAGGGTGATTATTTTCAACTGTCTGTTTGGAACAGATATTTGCCTGTGCTCATTCTCAAATCATGCCTAGGAACTGATAGAGGAGACGAGTCAGCTCAGGCCAAACCCATGCCAAGGACTACTCTGTAATTTAACAGCATAAATAATTGAGTTCCAGGAACCAGAAACATACCCGGTACTGTTTAATTTACTAGTAGAGCAGTAGTTTTTGTGTCCTGAAACACCACCCACAATCCAGAAGAAAAGGATATGACAATCCATCCCTGTGTTTGAAAAGCTGGCAACAGAATGTTGTCTGACTTCTTGAGGAAGTCAAATGTTTTTCATATTAAATCTAGTTTAAAAGGTTAGAAGAAGAACACAGTGTCAGATCAGTATTGTTGTGTTTATTTTAAACTCCTGTAAAATACAGCTGTTTCTAAACATATCTATTGGAGGTTCTCACCTATAGATTTTGGTTTTGAGGAGTCTGGTATATTTTGATCATCTTTTGGAGCATGAATCCCCCTTCCACAACATGTGAAATTGCCTCCTTCTCTCTTTAATAAAGTAAAACCAGCAATGGGTCTTTAAGAATGTCAAAACCGAAATAAGGACAATCACCATTTTCAATTTCATCTCCCTGGACTTGCATTCTGGGACAAAAATTATTTCTTTACTGAAGAGGGGAAACACTGCATCAAACAAGACCATATTTTTTTAGCACTGGAGAACAAACAAACCATGAGAACTGCAGCTGCTCACAATGTGGCACTTTTCTTCAACGCACTCTGGTATTTTTTTTAAATCTAAACACTGGGGGTTTACACTGACGGTATTTCTGCTAAATGTAGGAGAGACAGAGGTCTTACAGCCCAGATGCCTCTTTATACAGAAAGGTGCTGCAAGGAAATACAGGAGTACTCTTTGAAAAAAAATTAGGGTTATTCTTCATATAAGCCCTGTGGAAAGGTTGCTGTACACAGTGAACCACTTATACTGCATTCAGTTCCATAATCTTGATGGAGACAAAAGCAACTGTGCAATCAGAATGGTTTTAGATAGGAAGAAAAGGGGAAAGTGAATATAGTTCTAATTGCAAAATGCAAACAAAGTATGCTGACAGCCATTTCCTAGCTCTGGCTTGGCACTCCTGTATCAGTCACACATCCCCTCAATATCAAGACTTTTGATGGATTTGGGTCATTTGACAGAGACACAGCATGCAGTACCCCCACATCTATAAAATGCTGCTGTGCCCAGCACTCCCTGATGCAGTATTATTTTCCCATCAAAACTCATAAATAGCATTGCTGCCACTAATAAAATGAAGTAACCACTCTATCAGCAGAAGCAAAAACATTCTATCCAGCACGTAATTTTGCGGCTGGGTTCACCCCTGTGCACCCAAGATACTTCCAGTATGCCATTTGCTATATTTTATTGCCGAACATGAAGGAAAGCATTTAGGAAATATACACTTCGGCTTCACCCTGTCTTTCCATGTTCCTTCAATTTAGGGCTTGTCTTTAGCCCTGAAAGCTATTTCACTGAGCACAGACTTATTCTGTGCATTCTGCAATCACGGAAACCCACCCATGACACTGACCTTTTGATGACTGTATCCTCAGGAGGATGTTAGTTATTACTGCCTTCTTCTCCCTGACAGTAGAAGTTAGATATTCATGGTCCAGAAGTTCAAGAAACAAACGCAGCTCAACTATTAACTCTTCCATGGCTGAAAGACAAAAAAAAATTACTTTTTCTAAAAAGTTCCCTTAGATAAAGTACAAAGTAAATTCTCATTTATTTACACTCATAGTTATTTTCTAGCATTTCTTAAAAAATTATGGTCACCCCTGCAGGAAAGAGACTGTATTCATCAATAAAACCAATTGACTGGCCCACTGGTGAACCTTACTGACATTTGTAGCAGTTACCTCAAAACTGATGCAGAAAAGACAGTTCTCACACACCACATCATCAAATCAGCACTAGACAAAAGTATAATAAGTGCAGGAGTGGTGGCCATATGCTTTTCTAGCAGTGCCACTCTAATTCGCCTCCCCTTTAACAAACAATTTCTAACTGCAGAACAAAATTATAGTTTGATAAAGTTTTGAGACAAATTGATAAGTTCAAAAAACTTTAGGGAAAATCTTTCTTTCCCTCATCTTATTTCTTCTGTTTGCTGTGGGGAAAAAAGAAAAAAAAAAGGTATTCCTTTTCTACAGTGATTTGTCTTTCTTATAACTTCCAAAGACAAGCTCCAAACCCTGGATTCCTGATGATGCACTTCGTATTTCATCCTATTTCTACTATTCCAGATCTCAAGGCTTTCCAGTTCTTTGACAAAATGGCATTCCCTCTCTGCATGCCCAATACTTTTGTTTTACCAACAAACTTTATAAGTACATTTCTACTTTTTTCTTTTTCCTTTCATATTAACGCTGAGTGTTGCATTGTCTTAATAACTGCAGTAGCTCAGACCACACATGTACCTGCATTTGTTACAGCCTCATCATGTAATACTTATTCATTAGGTATATTAGAAGCCCATGGTTTTGAACCTCATTTTCACGCTTTAGTTCTCTCATAATTCTGAGGTTCTCTGGTCTCTTTGTTTAAGTGGACTCTGCTTTTAGTTTAAGTTTCATCTTGGATAGAATAATTCACATTTCCATACTTTCTGTATCTGATTACATTATCCTCGTTAAAAGATGAGAAGAAACATCCATTTCATTCCAGGGCCACACCTAGGATTAATCTTAGTGCTATCCTCATTCAAAAATGCCTCTACTTAAATTTTTCTCTGCTTATTCACATTTGTTTTTACCATCTTTTCGAGGCCTAACTAGGCGACTGCTGCTAGGCCTCTTCAAGTGTCTAAAAAGAACATTCCTTGCTGCTTACTCCCTTACCAGCCCTTCCCTACTCCTAAAACCTTTTCTGATACGGTTGTTTACCCAAGTGAACCTGGAATGGTTTTTTCCATTTCTGAGAACATGTCTGGATATTCAAACAACCCTTGGTCTAGATGCATTTGTTTTATCCAACACTTGAGCACAGCACCGTGCAAGGGAACCTGCAGATGTCAGCTACAGTCCTACAAAGAACTGTTGGCCCCTTCTTGTCTCCAGTGAATCCAGATTCCCCCACTTGTTTGTCAACTGTAACTAACTGCCAGTACACTCTGGCTACTCTGGCAAGTAGCTGCCTAGAAGTCCATCAGAAATCCAAAGTATTTCACAATCACCGTATTACTTCCAGTGTTGTTCACCTTATGGAACAACTACATACATGCAACACAGCTTTCTGAGGCAAAAAGGTTCAGATTTGCAAAGCGGTGATCATAAGACTCAAGGAGGAAAAAATAAAGAGTACCTGTGACCCTAAAAAAATGATAGCCAAATAATCAGCTCTTATTTATGTTTTAAATTACACACTTTAGAAATAAGATCTATATTCCACTTAGTGTATAGTGGTCTCTTGCTTTTAAGTATGCTTTGAAGATAAATTTTTATTGTTGTTATGAATTTTATTTTAATTGTGGAATACGTTAATATCTTTATATTTACTTACTTATTATAGTACACATATTTCAAAAGCAACCAATACAATAGAATCTAGACAGTCATTGTGAAATCTGATCAGTATACAGTACAATAAATGCCTATTTTTCAAGTAGGTCTACAGCCATATAAACTACTGTCTGTAATTGCATATATTACTGCATTAATATATATTTGCAATAGCATGTTTTATGGTTTCTTTACTGCAAGGACTGTACATAAGTTGAAAGGGAGCTTTCCCTTCTCTTCACCATGAGCACCTTGTGCCACAATAACCCCATTTCTTTGCTGAGAACCTTCACTTCTGGAAAGGGAGAAAAGGATGAAAGCATCAGATATCACTGATGTGCACAGTGTGCATAACTGTTTTCAGTTATTAAAAATGATAAGATCCTTGTACTCAGGAGCTTATAATCTAACATAAACAGATAAAAATGAAAACAGAGCAAGAGGGAGTTATGAGGCAAAGAGACAGGCAAAGAACAGAAAAGAAGATAGGAAACCACTGCTGGAGAGACTCCTGGGAGCTGGCATCAGCCAAAATCCCTCCTGAGGCCTCCTCACATAAATGTGTGGCCTTCTCCTTTGCCTCTATGTCTTCAGAGGAAACCTGCATTACAGTCATTGGTGACCACAGCCCATTGATCTACAAATGACCAAGCCACTTAAGTTACTGGAAGCAGTTTCACTGCCCCCAGCAGAGGATTAAAAAACAAAAAAAGAAGTACCTTGGTTAGGATGGATAGAGTATGACAAGATGAAGCTGACACCAGTGAGGCAATGCTTAAAAATTCTCAAAGCCACCGCTTTAGTAACATGTTCATCCTAACCGCATTTACATTTGGCCTGGTGTCCAGCATTGTGGTTCAAATATCTAATAGTGCATCACAAAGGAACAGAAAGCTCAAGAAGACTTGCTCTTCCTGCCTTTGCAAGCTTACAGGTATACGACACTGACTTCAAGTAAACAGTTGTAAAAGCTAGTTTAAAATTTTATTATGTCAACAGAAAAAAAGTTAGCAGCGGCTGTAAATTGCCTGGCATAAATACTTAGATATTGCTTTTCTTATTTTTCTAACAGGATCAAATTGGGGTTGTAACCCACCAATGTGTGCAAGCACAAAGTTCTGAATTTCACCTTGTATATCACAGAATCATAGAATGTTAGGGACTGAAAGGGACCTCAAAAGAGCATCCAGTCCAATCCCCCCTGCTGGAGCAGGAACACCCAGATGAGGTTACACAGGAAGGTGTCCAGGCAGGTTTTGAATGTCTCCAGAGAAGGAGACTCCACAGCCTCCCTGGGCAGCCTGTTCCCGTGTCTGTTACCCTCACCGAGAAGAAGTTTCTTCTCAAATTTAAGTGGAACCTCCTGTGTTCCAGTTTGAACCCACTACCCCTTGTCCTACTATTGGTTGTCACTGAGAAGAGCCTGGCTCCATCCTCGTGACACTCACCCTTTACATAAACATTAATAAGGTCACCCCTCAGTCTCCTCTTCTCCAAACTAAAGAGACCCAGCTCCCTCAGCCTTTCCGCATACAGGAGGAGCTCCACTCCATCATCTTTGTGTCTCTGCACTGGACTCTCTCCAGCAGTTCCCTGTCCTTCTGGAACTGAGGGGCCCAGAACTGGACACAATATTCCAGGTGTGGTCTCACCAGGGCAGAGTAGAGGGGAAGGAGAACCTCTGTTGACCTACTGACCACCCCGTTTTAATACAGCCCAGGATGCCATTGGCCTTCCTGGCCACAAGGGCACAGTGGTTGCTCATGGTCATCCTGCTGTCCACCAGGACCCCCAGTTCCCTTTCCCCTGTACTGCTCTCCAACAGGTAATTCCCCAACTAATCCTGGAACCTGGGGTTGTTCCTACCCAGACGCAATACTCTACTCTATATATGCAATGATGTCAAACATCCAAAAAGAAAAAAGAGAAACACTGTTCCCAGTTAGCAAGAAATACTCTTCCTGTGTATCTTAAAAATACGCTTTGCTTTTTAATACTTTTTCTTCTTAAGCAAAGAACACAAATACTGCCATGGAGTGCATAAAGAATTGAAAACTCCTGTTTTTTAAAGACAGCAATGAATAAACTTGTACGTACATTGAAAAAAAAATTGCCTGTTTTCAATTCTTGGCTTATTTTCTGGATTAAGAATCTTCTCTTCTCCTTCCTAGAAATGTAATGATGTGCTCACAAAAAATAATGGAACTAAATAATAGAAAATCCACATAATACATATTTTCAGTAAGTAATCATTAGTTCTGAAACAGAGACTAAAAATGAGAGGGTTATGCAAGTCCTAAAGAAAAACATACTCCTCCAGTGAGAGATTACCCTTGGAAATCTGACATCACCACAAAATAAGAATAATAATCAGAAGGCTCTCAAAAAGGGGCCAATTTATTTGACAGTTTTGGCTGTATTCTCATTGCCAAAGGAATGACTTGTAAGTGGCAGGTGGTGAAAGTCAGGGCGGAGCCCAGGGATGCTAATCACAACAGTAAGCAGATTTTAGCTCGACTGAGGAGCAAAATCACATTCCATATTAAATGATGAGAAGTCATTCTATGCTCAATAGGAATTACAGGCCCCTAATGGGCTGCTGCAATTGCCACGCACAAATAAAAAACAATGATACATCCAGAAAGGCTTCCAAGACTGGCTCTCAAGAGTTTTAAAGTTTTTCAAGTGACAGTACATAAAAACTATATCCATGAGCCAGCAACAGAATACACCAAGGTAAAAATAATCAGAGGAAGGCAGTTACATCACACTGTAGTTTTTCTTCCAAACCAGAATGAAAACCAACTGGGATTGAAAGTGCATGATGATGTAATTATCCCAAATCTATATTTATGGGTACTAACTAGCCTATAACCATTTTTTAAAGAATACAAAGTTTTCACTTCAAATTGATTTAAAAAAATCTTAGGAGCGGTGTACAAACCTATCATAGAAATGTGAATTAAAATTTAGCTTCAAATTCTTAGATGATCCTTTTGATCAGTTCCTTGCACATTTACAGATGTTAAGGGCCGGAACAGACTATGTTGATGAGATCCACTAGAAGAGATCACATAATCTGGCTTCCTGCACAACACAGCAACTCCTCTGCTAGTATAGGGACTTGCATGTACTGAAAGCACATCTAGGAAAGCCCCAAATATATGCCAGCACTCTGTGCCATACGTCCAGGGGCAGGAAGGGATTTCATTTAACTTCCTAAAAAAATTCTATTGTATTTATGAGGCCAATCTTCAAGCTATAAGTGAAAATCAGATATTGAGAATAGGTGTACTTCAATCTGAATCCAAATACAACCCAATACAAGCGCACACATGCACATGCGTGTGTACACACACAAGCACTATATTGGGTAACCACTAAGAGGTTTTCAAAGTGGATGACCCAGCCTTAATTGCCTTTATGGTAATTTATTGCAATGCTATATTAAACGAAACACATAGCTAATTCTATAATGCTGTTTATTCTCTGAAAAATGTTCATGCTGCAGTTTCAGATGACATAAAAAAGATTTAAATGCATCTGTGTTCTCACCTCTTAAAAATCTAAGCCTCCATATTCTGTTAGCAGTACGATACTTTGGGACTTTCTTCAGAAGAAAGTCAAAGCTGATGATGGCTGGCTGGCTGAATGATTAAAAGTTATTCCACTTCACAATCTAATTAAAGCCTACTGAGATCCAATAAGCAAAAACTTCTTGAAACATACAGACTCGCCCACTCTTTCCAAAAAAAACCTCATTGGCATTTGGGTACATAAGCAACAGTGGAGAAACCAGACATATGATCTAGTTCTGAATCAAAACCAGAGTGTGAACTGCATGTTTATAGCCATTTCTACTGAAATAGTGTCATCATCCTAAGTTTTGGATGTTGTCATTTGAATATTTTAATAAAATGCTCATAATAGAATACAGCTGGGGAATCCATGTCTGTATTTTATAAAAATATAAATATCAGAGACAGTATTAAAAATATAAAGCCATAAGGAGACAAACATCTTCAAACTATGAAGAAAAACACAAAATCACTTTTACTTGCTTCCACTCAATCCAATAATGCAGTTACAAAAATCCAGTAATTAATGAAAAAGTTCTTTCATGACTACATTATAATTATCTGGGAAAAGAATTTCACAGAGAAATACACAAAATTTGGAAGCAGATACTGACAGGGTATTTAGCACTAGGGAAATTTTAAATTTTCTTCAATATGCTATCAGAAATGTATTTGAAAACTATATAAATATCCTATCCACCAAGAAATTAAAAGACATGCCGTTTGAAGAACACAGAGTGAAAAGACAAGATTTTTCAGTAGGAGAGTTTTCTCTTGCTTGCCTTGTCCTTTCTTTGCTGCCCTATTGACTGTAGGGCATGAGGTGTTGAACTCTACCTGCTAAATGTGCTGAAGACCTGCTTCAAAAAGTAGAAATGATCATCTTGGGGGTCCATGGCATTACAGGAAGGAATGGTAAAAATGTATGAAAAAGGGGTGAACCATAAAAAGTAGATGAAGCCCTAAAGATGAAGAATTAACACAGAGCAAGTAAAACACATACAAGGATTGTCATCAAAATGTATAAGCATAAAAAAAACAATGATACTTAAACCTCTCTAAAACTTCATAACAATCATCTTTTGTTTAAAATTCGGAGCTCCCCAGACTGTCACAAACCGTCTTTCCAGACAGCTTGGGGCAAGAGAGGCAAAACACAGCTACTACAACTCCTCCTGTCTCATGCATATTTATGATCAAGCTCAATAAGTGTCAAGGGATCCTTTCAGCCACAATCCACATGTATTCCTCTTTTTCTTTCTGCCTTCTGCTTCGGTTTTCAAGAAACTGGCTTTTACAAAACCAGCCTTCCAAAAAAGTTACCAGAGCTCCAAATGCTGCTGTTGCAATACTTAGGTGATAAAACAAGAAGGGGAAAGCACTAAGGAATGTTTGGACAAGAAACAAGCTGCCAAAAATCCTACTCAGCCAGCTACAGCCATGCAATAAGTGACAGCAATGCAAGAGTGTAATCTATGAGCATAAGGTAGATGGATAGAGTTTATTTTTTAAAGTCCAGACCACTGTTTAAGCATTGCCACAGACCTTGGAGAGGAATGCTTCCTTTCAAACAAGTTCACGGACTCACAAAACAAAAAAGAAAAGAACGAAGAAAGAAGACAAAGGGAAAAGGCAAAAATTAGTATTACAGGCATTTATTCTTATTAAAGTATTAATTATCTACACTGAACTCATAATATGCTAGCCAAAAAAATTGCTGGTAACTAACTACAGAAGTGGACTTGAACAAGTTGCTGAAGGCTTTCTCTAAAAGTATATTTTTCCATATGAGTTTTTTTTTGTTTGTTTCCCAAATGAATGTAACATACCTTGTAAAACAAAAGAACACGGATTTCTCTCCAACTGCATACCCAGCAGCCTGGCTGACACCCTCACCCTCCTGTCCGTGTGCTCACTGTGGGCATTCAGGTTGAGTTTTCTTTTCAGACTCCCATGGCCCTACTAGGGCAAAACATTGAAATTTATTCCATTTAACCATCTCCAAATGTATCAGCTGATATCATCTTGTCAGGACAAGACATTCCAGGTCTTGCTCACTGGCTCCTGCATTAGCTCAACTCCTCCACTGCTCCAAACCACAAAAGATAAGCAGCCACTACAGAATTAATAAACAGGCTCTGATTCCATAAAAGAAAAGCAGTTCCCTCATGAGGGAAAAAGGAGGAAGAAAATCTGTGGTAGGAGGTGAAAAGCTGCCCCAGACTCTGGGTCCCAGGAGGAGATGAGGCTCAGTTAGGACTGAGACACAAAGCATTGCAGTACATCTATGAGTTCTTCACCCAGGTCCTCAGGTGCACAGAAATCTGTTTTTAGGGTAGGGATTTCTTTCAAAGTTGTGAATAATTACATATCCAGCAAGAATGTGAGACAGTAAATTAATGAACTTAATGGGATGGAAAAACAGAGTTGTAAAACAATGACAAAGAAATACAAATATGGCAACGGTAGGAACTGCACAGTTGCATTTGGTATTTTTTGTATTCAGCAACACAATTTTCATACATAATACGTAAAATAGTAAACTTATAAATTATTCAAGAAGTCCTAAGGCTACAGCTATACCTGCAGTACAGTCCAAGAACAGTTTGCACTCTGTGAATGTGGTGTTATAGGCTTCCAGTGGGCAGAAATGACATAATATTTCATTTTATAAGAACAAGCCGAGGAGTCCTCTCATTTGTATGCGAAGATTTGTTGTTGTTGTTGTTGTTGCTTTGGTATCCTACAAAAATTTTTTATACCACAATTCTCACTGCTTGGTCCACTGCATGGTGAGTAACTTCTACCATACATTGCTTATTGTCTGGTGTTCTTCCTAAGGAGAGAAGCATGTTCGACTATTCCCATGAAGCTTTTAAAATTTTTTTTAAATACATGTACAAATGTATAGGACTTTAAGAGAATATCCCGGAGTAACCATCTTCTTACATAACACTGAACTTCCCTCACAAGCAGCCACCCAAACTATAATTTTAACAGCTTTGCACAGTCTGATGCTCAAAAAGGAACAATGTCTTAGACAAGTTGCCCCAGAAAATTCTTGGTTTTATGGAAAAATGAAAACCAACCTGTTAAACCTCATAAACCAAGACACAGTCAAGATGACAAAACCAAATAAAGTGTTCAGCACATATAATGTAGTACTATTAATATTGCATTCTGTATTTAGCCCCTTGCACTGGAATTGTATGGCACTAACGGAAAAAAAATGGTACTGGATCTGATATCAGTCTGTGGTGGGAGACAGAAAGCAGAGTTCGAGGTGTCAGGCAGGTAATGAAAGTGAGGACTGACTTTGGTGATGCAAAAGTAGGGCTGGTGGCAGAGCCTCTATGCTAAGCAAATCCACCAATGGGTGACGTGGAACAGCTCTCCTCCTCTGCAAGGCCCTCAAAGCTTTTTCTCCAGGACGCGCACACACACACACCTTCTATCACTTTGCTGAGCTTCTTTGGTGTACCATTCACCTGGACGTGTCTCTGACACACACAATCTGTAAATGTGACCGTGAAATACATCCCCTATGGAAAACAGCAATATATGCGTTTCAACAGCAGATTCAGCTAGCTGTGATGAAGTAGGAAAGTTGTAATTCTAAAATGGGGAATTTCAATTCCTTTGTCCCTTGCAGCCCTTAAGTTAATTCTCTGAAATACATCAATGTCTCTCTGACTCTTCCTCTTTCTGGTTCTCCTATTTGATCACAATGTAGACAGGAAAATTAAATAAAATCGTAACGTTAATAGTTTCTGACCAAAAAAACCCCAAAAAGTCAAGCTCATCCACCCAGAGGCATATTATTCCTTTCAGCTCCCTCACTCAGCACACCTCTACAGCAATGCAACATCGGACCGACCAAAGGCTCCCTACGTAAACCTCCTGTGCCGACTGACAGGGTGAGTGGATTTGGTCCAGGTGCCTCTGGGCTTGGACACAGACTGCTCCGAAGGATGGTCACAGCGAACACACTAACTAGAGGTAAGGAATCAGCCAGGAGCAGAATTCACACTTGCTAATGGAGCTTGACAGAGCAACCTTCAAGGCTTCTTTTTTGTCTCCATACATAGTTATAAGCAAAGGTTACACTTTCTCTTGAAAAGCAGATAAGGTTAACATGTACTTCTTAGAAATCTATGAAAATTTAGGTCCCAGAAACTAAACTATAGTTCCTTAAAACCGTAGAACAGAAGTCAGGAAAAAAAGTGTGCTTTATATATTTGTTAGTAGTGGTGCTAAAGAATACACAAGTGACAAGCTGGTTCAATAAGTCAACAGATATTTTGCCAGTTGAGCTGAGGACTGTGTTGGAATTCAAAACACAATTTTGTAATAACATCTCATACTGCTTTCTGCCTTCAAAAATACGCAGAAACTTCCTCATTTAAATATTCTAGCACAATGCTGGAGGTGCCCATGAGACTTTTAAAGAAATGCAGCTGTATGCAGGTAAGGTTCACTGTCCTGGCAAAACAGGCTTTATCACAATGGGGCCTTGAGACTGAACGTGATGTAGAGGAAGGATCATGAATGCTCTGGAACAGTTTTCATGACCGGATTTAGTGCCATCAAATCTGATGTAAGAAGTTGTTACCATGTCACTGACAGCCATCTAGTGAACCATATGAAACACACTAATCATAAAGCCACATATTTTCAATAACCGGAGTACTGATAATATGGTGATTTTTGTCTCCAGCACTGATCAGATAAGAAAACAAGGAATCATACCATTAAATTTCAAAAGACTTGAGCATTTCATGGCATGTAACACAAACCATGAACTCTTCCTTTAAAAATCAGTAATATGTCATTTGAATTACTGACTGTATAATGTGTCATAACATGGACGGAACCACTGAAATTAGTGAAGCAATTTCTTCACAGAAGCCTTCAAAATGCACAGTCAGATCCCTGAAAGGTGAAATACTGGATACTGCACAAGCTTTCAAAGAAAACTCTCTTTCTCATAGTACCAACAGTTATTCTGAAGACTTACTATGAGCTGGACCTGCAGAAAGACGAAGTGCAAAGCTGGACACTGAAGTGGACTACAGCAATCTTAGTGCTGTTTGCTGGAATGTTTCTTTGGAGTACAAAATTCCGGAAGGAACCTGAACCTTTGTCTGAAATAATACAGATTCTAACAAATTTATTAACTACTATTTTGTGTTGTGTGGGGGTTTTGATTGTTTAGTTTTGTTTTATATACGATCTGCCTAAATACACAAGTTGGACTTAAAATTGCTTTTCCCTCATCAAACAAAATAAACATTAAACTATCTTCATATTCTAAAGATACAGAATAAAACAAATAAAACAGCAAATTCCCCTCACAACAAAACAGAAAACAAAATTATTAAAAAATGTGGGTCCTTATCTGGTGTAGTTATGGTTTCAGTAATGCTCAACTAATTCATTGCTACCCAGGATATACAGCTAATACTTGTAAGTTATAGAGATTTCATTTTAATTGTAGATGTGTTTCGAATTTATCATGAAGCCACAAACATATGTTTAACAAACACTAATGAACTGCTGCCAACACCTTCCTCTCAGACTGCTCCAGCCACCTTTTCCTCTTCTATCCAATCACCCTCACACCTCTTTGGAATACACACTGTGCTAGACAGACTCACCTACAAGATCTTAGGGAAAATTTACTTCCCTGGATTTCACCCCCCTTGGCCGCTTTCAGTTTTCTGCAAAATTATCCAGTTTTTCTACATCTGGTTACGCTGCCCCATATGTTTGGCACAGCCTTCCTTCTCCTGGCCAGACAACCTCCCTCTCTCCCATGAAATCCCTCTTTCTTTCAGCATTCCCTTCAACAATAATCCTCACATTCGCCCTCACCTCACAGTTGTACCATGTCTCGTCATGCAGCTGTTTGTTTTTTTTAAATCTACCTTTAGGCCAGACTGCGCAAACATTTTCCCATGGTAAAAAAAAAAAAAAGAAGTCCCAATTCTTCTGATCAGTTTCACTAACCACAAGAATAGGATGAGATCAGAGAAAAGAAAATACCCGTGTTTTACTTATTAACATCTAAAAGGCAGTAATTTCATTCCTGTGTATCAAGAGCAAAGTATACCAATAGTCGGGTATCTGTTCCCCTTGCCAGCAGTGGGAGGATGCAGGACAGAGGATGGAGAACAGGGCAGCTGCTGGTTTGTACCTGGCACTGGCATGGGCACTGCCTGGCCGTGCCTGCTAACAGACGGCCCTTTTCAACAGTGAGGTGACATTAAAAAAAAAATCCGTAAAGAGTATTTCAAATCTCAGAGGATATATATCTGAAATGTTACCATTACCAGAGGCCCTCACTCATCCCAAGTCTGGGTGCATTTTTGTAGGGCAATGCGTTAATTTACTGTTTGTAAAATGAGCTGCCACAGAACAGCACAAATGACATCAGCTTCTCACTGTTAGGACATCTAAAATCTTCATATCTGGATGGATACGAAGAGAAAAAAAAAAAAAAGAGAAAAAAAATGCACTTCACATGTATAGTCAGCGTATTCTCCTCGTGACTGCCCGCTTGTGTCAGCTGATAGACACCATAAAGATAAAAATGGACCATTGGATTCAGAACAAAACCTTCTATTCATATTATACAGCTACCTCTGAGCATACTTCAGCAATATCACTTGGGCAAGGAAGCCACATTTATGACCAGAAGGATCACTGCAACTCCATTTGTGCCCACCAGACTTCGGTCCCAGCTGAGGGAATATCCTGATCAACATGAGCTCCACCGGGGATTGAGTTTGCCATCGATTTCATGCCTTGTATCACTGGATAAGGCCCTGGATGGATTGTTCAACAATATCTGCTAAAAGGTGCTTCCCAGTTCTTCCTCTGTTCCTGAGTAACAAAGAAGATGCTCTGCCAAATGTCCTCCCACTGAGATCTCAAAGGCAAAAAGCCAGCACCCCCTTTCAAGGGGAAAAAAAAAGAAAAACAAAAAACAAAACCCAGCAAGGATTTCAGTTTCTGGAAGTTTGCATATTTTCCTGGGTTTATATGCTTTGTTTTTCACAGACCCGTAACCTAACTGGGAAACCACAGACTGCTGCATCTGTTGGTCTCAGTTATTATCAAAAATGTGCTGACTCTATATAAAAGCTATCCCATTGCATCATAGCACAAATAATGTGTGTCACGCCTGAAGCCGTGCGCAGATGAGGCCAGTGCAGCATCCCGCCATGGCCAGGCTGGGGAAGGACCAGCTGGTGCGGCCGGGCAGTGATTTGGCTCCACCAGCTCAGCCACTGCCATTACACAAGGGTAAAAGCTATCGATGGCAAACATTTGCATCCCTGCCTCATCTCACCATCTGCTTCTGCTGCTGCTCACTTGAAAATTAATACGGCGGTTGCTTGAATCAGAAGCTAATGCTGCATCTGTCTTCCTTGGTGCTACAGATGATTATTAGACCACATGTGCAATTCTCTTTGCAACTCAAATGGGGCAACACTGGCCTTTAATCTGACAGGATCCTTCCTTCATCAAGAGAGACCAAAATGGTCCATTTGCAACTGTACACCCTGAAACAAACTGGCCTAAATCTTCCTCCTCCTGGTCTGTGCTCCCTTACTTTCCCTTCTTCTTCTTGCCCCATACACTTTCATTTGAGCTAAAAAGTAAATTAATAAAGTGTAAATTTCTTTCAGAGAACATTAAAAGGTCTTTCACAAGCAAATGTACAGAAAACTCAAGGCTGGTCTTGTTTAGATTTCCTAGTTCAAAGTCTAGGGCTGTTCACCAGTCATGGACATTAAAGAAACAACAAAAATTGCATTTTATCCTCTCAATCATTTATTCCTAATAGTTTCTTATTTGCATCTGATTTGCACTGCATTGAGTAGAAATGTGAGAATAATCAAGTATATACTGCCATAAAGTCCCTGACATTAGCATACTCATACAAATCTTAATCCCGTGGCCTTTAATCCAGAGAAAGTCTCAAAAAGGTATTCCCTATATGTAAATTGCAACATATTGATTTTAGAGAAGGGCTAACTTCACAGGCTTCAGAGGAAAAATTGTGAGATGGAAATCTGTTCTTTCCCATGTAAGACATGCTGGAAACTGCTTACAGGAACATTATCAAATTGAATATTTTTAAAAGCCTGCTAGTAAAACTGATTTTACCCTACATGCACTTTTCATCACTCAAGTTAGAAATTAAGAAACAAAGCAGTCAAATCAACTTTGATAGGTTTTAGGGGAATTCTAGAGATATGTATGTATCTAAAACAAACCAGCAAAACCCCTACCCTCCTGTTCAAAGCAGTTTGAAAAATGCAGTGAAGAAACTTCTAAGAAAGTCTGCAACCCTTTTTTTTTCGTAAGTTATATTTTGAGCACTGCGGTTATAGGCAATAAGCTGCTAAAACTGAAAAGAAATAATATGTAAGACAGGTTAAAATGTTTCATCATGTCCTAGTCCTTCCCAGTTCTGTCCCCCTACTTGCAGCAGCTCACAACATATACACACATTAGCAATAAAATAATGCAAGATGACCTCCTTCACCTCCTGTCAACAAGACAACCACAGACAATTGGCAAAAGGTGGTAAAAGACAGTGGAAAAATCAAAACTATTTAAATAAGTCTTTGTTTTGGAATGCTTGAGAGTGGCAGAAAGGTGATTCAAAAAGGCCAGGCTGTCCTGTGAATGGGAAGGAGCATGAGAAGAAAAACAAGACAGAGATGGATCATTCAGACTCCATGAACCTTAAGAGTATTTCTTAAAGAAAAACAAAAAGGTTTTATCTCAGTTAAACATTTTTTTAATAGGAAAGATGCAAGCATGCACTTGTGGTAAAGAGGTTTTTTTTCCTCTTCTGTGCTGCTTTAATCAGTTTTGCCATTACTACACTTTTTTGTCTCCAATTCTTCTGGAGACATACAAAGAAAGGCAAAATCAGATTATGCTTTTTTTTCATTCCAGATGGCAAACTGATGAAAACTAATAGCCAAATCAAGAAATGAATTATGATGAAGGCATGGATTCTAAAATAACTCTTTGCAATTTTTCAAGTGAGAGAGGCAGGAGAGTAAATATCATCACATAACTTTTAGAAAGTGATTTACATTCTCAAGGTACTGTAGACCTATTAACTATTTCATTTTCCTACCAACCTTTTGGCTTACAAAGTAGCACTGTCTCTGGTTTACGGATGAGAAACTGACACAGGCTTAGTACCACATAGACCTTCACGGAGCATCACTCAGTGCTGCCAAAAAAAGGAGCAGCCGCATGTACCCTTCTCAAACCCAGGCTGTCATTCCTGGCTCTTCTCTGGGCTTCCACGTGTGCTTGTACAGCCACAGGATGGACTGGATCAGGGACTGATCAGTTTTTAGGTGCAATACCTAGTACATGTTAAAGTAACTTCATGGTGGAACACCGTCTATTTGTACCTAAATTAACGCCCCATGGCGCTCCGTGAGGCTGTAGTCCCAAACTCTGGCTGTTTATAAATCACTTTTATCTTAGTATCAGGCAATAGTGGGGGATCTCAATATGGAAGAATCATGTGGTCTTCACTGTCTGATTTCCTGACATATCACAAGGAGAAGGATGACACATGACAGAGATGATGACCCATTCCCATGGCAAACAGGGAGAATTTTGTGTACATCCTATACCAGGAATACCTGATGTTTCCCCCCTGGAAACACCAGCAAAGGACTGGGAAAATTGCATGTTCTGTAGTTCTCTAAATCCACAAATCTGGTGTCAACATAATTTCTGCACTATAACATCAAATTAGCCGTATAGACCAAATATATCCACACTGAATGTGCAACATCAGATGTTTGAGACACATCTCAGATTCAAACAGCATTTGTCTAACAATTCCCATTAATGGCAAAGAAATTGCCCCTCCGAGCGTCAACAGCTGCTGAGATAATCTAACACTTAGAACATTTGAAAATCCAAATCAAGCTGTGGCCCTCTCAAGATTAATCTGACTAATTTTATCCTTTTTTGACAGTGGTGTTATTTTTGTCTTTGGCTTTTGTAATTAAAATGTGGATCTAAATCATGTGACCTGGATTCAGTGGAAAGTCTTTAAGGACTTTCTGAGAAGAGATAAGCTTTCCTTAAACCTTAAAAAAGCCAAAATGCTTATACAATAAATGATTAGATATTTGTATTAGTGAATTAGAAATATGTGTTTGAAACATACAGAATTTACTATTACACTATTAATAACTTTAATAATATTCAATTTTATTAATAAGTTTCAACACCACTTTGCAGGTTTCCTTGCCTTTGCAGGGCTGTTCCAGGGCCACAGTCCCATGAGTGGGGCCAGACCCCAGTGGCAGGAGCAGCCTCTGCATATGCTACAGCGTGGCTGGACCAGATGTGCAGGTGCTGATAAATAACAATAAAAATTATGATGATGGCAGAACCATGTAAGCATTCACGATTTTCTAGTTTCCAGCCTCTCCTCGATCTATAATGCCAAACTGCCTCAGATGGCTGGCAAGAAGTCAGAGGCTGACAGCCATCCTGGCAGGGCTCAGCCCCCAGGGCCCTCACCTCATTAGCCTGACACAGAGCAGAAGGATGCTGAGCCGCTGCCAAACGGGGGGGTGCGGGCTCAGAGGGACACCCAATTTCCGCATACAATGCTCCCCACTGAAGCCAAAGAGTCTGGCCTGGGAGGATAATCACAGGCCATGTTGGGCCCCCAGATCTACATTTTTGGCTTGCACTTGCCTGCAGGAACATGGCTTACCTAAGTCCAGGAGCAGTGAGCAAGAGGACTGGATTTCAAGCCAAGCCACAGATCATTTGCAGTATGGATTAATTAAAAACTAATCAGATTTCACTTTTTACCCTCCCATAGTAAGAAAGAATAAATGCTTTGGAATTAAAATGCTCAACCATGTCAATACATCTCCCTCCCTTTTCACCGACTGCCGCACGTGCCAGGGTGCAGCCTGGCTGTATGTGGCTAGTGTATATCTCTGCCATGCTGACACTACCAAAAATTATTTCACAGGCTATGGTGAAACTGTATTCAACTGTATCAGCTTAGCCTACAAGCCTGAAACAAGAAGAACACAGGAAAGTAAAACAAGAAGTAAAAATTGTCATCATATTCAAGCAAACCACATGTGCAAGTCTGAAATGTTCATTATAAAATTCCAAGCAATAGTCTCAGTTTTGTTGCACTGAGACTATATTTTGAAATAATGAAAGAGCAAGGGTGGAAGGGGGCTTGGAATAAAAGCCAGCAGGTGTGATTATTATTTGGAGAATTCTTATGCACTTACTCTTCAGAGCACTGCATGAATATTCATTAAGCCTCCCAGCTTAGGAGGTTTCAGATTGGAGTGTTGATATCTTCACTTTACGGAAGAAAAAACAAGGCATAAAAGCCCAGCTTCAGACCACTAAGTGGAATTTGAGGACTGTAGTTTCTCCATAGCCTTATCAAGTCTTTTACCAATTTTCTTCAAGGAAAAAAAAAAGAGCTACAACTAAGTGACTGTGGAGAAAACGAATTGCCTAAGACCACTACAAAAATAAATGGCAATGCCAGAGAGGAATTCAGAGCTCTGAAAATAGTCCAGTACTCTGGTCCTTAGGGAATACTGCTTGAGTACAGCAAATCATGAGCTAATATCACTCTTCCGAGCTCTGGTAGCAGTTTCCCAAAGCATGCTCACAGTTCAATGATCCATGAAAGTGACCAATGGAGCAGTACTGTCAGCAGAGTTTCAGATTAAAACCAAAAAGCATTCACTGAGCTCTTAACATAAATTTTAGGTTCAGCAACAGTGCCTCAAAAACATTGCTCTTTGGCAATTATCACAGTCAGGTGGCATTTTTCAGAAAATATCTCAAGTTTGGAAAATAAGCTTTTGTCAGGGAGTGTCTTGCAAGCCCTGTATATTCTGATATGCTGTTGAGGACTATCATAGGAAACACCTGCCTGAGTGTAACTTAGAGATGGGCACCTATTCAAGTGTACATTAGAGAATCTGTATCCTTCAGCCAAACACAGAGGCAAACAGTTTTGCTTCAAGAAGCTTCAATAACTTCTCAAAAACTTATTTAGAAAAGAAAAAATACTGGCTGAAAAGTCTGTGTGGAAAACCTAGGAAGTAGTCAAATGATATGCTGTGCATCAACACCTTTGTTCCCCAAAAAACAGAAGACTAAAAGGAAGACACTAGAGGACTCAGTAGACTCACTTCTGGTTCTTCATGGACCTGTGAGATGCACTGAAGCAACTGGTATCTCCTCTATATCCTCCAGGTTCCCCGTCAATGGAGATAAATCATAGACTCATAGAATCATTTCAGTTGGAAGAGACCCTCAGGATCATCAAGTCCAAGCATAACCTAACTCTAGCACTAAACCATGTCCCTAAGAACCTCATCTAAACGCCTTTTAAGCACTTCCAGGGATGGTGATTCCACCACTTCCCTGGGCAGCCTGTTTCAATGCCCAACAACCCTTTTCGTAAATAATTTTTTCCTCATATCCAATCTAAACCTTCCCTGGTGCAACTTGAGGCCATTTCTGCTTATCCTATCACTTGCTACTTGGGAGAAGAAACCAACCCCCCTCCATGCTACAACCTCCTTTCAGGTAGTTGCAGACAGTGATAAGGTCTCCCCTCAGCCTCCTTTTCTCCAGGCTGAACAGCCCCAGCTCCCTCAGCCGCTCCTCATCAGACTCGTGCTCCAGGCCCCTCACAGCTTTGTCACCTCCTCTGCACTCTTTCCAGTATTTCAATATCCTTCTTATGATGAGGGGCCCAAAACTGAACACAGGATTCAAGGTGGGGCCTCACCAGCACCGAGCACAGTGGCACAATCACTTCTCTAGTCCTGCTGGCCACACTATTTCTGATACAAGCCAGGATGCTGTTGGCCTTTTTGGCCACCTGGGCACACTGCTGGCTCATGTTCAGCTGTCAATCAACACCCCCAGATCCCTCTCTGCCAGGCACTTTCCAGCCACTCTTCCCCGAGCCTTTAGCGCTGCCTGGGGTTGTTGTGACCCAAGTGCAGGACCTGGCACTTGACCTTGTTGAACCTCATACAATTGGTCACAGACCAACGATCCAGCCAGTTGAAGTCCCTCTGTGTGGCCTTCCTACCCTGCAGCAGATCAACACTCCCACCCAATTTGGTGTGATCTGCAGACTTACTAAGGGTGCACTCAATCCCCTCATCCAGATCACTGATAAAGAGACTAAACAGAACTGGCCCCAACACTGAGCCCTGGAGAACACAGAATCACAGAATCACAGAATCGACTGGGTTGGAAAAGACCTCAGAGATCATCGAGTCCAACCCTTGGTCCAACTCTAGTCCGTTTATTAGATCATGGCACTAAGTGCCATGTCCAATCTCAGTTTAAAAACCTCCAGGGACGGCGAGTCCACCACCTCCCTGGGCAGCCATTCCAATGCCTGACCACTCTCTCTGTAGAGCATTTCTTTCTAATATCCAGCCTAAATTTCCCCTGGCAGAGTTTAAGCCCATGCCCCCTTGTCCTATTGCTGACTGCCTGGGAGAAGAGACCAATCCCCACCTGGCTATAACTTCCCTTCAGGTAGTTATAGAGAGTGATGAGGTCACCTCTAAGCCTCCTCTTCTCTAGACTAAACAACCCCAGCTCCCTCAGCCTCTCCCCATAGGTCTTATGCTCAAGTCCCTTCACCAGTCTTGTTGCTCTTCTCTGGACTCGCTCCAGCACTTCAATGTCTTTCCTGAACTGAGGGGCCCAGAACTGAACACAATACTCCAGGTGTGGCCTCACCAATGCAGAGTACAGGGGAAGGATCACTTCCCTTGTCCTGCTGACCACGCTATTTTTGATATAGGACAGGATATCATTGGCCTTTTTGGCCACCTGGGCACACTGATGGCTCATGTTGAGCTTCCTGTCAATTAGTACCCCCAGGTCCCTTTCTGTCTGACTGCTCTCCAGCCACTCTGCGCCCAGCCTGTAGCGCTGCAGGGGGTTGTTGTGACCAAAGTGCAGCACCCGGCACTTGGCCTTATTGAACTTCATCCCATTGGAATCAGCCCATTTTTCCAGTCTGTCCAGATCCCTCTGCAGAGCCCTCCTGCCTTCCAGCAGGTCGACACTCCCTCCCAACTTGGTGTCATCAGCAAATTTGCTGATGATGGTCTCAATCCCCTCATCTAAATCGTCAATAAAGATGTTAAACAGGACTGGACCCAACACTGACCCCTGCGGAATACCACTAGTGACTGTTCTTAACCCAGTGTAGAGTACACTTGTCCAAGCCATGGGCTACCAGCTTTTGCAGGAGTATATTATGGGAGACAGTGTCAAAGGCCTTGCTGAAGTCCAGATAGACCACATCCACGGCTTTCCCCCCATCCACCAGGTGAGTTACCTGATCATAAAAGGAGATCAGGTTGGTCAGACAGGACCTGCCTCTCCTAAACCCATGCTGGCTGGCTCTGATCCCTTGTCCATCCTGAAGGTGCTGTGTGATTCCATTCAGGATGATCTGCTCCATAACCCTGCCAGGCACCGAGGTCAGGCTGACAGGCCTGTAGTTGCCAGGGTCAGCTTTGCAGCCCTTTTTGTGGACTGGGGTAACACTGGCCAATTTCCAATCATATGGGACCTCCCCAGTGAGCCAGGACTGTTGGAAGATGATGGAGAGAGGCTTGGCAAGTTCTTCTGCTAGCTCCCTTATCACCCTAGGATGGATCCCATCTGGTCCCATAGACTTGTGAGGATCCAGATGGCTCAGTAAATCACCAACTATTTCCTCCTGGAATACAAGGGCCCTATTTGGGTTCCTATCTCTGTCAACCACCTCCAGAGATGAGTTGTCCTGAGGGCCACCTGTCTTGCTGGTAAAAACTGAGGCAAAGTAGGTATTAAGTACCTCAGCTTTCTCCTCATCTTTGTTAACTATATTTCCCTCAAAGTCCAACAGAGAATGGAGGTTTTCCTTGCCCCTCCTTTTGTTGTTAACATATTTGAAGAAGGACTTTTTATTATCCCTGACAGAATTGGCCAAATTAACTTCAAATTGCACTTTTGTTTCCCTGATTTTTTTTCTGCATGATCTAGCTATTTCCATAAATTCTTCATAAGTAGCCAGCCCTTTTTTCCACAGTCGGTAAAGTCTCTTTTTATTTCTGATTTCACTCAGAATCTCCCTGTTTAACCAAGCTGGTTGTCTTCCCCGCTGGCTAGCCTTTCAGCACACTGGTATAGCCTATTCCTGTGCACTCAAAACCTCCTGCTTGAAGCATGTCCAACCCTCCTGGGCCCCCTTGTTTTTAAGCATTGTTTCCCAGGGTATGCTCTGAAGTAGACTTCTGAATAGGCAAAAATCTGCCCTCCGGAAGTCCAGCGTAGAGGTTTTGTTAATGGTTTTCCTTGCATCTCTGAGTATTGAAAATTCTATTATTTCATGGTCACTATGCCCCAGGCGGCCTCCAACCACTACATCTCCCACCAGCCCTTCTCTGTTTGTAAACAGTAGGTCTAGCGGGGTCTTGCCTCTGGTAGGCTCATTTACCAGCTGATGAAGGAAATTGTCCTCTATACACTCTAGGAACTTCCTAGACTGCCTCTTCTGTGCAGTATTGAGCTCCCAGCAGATATCCGGCAGGTTAAACACCACTCGAGACCGGCTGCCAACTGGATTTGGCTCCATTGACCACAATTCTCTGGGCCTGGCCCTCCAGCCAGTTCTTTATCCATCGCAGAGTACACCAATCCAGGCCATGAGCTGCCACCTTCTCCAGGAGAATGCTGTGGGATATGGTGTCAAAGGCCTTACTGAAGTACACAACACCCACAGCCTTTCCCTCATCTACTAGTTGGGTCACCTTGTGATAGAATGAGATCAGCTTGATAAACAGGACCTGCCTTTCATAAACTCATGTTGACTGGGCCTGATCATATGGTTCTCTTATAAGTGCCATGTGACGCTACTCAAGATCATCTGCTCCATGACCTTGCGTGGCACCGAGGTTAGACTGACAGGTCTGTAGTTGCCCACATTGTCCTTCTGGCCCTTCTTGCAGATGGGTGTCACGTCAGCCAACTTTTAGTCAACTGGGACCTCCCCAGTTAGCCAAGATTGCTCATAGATAATGGAAAATGGCTCAGTGATCACCTCTGCCAGCTCCCTCAGCACCCTTGGGTGTATCCCATCTGGGCCTATAGACTTATGGGTGTCCAAGTGGTGTAGCAAGTTCTAATTTCTTTTGTTCTGAGCCTTGGTATCTGCTAAAGAAAGACACTACATTTGATTTAGGGATCCTTATATCATATTTTTAGGAGGCATATGAAAGCAAGATATGAATTCTTGCATATGCCATCTAACAGTTTAATTTTTTTGCAAGCATACAAATCTGAAAGCATGACAAGAAGTGCTGCAGATGTAGCTAACCAGAGTATGATCTCAAAGGTCTGCCAACAAGCAGCCAAATGTATCTATCTTATTGGTTCAGTCATTTCTAACCTTCCCTGAACTAGAAGGAAACAAGTTGCTATTCATCCTCATTTACAGTATATTCCTTTGCGTAAAGGCCACACAAAGGGTCATAGGTGCACTGGCAGGGTTTAATCTTCTAGGTGGTCTAAGGAATGGTGAGGTTTTTCCAAATGAACAAATAAATATATAGCTTCAAGCCTTTCCCACTTAAAAGTAAACAATGTGAAGCTAAGTAACATAAGAACTTTAAGGAGAGTAAAAACAAACCAAGGAAAAAGACTGAGACAATACAGATGGTAGAAACCTGAAAAATGCAAAGTCTGGCAAGGGGAAAATTGGGAATAAAGTTTAGGAAGAAGCTCTGAAAAGTTGCTCTCTGTATGGCACTTTCACACAGGGTGCCTTAACTGTAGCCTTGCCTGATGCTGCTGGGAAAGGTTGTTCCCATCATTCACACACCAGCTAATGGAAAACCAAGAAATGCCCATTCCCACCAGCTCTGCTGGGCTGTGGCCCTCCCTCTCCCACTGTGCCCTCCTGCTCCTCCTCAGCGTGGAGCACTTGGAGGAGAGAGCGCCATGTCCCCATGACACCCCAGCACCTCCCTACATCCTACATGGCACCTCCCCAGTCTCTTTCTGTCTCTGTCATCTTGATTCCGCTCTCCATCCCACATGACAAAAAGGAACTTTCAGTGAACACATCTACTTTATGTATCAGCAATAGAACAGGGAATGTATAAAACCGTGGGACAGACAGAACACTAATTTTTATAATGCTACATCCTGCTTACAAAGCCCACGTATAGATGATTAAAATGCTTAAAAGATCAGGCAGACTTGCTTCAGAGAAAAACCAAAGACATAATCCATTTGTCTTAGGAAAGGAAAAAGTGTAATAACTATGTAAAACAGGACACTGGGATTCTATTTACTCTTAACAATGAAACAGCAAGAAAACAGTAAAACTGAAAGACAACAAAGATATAAGCAAACCATACAAAATTTTCACATGAAATATATGAATATGAAATATCAACAAGGATGCAGAGAATATATATTTTTTTGCTAATAACTTTGGATCACTGGGTATGACAAAGACCAAATAGGGTTATTTATTCTCAGGGGTTAAGAAACTCGCAGAAGGGCAGGTTATGCCAAGATCATCAAACAGATGGGGTGAGGCGTCCTCTCTCTGTGCATTTGTTAGATGAGGTAGATCTCTGGTAACAGTGGACTCAGGCAAGGGCAGATAGGAGGAAAGTTTTGCACTTGCTTAGAAAGCATCTTAGCAATATTTGATTCCATCATCACTAATTGTTCCTACTTCTGCCTTAATTTTCTATGGCACCTACACTGGGAGAATGCCCTGGTGCCAGTGAATCTGCAGAGAAGACAAGGGGGAAGATAAGTGGAAGAAATGGTCTGGGTCATAGATTATTTGTTTGTTATTTAGTGTTTTACTTAATTCTAGGTAATTTTTTTCTAATTTGCAGATGTTTTCTAAGGGCATTGGTTCTTTGTGTTCTCTAACAGATTCTGCACCTCTTAATGAGCCTCTTTGCTGCCTTTTGGCTTTGGCCAGGCTGCAGTCTTATCTCTATTTGCAAAACTTTATTTGTTCTCTTTGCAAAACTTTATTTATAATTGGACACCGGTAGTGAGATCACTCACCTCAGAACACCAGTGTGGATTCAGTCCAAACCCCTATAGAGTTTACAACCCAAACATTCAACTCAGCAGAAAATCCTCATTAGCTCTTTTTCATCCCTGTCTCCTACCCCCTATTTATTTTGGCATTTTAAAATAATATGCTGTGTTCACGAAAACAGAAGTCTCCTCTGTAGTAGGATTTAGGTACATTAAAGCAGGTAAAGTGTCATTTTGACAAACATTTATGTAGCAGCCTGGTGGAGTGCAGCCATTCAGCTATGCCCTTCGCAAAAAAGAGATGCTGAAGCACGTGAGACAGCCACCAGATCCACTGTGGCAAGAGTGATGGACGAAAAGGAGCCTCATCCCAGAAATACTGTTTCCCAACTTGTAACATCCCATTCCTGTTAACTGAGCGGTTGTGAGATCCTCCAGTCAAGACAACTACATATAAACATACAGGTATTAGATCACAGCCAGGGGTCTTTAGGAGCTTCAGAATCATTTGAATTCAGCCTCACACCCCACTCTGATGGCGATGTCTTGGCATACAAGGAGGAGGAGGCTGTGAGGGGTTAGATGACCATTTCCTCAGCAGGAATTGCATGCTGTGATGAGGAGCTGGTGACCTTTTGCTCTTCCTAGACCATCCCTACTTTTTCTCCTCAAGCACATGAGAAGTTGTCACACCAAGAGGAGAGATTTGAAACATGCCAAGCATAAAAGGCAGGATCACATGAGGCAGTGAGAGGCCCCCTCTGAGAACCAAAGACTTGTTCAGAAGTCCCTTATCAAGCTAAAATATAAGGTCTGACCAAGCCGAGGTACCAAGAGAGAGTGAGAAGGCCCCCTCACTTATAACCAGTGCTCCAGAGTCATTTCTTCATGCTTTCAAGGCCCAAGAACATATTTCACCTCAGAATGATATAGTATTAAGTATTAGTTAA
This sequence comes from Streptopelia decaocto, assembly GCF_964273445.1. Classification (NCBI taxonomy): domain Eukaryota; kingdom Metazoa; phylum Chordata; class Aves; order Columbiformes; family Columbidae; genus Streptopelia; species Streptopelia decaocto. Next base: position 66,571,273 of record NC_138658.1, read on the forward strand.
AGATGCTCTGGAAACTTACCATGTAGGTTACCACCAAATATCCACTTCTTGGCAGCCTTGTGTATTTGGAGAGGTCTTTTATTTAGTTAAAAAAAAAAAAAATTACTAAATAATCATACACACTTTATTCCTCACATCCAGAAGGAAATGTGACTTTTCAGGAAAAATGAACTTTCTGCCTAGGCAGCTTCCAGTCGGATCCCAGAAGAATGAGTATGCTATGAGACTGATTCATAATAAGCAAATAAAAATAATCTGTTGTAAGAAACTTCTTGTGTTCTGAAGCAGAAATCAATTTCAACGGTGCTTCAAAACAAAGTAAATAAAAGATTTTGTAACTTGCACTGCTTCCCTAATTGTAGTGTTTATAGTGAACAGCAGTTAGTTATTTTTGGAGGGTAAAAAAAATGAACATTCTGGTATTATTTTTGGCTGGTTTGTGTCTTTTTAACTGGAATGCAATTAATTCTTTACAAATGTCTATTAATTTTTGGCATTACAATATTTTTAGGTAATTTTGTAAATAGAAAGATACTGAAGTCTGCGTATTTACATCACTACTTTATATGTCTTATTAAAAATTAATCTCATTGACTCATTTTGAAATTCCTCAAATACTCAAAGTTTTCAGTACTTTTAAGAACTGGCCCCTAATATCAGTTAAAATATCGTTATATATTAACATGTTTGGAAACCAGAGCCTCTCCACTTAATCATAAACACCACAGCTAAAGTCTGACCTAAGTAATCTGCCAAATGCTGTGCAGGAGCTGGTGCCAGTTAGGAAGAAAATCTAATTCTCTTTGTTCCCAGAGCTGGGCTTTGTCCAGGGAACAATTTTTTCTTTTGGTTATATTTTTTAAGCTAATTTGGGCATTTTGCCTTTGGTTTGGAACATTTCCTAAATAAAATAAAAGCATTAATTTGGACACCGTATTAGCACCAATGCCATAATGTAATACTTTTATATGGTTTAATGTTAAAAAATAAAAGGCCCCATCACATCAAAAAGACAAAAGATGTAGTCCTAAAAAGTCTTCTCTTTCAGGCATGTGGGAAATGTCACTCTGAACAGATCTGCAGAACCTATAGCAAACCCAAAACTTAACTTGAGTCATCTTCCTATGGCACATCTAGCTGGAAATGCAATTCCTTGTTGCTCCTACTCCAGAATGATTGTTCGCTGCTGGGAAAAGGTGGAGCTGCCCTGGTCCTCACTTTCTACTGTGGGTTTCTGCCTTTTCTCTCCATCAAGGACTAGGCTGGGCAGTTGTGGGGTGCCTCGATTAAGTGCAAAAGGAAGGATTCCTTTTCCTTGAGTAAGAGCCATCTCACCCTACAGCTGCACCACTGTTAGATCTGGTGCATGCATTACGAATCCAACCAAGTCACTGGTAAAGCAATCCAGTCAGGTGCTGTAATCTTCAGGCCTGCCGGCTTTAATTTTACAATGGCTCTGCAGCTACTCAATTTCCAACTTATTTTTCTTCTGCTTGCTAATGTCTTACCCTGAAGTCAAGAACACAATCTTTCAATAGTCAGGTTTAATCACAAAACCCATTTATATTTAAAAAATGCATTCCTCCAGTCTTTGTTCGATTGTACTGTCCCAAATTTTGTCAGATAATTTACAGCAGAGGGCAGTTAAATCTTGTGCCAGAAGCAGTTCAGCAGGTCACTCTTATTTTAAGAGAATGTTTTGCTAACATGGAGATACAGAAATTAGGAGCTGTCTTCAAGGAACTGATTTCTAATTGTTTATTAAATATTTCCTGCTAGCAGTTTTATATCGGGCCACTGCCTGTTAGAAACTACAAGCCTGCTCTAGGTACAGATTGCATCTCATGAAGCACAAACCAACTCTGCCAGGGGTCTGAGCCTCCCTCCTACCAACCCCTCTGAGCACTCTGTCCATGTGTCCATAGACAAAACCGTGCCTTCAAACTGCCCTTCATGCTGCAGAGCCAGTGCTTGCTTTTTTCTATTGGTGAAGTAGTTAAGGAAAAACAAACAAGCAGATTTCTAAAAGTGAAAAACATGTTTTAAAGTTAGAAAGGTGATTAGACCTTAGATGGTTTTGGGGAGAATTGCTGGAGGGTGGAGAGCAGCTGGGGGACTTTTAGTTTACTCTCTGTTAAGGTTTGCTTCTACAAGGACCTAAGCAACATGCATAATTACCTGAATTTGTGGGACTAATTGTCTGTTTCAGCACATGCTCCTTCTGGACTCAGTTACTCAGAGATTAAACCCTTCTCTCAGGTCCTCAGAGGGCTGGTACCTACTCTGGCAGGAAGGCGGCCTTTCACCCAGGTGCAGCAGGACACTTAATATACTGTCTCCACATCACTGCTATTGGACTGTGTATGTAAAAATTTCTCTGTAAATTGAATGAAAGACACATCCAGTTTGTAAATCAATTCTTCCCTCTACCATCTATGACTGTAAAAGATCCCATCCTGTTAATTGGTTTAAACTTCAAAAGATGATTGATTCTACATTTTTGCAACTACAATGGCAAATTTGTAGTGCTTTTTTTCAGTTTAATCTGTTTGAGTTCATTTAACTGTGTGCCACTGATGGGCTGTGAGTTACACATAGCAATCCTTTTCCAGAAGGCTCATGTCCTCAGAACAAACCTTTTGATAAAGAGCCACAGGCCTCAGTAATATTTGCTGACAGTTATAGCATATTGACAATATTTTACTATTTTCATTACACTGATACAAAAAAAAAATGCAAAATAGGGTGAAATTAGCTGCAGTTTTATGACAGTTAAGAAGACAGTACCACTACTTGCATGATTGGGTGCCCAGGTTGGGTTTTCCACCTACAGTCTCATCTGCCTGTAGTATTTATTTTAGAGTTAGGAAAGAGGCCTTACAGCCTTTCTATTCTGGATCAAGGTTACATTAATCTCAAGGTTACACTCAGACACTGTAATTGCAGGGAGGGTAATTCTACTGTGTCAGAAATATATCTCAGTCTTGAAAACTGAAGTTGTCTTTCTAAAACGCCCAGCAGGTATAGCATGATAACATAATGGAACACTCCATAGCGTGCTTCACCAACAGGCCTTAAACACAATACAGAGAAAATTTTTTTCTAGGTAAAAAACTTTTCACATCCTAGGAAGTTGCATTATTTTGTTATTTATGTATTTAATTATATCCACTAGAAATACATTTGGTGCAGCATTTGCAACAAAAGCATTTTACTATAGATGCCTATCAGCAACTGGATGAGACTTCCAGCTCATTTCACACTAGCTGCAAACGGCCTCAGCCACATTAATGACTTTGAGGTTGGCTGGATTTCAACTAATAACCTGAAGACGAACAAGCCTACATATCCAATTACGAGCTGAGGCCCTTTGAATGAACACTAACTGCATATTCTTCTTTGTATTCAGATAGAAAAAAATGAAAACATTCTCAGGCTGGCAGAAACCATTTATTTGGCAACTGTCTGAACTACATAACAGACTTATTGGTTTAAAGATTAGTCTAAAAATTAGAATTGCCATGATGTCAAACACACATAAAATTGCAATGGTATTCCAAATTGTGCCTATAATCTTCAAATTGACATGCCTGACTCAATTTTCAAATCTTAAAAGTACAAGAACGGCTTGGCTGCCAATCAAAAATATATTCAGTAAAAGCAAGCAGTAACACAGGATAATAATTGTAACAGTTCCTAGTGGTGGCTGTGTAGTTCAGCTTTCTTGTTCTTGAGCATCTACTGAAGAAGTACACAGACTGTTTCACATTCTGTTTTGATACGAGTAAATAATTTATGAGTGAACTGTTTTAACAGAAAAAGTAGTATTTGGTAAATACGAATATCAAGAATGAAAACCTGTAGAGATTGTTTTTGATATGAGTGCTAGTTAAAATAACTGCAGGTTATATGACACCAAAAGGGAACAAGCAAAACTAAAAATACAACAAAGAGATGATGTTCTACTATTATATATTTTAAATGATAGGTTTTGAAGTAAATACAGCTTTCTTTAAACACCAAAGTTTACTCTAAGACTGCTTGCTCTTCTCTTTTCCCTAACTTATCTGTTTCAAATTTATGAAAGTCTGTGGCTATTACTGGACCTATTCTCATTTTAATGCTCCAGCGATAACGTGCTTCTTATCCCGCAAATAAATACACTGTGTGAAGACACAGAAAAGTACAAAAAGTGGTAAATTAATCACTTATCATCATAACTGGACTAAAGGAGTTAACAACTTATGACAAAATATGAATATGCTGAACAAACACTGGTTTTCCCTAAAGTTCTGTTAATTCTAAGCACCATAAAGGAGAAACCACTCCTTATTGCACAGTTGTGTTCACGCACAGTTGTTGCTTATGTAACACAACCCCTGTGCCCGCCTTCACTGTCCCCGGCAGAGCGGACATTGCTCTGAGCACCAGAATGCCACAAGAATATTTTAATTATGGTAGAATACAAGAAGGTATATTAAACCTCAACGACATCTTGCACATGTCCTAGTGGCATATGTGTCAGACAGATACCAGGTAACAAGGAAATCAAGATCTCAAAGTTTTTGTTGGGTCTCAAGGCCTAACAGAGGCAAAAAAGGATCATTACTGCTAGCTAAGGGGTGGCCTTCAGGGTGGGTATGAGACAAGAATTCAGTGTAACTCCAGCTCTGCTTAAGCTGATGTAAAGATGGAATAACACTGTGATGTTCATTGTGGTTTTTAAGATTTATTCCCGTATAAATCAGGAACCAGTGGTTTCAGTGACCAGATAGAGGAGGCTGGAAATTTCAATTGCAACATTTTAGTCTCAGGTTCTTCACAGTCTCCCAGTACAGCCTATATTTACATTTTTAAGGTCTCTGAAAACACTAACTCATTGCCCCCTTCTTTTCACACATTTTACAATACGTCCTCTGATTAAAGTGACAGAAGTGCCCCACTGAAGCATCACATCAAACACTTAAATAGTCTGCGTCTCAGAAAGGAAACCAGACAACCTACTGATAATATAACTTTTACGGATATGAAATTACCCAACAGCTCTTATACGAATAGACTTTCATGCACCGCTTGTGCTGGTATCATGGAGTAAATAAAGCAACACTTTCAATACATTGAATTTAAACATCTATTTTGTCAACATTGATGCATTTACTCCTGTATATAAGAAGACCCAGCTATACTCCTAAAATCTTTAGCACAATACAGCAGCAGCAAGAAACCAGTTCCTTTGCATTTGTATGTTCTTTCATTCCCCATCTCAGCACTTCCGGAAAAGTGCAGCATCAGTGACAGATTCTGCTTGTCGGGAATTGTTAATACTGCCAAAAAACACACATACCAAAAAAAAAAAAAAAAGCTAGGGAGCAAACTTAATAGGAAAAACATCATGTTATTTATGACCAAATCATGCAGGTCACATTAAATGTTTGGGCATGGTGGTTCACATTGACATTTAAATATTTAAGGAAGAGTGGTGAGATTTTTTTTATGTTATTATACTCCCACAATTTCCAGGGAGCACTATGTACCTTCTTGACCCTATATTAAACATTCAAACTCTATGCTACACTGTCTCTCAGTAACTTCCCGGAAAAATTAAGCTTGGGATTAGAAAACCAGTACATACTTATAATTTTTTCTAATTTTATACGTAAGTAGACCACAATTTTTTTCAATCATTTTTAAACAAACTTTTCTAAACAAAGATACTAACAAAGCACCTCTGCCAAATCAAACCAAATCATCCATCTGCATATAAATATAAGAAAAAGTAAGAAGTCTTCCCATAGACTCACTAGCGTTACCTTACAGAGCATTTATCATTCGAAAGAGAAGGAAAAACTACAGGAATCTCCTAGAGAGTGAACAGTCTCTAAATATTCAAATAAAAATTAGAAACAATTCTACGTTTTGCAACACAGAAAGATTTATTACTCTTACCTCATTATTACAAAGACATTAGCAGGGCTTTTGCAAAACATTCCAGTGGCCTTCCAAACTGCAAAACCTGCCAAATTCTTTGACTCAGTTGCCATAAAACATTTCTAAAGTGCTGGAACCAGATCCAAATTTTGTTTTATAAAAGTATAAAAAGGATATGAGTAAAACCGTGGGTTGATTCACTGTGAATGTAACATATGTTAAAGGGTTTCCGGGTCCTGTTACTCATTATGAGAAAATAGCGATCCAGATACGCAGATATATTATGGTGGCTCCGCAGATTTAGTCTCATCTTATTGTTTTTGGTAGTTTTCCCTTTCATCTAATCATCTGCATCTGGATTTTCCCTAAGTAAATTCAGTCTCCCAAAACCAAGTAAACTGAAGCAGTGCCACCAATAAAAGTGTGTACTTTCTCTAGTAATATTAACCACAAGTTTTCTTCTTCATCAAGAGAGCAAATTAGATCACAGAGAAAATGACCCGTTGGACTTCTCAAACATTCAGCAATATTTCTATGAAATTTGGAGTATTTTTATCCTTTGAGAAAAGAGTAATATAACTTACTATTGAATTTCTACCCAGGTTGTACAAACAGCTAGAACGGATCCTCAAGTATTTTTTCTTTATTCTTACTCAGAACCTTTCGGTGAAGGTTTCATGATTTTTACAGTTCAAACAAATCTTTAGAGGCTGTTCAGTGGTTAATGCCTTCCATATAATCAACCAATCATTGTGAAACTCATACTTACGTATCTGCTAGAGCATGTCTTCTGCTGCAAGAACATCTGCCTTACTGCTCAAGGGACTAACCTGATTGAGGTGTGGGAGGTCTATCAAGTATACATAAGATACCTCTTGCCTTTCCAGATGGGTATTGCAAGACCTTCCAGGAGCATATCTCTGTAGGTATACAGTGTCTACATATAGGAAATTCTGGGAATGCTAACAACTTGTCTGTAGCTTGGCCCCTATCCTCACTGGGAAGCAGCAAGAAGAGCAGCCCGCATCAACAACCCACTCAGCTATTGGCTTATCTGCTCACACCAACCTTCTTGCCTGTACTGAAAGCAGTGCCAAGCTCCATTCAGAGGTTTTAAAGCGTGTTTGGGAAGTGAACTAGACAACTTCACACCTGGGGAAGTGTAGGAGAGAAGTCTGCAGAAGTGAAGTCAGCAGCTAATTCATGTCCACCAGTACTTCCCAGAGTCTGAGCAGTCCCAGAGCTGCAGCTTAATGGGAGGTAACACAAGGCTTAATGTTACTGTTTGGCACAGTTGTTTTTTTTTGTCTAAAGGCTGGAATTACAAAGACAGATATAAAGCAAGTTAAATTCTTATTACAGCTTGTGATGTTCACGTAATTTGCAACCGGGTTTTCTGAATTTCAGGAAGCATCTTTTAGAGAGTTCAAGTTTGGGCAGTGCTGGGGGAGTGATGAGGCTCTTTTGACTTCATTTGTAAGGAAAAACATTTTCCTGCTTTTAGTGTCAGTTTTCAAAAAAGCAAAGAGTTGTTGTTTAGTGGGTTTTGGTTTTGGTAATTTTTTAAACTTTCAAACAAAGATGATCCATTGCTTTTCAAAGTTTTAAACAAAGTGATCCATTGCTTTGGGGGACTGTGTGAAAGGGAAGTGTTTTTAACAAATATCCCAAGATTCTCTTTAAAAATAAAAACTGTGATCTCTTCTGTCCCATAACTTATGTTTGTGAAGTTTTTTTTGCCTGCACACTGCTTTTTTTTAATTCGTTTTTATTTCTTTTTTCTTATTTCACTCATACCACAGAACAAACATTTACTGTCAAACATCAACATAAAGCAAATGTGTTATTTGAATTGGTTTGCTGATTATGTCCCTTCCATAACATTTTTTGGTTTTAACTCTGAACACTTGTATGAAGCTGTTTTTAGGCAGCAGCAAAAGGAACTTCAGGATTTCACTTAATATTCAGTATTCCTATCCCTCAGGAGTGGTGGTGTCATATTTCAGCTTTTGCTTTTTATTTCCTGTTGTCATGTTTCTCCATGTGTTTTTAACTCTATTTAGGCAGGATCTATTTCTGTGGGGTTCAGAGTAGGAAAAACTCGCTTTTAGCAAAGACAAGGAGGATGACAAAAGTGACAAGCTGCAAGACCTAAAGTACCAAAAGGGGAGAATACTTGTGAGCAGGGTGTGATTGCCACTCCAAATCATTTTCAGCCCAAAAATGTTTATAAAAAGTGTAATCTTAATCTTAGTCATTATCTCTGTTTTTTGTTTTTGTAGCTAAGTGATCATATTTAACACAGCTTGAAGTCAGTTATGTTTAGACAAGTGTGTGGGTCTAACATGGAGAATCAAAGTCTGCCAAAAGTAATTGAACCATAAAAGTCACTGAAAGTTTTCATGTTACACCAGAGCAGCAAAACCACAGATATCAGTGCTGTATTCTAACAAGATAGCTGAAGAAGAAAGCTGGAAAATTGCTGATCATGTTTTCTTAGAAATGGTATTTCCACAATACTTCAAATAAAACTTTATTTTTGTACTAAAGCCACTTCTAAAGCATCAGCAATCAGACGAAGCAGCATGAGACAAATGAGGCAGGGGGAAGGAAGGACAGACCACAACATCAGAACGAGACGTCCCCTCGGTCAGGGCTTCTCCACCATTCATTCCTTTAAATGCTCTGGTAGATGTTTTCCTCCTAAAATGTTAAGGCTTTAATAATCATAGATTTCTATGTTACTTTGAGCGGACTGTCTGTTCCAAGTTGTATATCTCAGAGGCTGCATCTCATAAGGACGAGTGATGGGCTGACTCAGTACAGTGATGTACTCTTATCAGGGAGTGAGAAATGCCAGCTGCTAAAAACAGAGAGAAGGGGACAGTGAGTCCCAGCCTGACAGCAGCTTAATCAGGTGTTTTTTTCCAATTTCTGCCCAGTTCAGAGGCAAATGGGAGGGGGAGAAAGGGAAGATTGCTATCAAGAAAAGGTGATAAAGCAACTAATCCTGCAGCTGCTATCAAAGGTGAAAAATCCATCACTGTTTTGCTAAGAATTGCAGAATTTGCTTTCAACACAATAAAAGAAGAAAAAATAACAGAATAATTCCAAATATAAAATTATATGGAAAAGATTTGGGTGAATATGAAACTGTGATGTGAGAAGACAAAATTAAGGACATGAAGGTGAAGCTTAAAGCTCTCTCCAAAATGTCAAAACCATTTTGCATTAGTTAGTTACTGTATTACCATTGTATACTATTTAAGATGGAGAAACAGAAGGTGGCAGGTCATTGTCTGAAGAGAGTAGTCTGGAAATCCTAGATACTCCCATGAAGAATGTCTTTACTATGTTTAAGTTTACATTGTTAAGATATCATTAAACATTAGCCTGAGGAAAGTAATTAGTTAAAAAACAGAGCAAAATTGATCTTTCAGGTGGAAGAGGGTTGCAAAACATGAGAACACACACAACATAAATAGTTCTTGTTCAGTCAAAGACTATGACAGAAAGAAACAGCGAAGGGATGATGTTGTTAATCATTCTCATCCAAGGTGAGATCAGCTAGACCTGTCTCATTCCTGATGGAAATCAACCCAACCTTTGACATCTGGGGGCATGAAATCCAATCTGTAGCCGTTGTTAACATAACAAAGAGTGTTTATAATGTGCACTATCCATCTCCTTTACTGAGGTTTAAGCCCTTTTTTTCTGCTTCTGTCCACAGAAGACATGGGAAACACATTCCCTTTCTTTTTGTAGCAGCCTTAACCCATTTGAAGATTATTATCATGTCTCTCCTCAATTTTCTCAGCTAATGCCAGTCTTGCATAGGTTGCATTTTCCCAGCCTCTGATTATTCCTGTTGCTTTCTTCTGAAGTATCTCCAATGGCCCATATTGTCCCTCATGTTCAGTGCCACACATTACACACTGCTCCAGCTGAGGCCTTCTCTAGGTTATTTGGGACCAGGGGATTATTTCACAGCTATTCCAAACAACACTCCTAGTAAAATGGCTGCCCATTTATCTGGCAAAGGCATGATATCAGTCCTCACACTTGGCCAAGAGGTGGATGTCACATCTACAAACCTTGCAGTGCATACAGCTGTTTTATTCTTGCTATAGCTAATGCAACCAAATAAAAGATACCACTTACTTTTACCTCAAATTGCTTCCATTACTTAAAAACATGGAGGGGAGAGGATGACATTTTATAGTAATACTGGCCTTCACCCTCTGCATAAGCAACATGAAAAAAAGCCTCCAGAGTTTCATCACCAAATTCACCATACCAAAGATAAAAAATTAGTGGGGAAAACTCATCCTAATTGCCTAGAATAATAAATCTTTTTATCATCTGGGCATGAAACAAGACAACAAAAGAGCTATAAACAGACTAGCTCATAGCTATCTGAAGAAACTGCTTTGCTCCAGGTTAAGAGACTCCTTCCCACATGCCAAGATTTTGGAGAAGACCTGCTAACTCCTCCTCCATGTTATCAAAGTCAGTTTTATGAAAAGTAGAATGGAAGAAAGAGGGTGGATTGCAATTGGATTACATAAATGAGGTACTTACAAGTCCAGGAACAGCCTTCAGCCTGGACTTACTACTTTTCTGCTTAAACAATGTTTGAGTAATAGTCTCAGCACTGGAGGAAGGAACACAACATAATCTATCACCTCCTAATATTACCGCACATCATTTAAATAAGAGAAACAGACTGTGTCTGTCTGAAGTATTAACAATGACAATATATACCTAGCCCAGCCGACCTTATCCTTTCATGATAAAAAAAGGTTATGTTGAGGAAACACTGCTTTGCTAACACGACATGACATGTCGTGAAGAAGTAGAAACATGACAAAGCCTAGTTACAGAGTGGAGATAATAGGTTGTAGGCTCCTTTCCGTCTGTCTGGAATTGTTACAAAAGTTCAGGCAGGAGGAAAAAGATGCAGAATAGTTACACAATGAGACACTATCCAGGCCCTTTGAAATCAGCTCATCTTAAAAGAATGACACGGGTCTCTTAGGGCAGAGTTGCCAAGGGTATCGCTCCCCCACTTCCCCATGCATGAAAGCTGCACTGGCCTTCTTTCAGCTGATGAGCCACTGTGACTGAAAGAGTCACGTTAATGCAAAAGATCCCTATTTTTTGTTAGTATTGAAATGCCACAGCAGTTCAGCAGCTGTATCACAAGTAGTCTGGCCATTCACACGTAGTATTAACTTCAGTTGGGCCATGAAGGATATGCCAGAGCTCTTCATCAAGTAGGGTTTGAGAGGTTTACCAGTCAAGAAGCCTGCACAGAGCTTCAAGTAAGTGATCTTTTTCTAAGACCCTCCCCTTCTTTCTTGTTAGTTTATAACATGATGTAATTTTCACAGGAAATAAGGCTTTCTCATTCATGATTTAGATCTAATCATGCAGCGTGCTGTTTAAGTAGGAAGAAATCAGTTTCTTAAGGAATACAGCTGACACTTCTTATCAAGGAGTAGCAGTTATTTAGATGTTAGCAGTAACATATAATCCAAGTAATACACCCAGAAAAGTCAGAAAAAGGTAATTTTGACATTCATAAGAGTATAAATTCAAAATGTATTAATCTACTTCTTTTTAGATTAGCATCTGATAAATAATATACCCTGTGAGAGGATGACATGTGCAACTGAACGCAAATAAGAAGCTCGTGTTGATGCCCTCTTCACTTCCCTTCCAAGACGCTCACGGGGTGCTTTCCGCTTAGCTTTTTCCTAATTAAAGAACTTGCAATCCTTAGGCCAGGCTGAATGTTCTCCTTAAAACATTACCAATGCCTTCCCTGCAAGCTGTAATTTTACAAAAAATTAAGTTATGTCTGGACTTCTGCTCTGAGTGATCTTGTCTCTGATCTCTCATTTTCATCCCTTTCTTTGGGCCAACATGAGGATTTCTGGGTCATGGGGTGAACCAGAGGAGGCCAGAGAGCCAGGTCCCGTTGTGCCTGCAGGAGCACCCGCTAGAGCAAGGAACAGGCTCAAGAGTTGCATTGTGTCTTTTAGCAGCACCCGACATTTAAAGGTACCATGAAACTACAGCCTCTAGTGTAGGTGTCACACAGTGGTTAATATCGGAAGAGACCTCTGCTCATGGTCTGGTCCTATATATGTGTATGTGTATATCTATGTATATCTATGTGTATATCATGTATGTATCTATATGCACACACACAAAATATAAGTGTACATACGTGACTTTCCTCATGTTGCTGTGGGTGGAAGCAGGACAGCTGGTGGGAGGCGAGTGGCGGGAGAAAACATCTGTCAGGCACCCGGGCTGTGGCGGGGAGGTGCAGCTCAGCCCGAGCTCCTCAGAGCAGAGTCCCTATTCCTGTGGGGTTTCATTTGTTTATGTGCAGCACTCAGTAGCTATGTGGACGCAAGAATAAGGATATTTTTATTATGCAGTATGAGGCCTACTGAAGCAAGTAGATTCAGCTCCTTGGAGCACGCATGACTCAGACATAGAAATTTTGGGCTGCATAGATCATATTGTAACAAATGCAATTTATTAAAAACACATGCAAAATACTTCTGTGTGTTAGATGTGAAATACACTCAGGCACTCTGAACTGCTGAAATTACTGGAGGCAATGTCACCGATAGCCTAAATGTTATCGTTATTTTCAAATGAAAGTAATAGCTGCAAGTAGGCTCACATTCAGCTTTGTCCTCCCTGGGGCAGTGCATTCCTAGCAGGGGTGTTATCCTGCGTCTCTGTGAAAAGCATTAGCTGCTCTGATAATAATGCAGCTCTGTGCTTTTAAGGACTACAAAGCAACCATGCAAAGAGTAGCAAAGTTCATTCTAAATATTTCTGTGAGAATTAAACAGCCCAGTAGTATTTAATGTTTTACATTAGGGAGATTGTTTATTTTCCCTTCTGAAATTTGTCTTAAGGTCAATAAATGCAACATCAAAAGAGACTTTTTTTTTAAAAAAAAAAGGCAGCGGGCAACGCACCTACCCTTTATTTTTTATACTTTTTGCTCTGTGCGTCTACCTGATAATTAAACAGAAGAGACTGAAACTGGATAAGCAAATGTTATAATGGAGGAATAAACACAGTTATTCATGTCGTTCATTTCAAGGGGACTTATTTAATTTTTTGATATATTTTAACTCTCAGGATATTGTTCTCCAGAAGAAATCAAGTACAATACAGTTCTTGCTACACTCTTTTTTCCTAGAAGTATGCTCCAACTGTATTATTCAGGCCTTTCAGAAGCAGTAATGATAGACAATGCATACATATTCTTACACTGTAAGATGAATGTATTATAATAAAACTATTTATTGGCAGAAAAGCTGGCACATATTTTGATTTGTGCTGACATGTAACAACCAAGAGAAGTCAGCAATTTTAGAAGTACTTCCTGGCAAGGTTTTGGAATCCACAAGCAGCATGGAAAATTAATGCAATATATTGAAAAAGGAAAAAAATCCCCAAACAAACAAAAGCAACCCATGCCCTTTAAGGAAGGGGTGTACTAGGTGAAAAGCTTTGGTGCTTCCACTACCTGAGAAAATGGACATGTATCTGAACTGATAGGATGAATTCTCTCCTGAAAGTGGTCAGAATTCCCCTGCAGTGGGTTCCATACAATATTGTATGTCTAGTTGCTTGTCTATGAATGCCTGTTACACAGTATAGATGCATGCAGAAATGCTAATGTAAGAGACTACGCACACACACATTCATATATAAGATCAGCTGTTCATAACACAGTTAAAGTAAGTATGTCTTTCCTATCCCACAGCTCAAGCTCTAAAAATTCATCAGCTGGAAACACTATCTAGCTCTACTTAGAGTTACTCCAGCAAAATTCCACAGCTCCATCCTGGGCTCATGAAAAGTGGGCAAGCTTGCCTAAATTAAAGGAAAAGAATCAGGTCCACTGGAAAGACCCAGGGGATATATTTTCCTCAGAAATCTCAGTGCCAGGGTAGACATAGATTTGAGAGTCATTTCACAGCACAGTTTCTCTCAGCCATTCTCCATTGACCCAAGCAGAGCCCTGGAATACATATATTTATACACACACACACACACACATATATATATACATATATACACACACATACATGCTATAAGGCATTGATAGTGGAATAGCAACAGAAGGGCAGGGAGTGATGGGCACCAGCTAGTCATCTAATAAGAATCTGGGGCAAATTCTCCCCAAATATATTCATGGGCAGCAAATGAGGCTGCTCGAAGAAAAAAATTTAGATGTTTCCGCCTTTTTGAAACTGAGTGCCTGTGCTCTGTTTATATAGGCTTGTTGAACAGTATATGTTTTTATTCCAGAACTACACTTGCAATGCACTTTACTACACTTTACTAAGGCTGCACCTTGAATACTGTGTTCAGTTTTGGGCCCCTCATCATAAGAAGGACATTGAACTACTAAAGAGAGTGCAGGTGAGTGCAATGAAGCTGGTGAGGGGCCTGGAGCACAACTCTGATGAGGAGCAGCTGAAGGAACTGGGGCTGTTCAGCCTGGAGAAAAGGAGGCTGAGGGGAGACCTTATCACTGTCTACAACTACCTGAAAGGAGGTTGTAGCATGGAGGGGGTTGGTCTCTTCTCCCAAGTAGCAAGTGATAGGATAAGCGGAAATGGCCTCAAGTTGCACCAGGGAAGGTTTAGATTGGATATGAGGAAAAAATTATTTACGAAAAGGGTTGTTGGGCATTGAAACAGGCTGCCCAGGGAAGTGGTGGAGTCACCATCCCTGGAAGTGTTTAAAAGGCGTTTAGATGAGGTTCTTATGGTCATGGTTTAGTGCTAGAGTTAGGTTATGCTTGGACTCAATGATCCTGAGGGTCTCTTCCAACTGAAATGATTCTATGATTATATGATTCTAAATTATTAAGTCAGACTTCACTACTTCCTAGTGGAGAATATCAGTTGCAAATTAGTTTTAAGACAAGAAATCCTATCCAAAGTAGTATTTATTAATATCCTTATGAAGTGAAGGGGTATAAGCACCTATATACTACATAGTTGCAGGTACAAACCAGTTTCTTCCAAACCAAGGTCAATAGTAAAAGGGAGGCATCTCCAGAAGGTTGTTCCTGGCACTTAAATTCTTAATCCCTGCCCAGCCTTTTAAATTTTGCTGTATTTAAGATCTTCAAGAGATATTAGCAGTTCTCTGGACAGTAAGGTAAAGAGGGCTGTGTGTGTATCTACAGCAGATCTCTTCCAACATGTGTAGCAACTTGTGATGTTGTTCTAGGGATCTAGATACAGTTTTGGGGGAAGCAGAGAAATATCTAGCAAGGTATGATGCTTTCAGTTAGCTCTATCTTGCCTTCGTGGTTAATACAGAATGTTAACGTAAACTCTAGCTGCTCAGCATAACATAAGCCCTTTTAAAGAACATGTAAATGCATGTTTGCCTTATCTAAACAGCAACCCTGTAGTGGTCTACACTCGATTGAATGCGATGTGTTTATGAATAGTGCTTTCTAATACATGCTCTACTTCTCCAGCTCTTAAGAATATTTAACTTCTCTTTTTCCTTCAACAAAAAATATTTAGGCAAAACAATACAGCAATAATCATCGCATTTCAAACAATAATGAATCTTTCTGGGAGGTCACCTGCAACAGGTAATATAAGCAAGATGTAGCCAGATAGCAATTATTCCGCCTGAAGCAGTGGTGAAGAACTATGTTATTTCTAAATATAGCTGAAACTATTTCGAAGTCTTTGAACTATTTTTAAGACTTGAAGAGCAACAAAAAGTCAGACAAAGGCTGACACCAGTAAACACATGTCAACAGGAAAAGGAATACAGAACATGGGTTATGTACACTGTGTGCGTTAGGGATGAAGTTAACCCCAGGACAAAGGAGCTTCACAAGGCTCTCTGCATCTTCTAGATCTGCAGCTCTATTTGACCTTCTGGTGCTTCAATAGACATATTTAAGTCTCTGAATTTTCCCATTTGCTTCAATCTAAACACACATGTAAAGAACTTTGACTGGGTCTCATGGACAAAACCCTGTTCTTATGGGTGTTCATTTCCTACTGGAGTCATTTGAGTACTGTTGCATGTTTATAATTTCCAGCCATCTCTGTGTAAATCTCCTCACTAAATTCTATGGCAATGATCACTCTACTAAACTACCTGAGAATTATATATATATACATATATATATATATATGTACTATAATATAGTATATAATAAAAACTAAAACAAATAAAAGTTTGTTTTAAAATAGCCTTTAAGGAGATCAGTTTGCAATACAATACTTCATGTATGGATTTCTGCTAAAGAAAGCCATATTTCCTAATTATCTATAGCTCTGCTTCCTGTCCAAATCTGAAGTATACTTATGAATAAAAAAAATCACGTTCTGGTAATAAATACAAGCCACTGGTTCTCCCTGGACCTCCTTTCAAAATCCCAAATCTCTGACATTACTCATATGTAGGATTTGTGTAGGATTAATAAATTATTGGTTAAACCCAGATACTTCCCCTTCCCAGAAATTATGGCCTCTAAAGGGCACCTTCTCTAAGGACACAAGTAACAAATTTTTCCCAAATTCTAGCTGTAGTTTCCCATGTAGCTCCAACTGATGAGTCCCAAGCCACTACACAACCAGGGTTTTTTTTGCTTTCTCTGTCTTCAGAACATGTTTTTCTAAGATTTGGCAACATATTTTTTTCTTTTTAACTTTAAACAGAGATAATAAAACTAATTATTGTTGGCCTATTTAAGATTAAGAACCTCGGACACCCAAACACATCTTAATTAGTAAGGCAGTGAGCACAGCAGTCTAAATAAAAATCTCACAACTGAATGAACCGATGTTCAGTATACAAATGATCTTATACCGCACCAATATGGCAAATTTCCCATAAAAGAGAGATCTAACATTATACAGCACTTATCAGAAACACACAGCTAACAATTTTATATCATAAAACTTACTCTCCAAGATTCTGTCTCAGTCATCATTCCTGCATGTCCAGCCTCTTTTCAAGGATGTTTTTACTGAGCCTCTTGAGCTTTCAAAGCATTGAAGTAGTCATGCAAAGATGTTGTGACAGACTTTTGTGTAAGCACTGAGTAAACCTAAATTAAGAGCACAAATAATCCACCTATCTATACAAATCCAAAGAATGATCATCTTGTTTTAAGCCTCCTGAATAAATTCTTTTACTTCAGAAGAATTACTCATTTTATAGGGTTGAAAGCAGGGAGGCAGACCACTTGAGATTTAGAGGTGACATTCCTCTGACTAAATGCCAATTCTTACAATGTAGTCATCTGTATTTCAGCTAGTTGCCCTAGGCTCAATGCACAGTCAATGGAGAAATGTCGGCATCCTAAAATAGACATCTAGAACAGATCAGATTAATTACAGCCTAGAGAAGCAGATTTCTATCCCCTGATTGTAAAGGATGTCTACAGGGAATGAGCTCAGCTATGGACCTCCTCTCCCGTGCATGGCTCGAGTCTGGTAGGATGTATCCCACTCTAAGTGCCTATTGGCTTTCACATGCATTTAATTTGGAAATTTGATCCCATGTTTACCAAAACGAAAGTGAAAAAGAGCTTTCTCATTACAGTAAAGCTTTTTAAATACAGTTAGAAAGTTGTTTAAATATGGTCGTGTTATACTTACACACATCTTTAATAATAATTGTTACTTATCATTTTTATGTCAACTTTTACCTGTGCGTAACAAGTTTTACTGAGAATAAAAGAGAAATATCTAGACTTACATTTTCTGAAGTGTATATTAACTGGCACCACTGGGAGCTGCCATAGAGTCTCCTCGGTTTCTGACTCGCTCAGCACGCACATGAGGCTGCTGTCAGAAGCACCAGGGACAGGCAGAACTTGTGAACATATGATGACACTTAGCTTCATACTCCCATTCTTTCAATACAGATGGTCCAAGTGAGTGCTTTTCTGAGTGCCTTCCAAGCACCAATAGTTGAGTCCTAATTTAGAAGTGAATTGATTAAAACAAACTGTTTCTCAGTTAGAAAGCACATTTCAAAATGCTAATCTTCAGGATTAGTAAATGTAAGATAAAAATGCATTCTGATTTCACTCTAATTTCAGCTTCCTCCTGTCACAGCCTCATCATAGGTCTTTTTCACCCAGCCTCACAACTCTGGTGTGAAAAACATAACAGCTTGATGTACGAATGAAATATTTCATCTCACTGTCCCAAGAGAAAGGGGGAGGAAAAGAAAGCACTTCTGTTTGTAGCTGTCACCCTTGTATCAGGAACAACCAATGCAACAAGCCACCACAAACATAATGAAAATCATTTTAACAAAGAGCGTGCCTATTCCCTCAGGTCCCACAGATGAGCAGGGTAAGGGTTTGCCCTGCATTTGGTACCCTGGCTTCTCCTCACCTATCAACATAAGTTCAGCCATGTCAATTGACCTCCAGCTCCTGCAGTACACTGAATAATGCAGTTATATATCCCGTCACTAATCGTCTAAATCCCATTACTACTCTCCTAGACCTGATATAGATAAGCATCAATTCATTTATTTTACAAATCTTGTTACTATTTGAAATCATTCTCCTCTTCAATCAATGTCCAGGTTGTTTTCCCTCTGCTTCACTT
The DNA here is from genome assembly GCF_964273445.1 of Streptopelia decaocto. Lineage (NCBI taxonomy): Eukaryota > Metazoa > Chordata > Aves > Columbiformes > Columbidae > Streptopelia > Streptopelia decaocto. The sequence continues at coordinate 66,589,857 of NC_138658.1, forward strand.
TGCACATTTTGGGTTACATTCTGTCCTTGAAGGACAGTGACTAAAAATAATCTGAAATGAAATCACCTATGTCATTTCTACCCATGGTCTTTTGATGAGAAGGAAGTCACAAACAATAGTCCATTGGCAAGACTGAACATCACCATGCTGGAGCACCTCAGCCTCATTTCTTACAAGGTGAGACTTTCTCACCATTGTTTTCCAAAGCAATTTGTCAGGATACTGGCTTTACCATAACCTCCTCCCATGAAAATTCACAACAGATGCAGGTACTTAATCAAATACAGCGTAAGGCAAGGCAAAAAGAAAAGGATGTCAGACAATTATATAGAAGGTAGGGCAAAGTCACATAGGGTATCATTCAGTCCCAAAGGCTTGCTGAGTCCAAAAAATCTCTAGTATGTGGCAGGTTTTTGCTTAAGAACAAGCATAAACATAAATAATAATTAATATTATTATTTTGGGATAGGTTATTTACAAATGCAGTGATTTCACTGTGGAGACGAACCCATTTAATGTTTTCCAAGTCCAGCAGAAATATTATCTTTGGATGATGCAGTTAGATTGAGCTCACCCTACACTGAAAAGTGCCCTGTATGAGTAGATGTTGATAGATGGTCATTTGGAAATACGTTTGGAAAAGCAGCTACCAGTCACAATCAACGCACCACTTTAAATTTTCCCTGCAGAAGTTAAGATTTTTAATCTGGAAATTGATAGCAAACTGACCTAACAAGTATCTTAGCAAAAATTCTACAAAAAAGATACAACAAAAGAGTAGAGACACATTAATTATTACTTATTTTACAGAACACACAGGTCTTCCCTTGAAGGATTCTGAAAATGGGTGCACATATGAAGAAGGTGGAAAAAACCCTAAGGGAAGATAAAGGAGCTAGGGGGCAATATAAAACTATTCAAAACAATCCCTTTGCAAGTCTTAATATACATTTTAAAGTTGTTTAGCTGGCTTAATAATGCCATTTCTTAGCCCTTGCACTTGGAACAGATAGGATGCAGACCTCTGATCCTTAAATTAAAGAACATGCAACTTTATGCTGACAAAGCTTTTAATCATCCAGGACACACAGTCTACCACAGCCAGAATTTTGATTCAGTGACATAATTCCATGGTGCAATCAGATAAAGAAAACAGAATAATGGTCTCCTCAAAAGCCAGGTTCTAGTAATCTTTGCTACTAGTCTCAAGCCAGCAGACAAGCTGAATGTGAAACAAGATAATGGCAGCAGACAATGACAATTCTCACTGAAAGGGCTCTCTGCTGGTGTTCAGTGATTTCCCAGCAGCCCTATTGTTAGGGTTCCAAGTCCCTGATCTTCCTCTTACTAGTCAATGACAAAAATTCACTTGCCTACAGACAGAGAAAGACTCTTTGTAGGCATGGATGCTATTTCTTAAACACAGGAAGAAAGAGGCAACACTGATTCTAATGCCAAATTAAAAAATTAATAACATTATTAAATGCTATATTAGGTTTACTAAAGCATAAATAATAATTCCACAGGAAAATGCACTTTATATGAGAACTCGGCAACCACTGAAAATTTATTTTTCCAGGTGGCTTTTATCATTCTATTTTTAACAGCTTGAAATAGCATTTTCCTCTTCTGCTTTGGACAACTTCCACTGGTGAATGTGGAGTATCTGTTTCCTCCTTACAAAAAACTCACTGGGGAGAAATTCACACTTTAATAAAGAAACAATGAGGAAAGGAATTTAACATTTTCTTAGGTAAGCTTACCTCAGAAAATGTCCAATCATTTCAGTTTTGGAGAATTATGCCACTAAGAACAATTTCTCCAACCCAAAGAAAAACCTTCTTGTCATGCCCTGTGTCTGCTGCCATGTAGTTATACCCTGACAGACTATTATCACACAGGTACAGATGCTAAATATTATTTTGTGCCTTTCTGAACCATGCAAAAATGCTCTTTATTACTGACTGCATCAAAACCACCCTGTGAAGTGCTATGGTACATACAGAGCCATGTTTCATTCCACGCCTCCCAGAGCTGCTAAGAGCCCTCTAGAATTATACACATCCTTTTAGTTCCTTCATTGCACTGGGTGCAGCTGAACTCAAAAGGGGAAGGATTGTTTTGGCAGACTGCTATAATGAAGTGAACTGCTCTGGGATGATCATGGCCCCCTATAGCTGACCCTAGTGAATGCAATCAAAGAAAACTGGACGAATGTGTGGAGAGTCGCTGCACATCTCACACCAGTGAGATAACTTGAGTGGTTCTTTTCCAGTGGCTCGTTAGGAGAAGAGCACAGTCTGTAATTTGAATAGCAAATAGTATAGCATTACGTGACACTGCTCACGTAAGGAGTACAGGGCTGTCAAACAACATGTAAGATACTTGCTCCATAGACTGCTTGACAGAAGGGGAAGGTGAGCTAATCCCTGTAAACTGCAGTTCAAAAGTGGTGTGACAAATGGTCCTAGGGATGTAACACGTAGCATTATTCCAACAATTAAGTTTCCCAGGTAAAGCAGATAAATGCTTGTTTATCCCAGATTTTAGGAGTGTTCCTAAACTCATTGAGTTGCAGGAGTTAAGATGAAAGCTTATAAAACAGGAGTGACTATAGCAAGAAGAAGATGCTTTGGGATTCTTATGTGCTTCTCATGCTCCTATGTACTTCATTAAAGTGAGGACTGAGGTTTTATACTCGGATCTCGGGAATGTCAAGGCACTAGCAGGGCTGATGAGACAGGTGACCAATGTACCAAAACTCTATCATGCATTTGTTTCAGGCATTCAGGGAGACAAAGTCAGTTTTTCCTTCTGCACCCTGAGCACCTGCCACTTCCAGTTCCTACTTCCTCTCCCATCTCATGAGGTCATTAAATTTTTAGCAGTTATTAACATGTAAAGAGCTGCTCTAGGGTACCAAGCGCTCTGTAGGTCACTGATGGCAGCTATAGCTTGAGCAAGGGCACATTCCTGCTATGTTTTCTCTGGGCAACTTTGGTCCTGGCTTATCCAGGTGACTAGACCATCAGGGCAATGTCCCCAGGCCAAGATTAGCTTCACAATCACACCTAGGAATGCTGTGTACCTTCTTGTCACCTATCTTTTAGCTATTTGCATTTAGATCTTGCTCTGGGTTGTCCAGATCCTGACTCACCGAGGAGAGCATTTAGACCTCAGTAGTAAGCAGCCCTTCCCTACAGTGATGCACAGGGAAAGGGCTGGACTCCTCCATAAAGATTGCTTCCAAGTCACCTCCCTGAAGGGAAAGAACTTAATTAGTGTAAATGCAGACCAAAACTACTTACAGCACACTCAAACCAAGCTAAGGTTTGATCCCTATTTGGCAGAGTATTTTTTCTTTATTTGGTTGTTTTTCTTGAAAACTGGCAGAGTGACAACCCCAGAACAGCTGTTTTTTTGTAAGGGCTGGTATGTCAGGAAACCTAGCCCAAATGACCCAGAGTCTCAAAGGCTTATTTCACCCTTTGCTCTCATAAAGTACAATAAACTTCAGGCCAATCTGAGTTTGTACTTACATCTTGGAGCCCACAGATGCGCTGACCAAAAACCAGAAAGGAATCCCCAAGTGCAAGTACAGCATAATGCTTAAAATATACTAATATGTGGTAGGAAAAAGAAGATGAAGGAGTTGGAAAGGGTTGAAGAAGTCTAAAAATCCCCAAACATTATACCTCTTTCAAGACAGCTTTTGCTTTGCTTGTAATTTAATCAGTATTTCAGCTGTTTCTTTAGGGGATACAGTTGTGTGGGCCTTCTACACACACCTGTAATTGCCCTTAGGTTGTACGGAAAGCGACTGTTTACAGGGAAGCCTTCTGTATAGCTTATTTTTTACACTCTAATTACTTTTTAAAGCTACATAGTTGGACTATAAGCAAGAAGAAAGAAAAATGAGAGACTGGGAGAAGATGAAGTCAAAGAGGTGACCGCTCTCAGCAAGATTTTCCACACATGCAAAATCCAGACTCTGCATTTTGTAAACAATACTAAAAGAGAAGATCCAAAGGGATGTGAAGGAAATTGCAGCACTGAGATGCTGCAAGGCTCAGTCACTGCAGACAGACAGACGGGAAGAGCAGTCACCAAGAGATTAATTGGGATTTGAGTCAGGTTAAAATTAACTGCTGCATCTTGTTGGCTTGTTGGACATGGTTTGATCCAGATCAGCTCTGGGCTCGTGATGTGGCTGTCACAAGGGGGAATGTGTCTTGGTAGAGGCTGGTGGGAGGGCTCAGGGCTCCTTTGGGGACAGAAAGGTTGATTTGAGGGTGGGCACATGCACACACCTCCTGAGCAGACTCCTGTCCCCAGGGGTTCCTGTTCAGCAGAGTAGCCTAAACACACGCACAACCCCAAGCACTAATCTCAGCAACATCAAATAAGATGATGCATTTATTTAGAGCCGAGCACTTGCATAAACACTTCTCTGAGCTCCAGGGAAAGACGTGCAGGAGACCAAGAAGATGCAACAAGTGAAGCAAAGACAGCAGAAAGTCCCAGAGAAGATGTAAAGTTCACAAGCCAGGGGAACAGAAAAACTTTCCCAGAGAGGGAACAGTTCTTCTTTTCCCCAGAGGACACTTGTTTTGTTTATCTGAGGTTTTTGGTGTATTCTTTCAGCTGTCTACATGTTTGGGGGGTTGTTTTCATTAATTTCTGAAGTGAGAGACTTTTAGTTTTTTTCAGTTTGTTTTGTGGGGTTTTTTAAGGTCTCCAACTGTTTTCTTTCCTTTTAAATTAGACTTACTTGAATATCACTTTTTTCAGCAGAACTAACTAACCTTGGAAATAGGATTGTTTTCGTAACCAGGTGGGGTCGCACCCATCTGCACTCAGCATTATTAACACTGGCCCTTGTCCAGAATTTTCCCCAAGACTCTCCAGGGTGGATTTCATTCCTGTTAAGGTCCAAACACAATGCTGTGGCCTGACCTAGCCTCTATCTCCTTTCGGCTCTCCTGGTTCTTCCTGAAGGACCCACTGCACCCATCATCCTCTGCTCAAGGAGACTTACAGCTTTTCATGGTCCTAACGGCAAACACATGGTGCAGATAGAGGGATCGAGCAAGAAGAGCTCTGTATATTCACAGAAGCTCATGAATATTTTTTTCCACCCCCAAGAAACAGATCTTTTCATTTCCAAAGGGTATTCTTTGATAATGTTGTATTTCAACTGAGTTGAAAATCAGTTAGCACCTAGCATTTTCAGGTATTTCTTTTCTTCTGTCTGTATCTCCTACGGCCAGCAACGACATCCCATAAGTATTTCACTCAATTTCCTAGCATGGACTTGGCTTAGAAGAATAAATCCCTCTCTCCACAAGGGCAGTTTATTTCAGTTTGATCTATGTTAAGCTCTGGCAGCAGAACAGCATCAAAGAGTGGCCCCTCTGCAGCTCAGCTCCTGGCCACCGCCGCCCGGTGACACTCAGCAGCCCTGCTTCTCCTTATCTAGCGACTTTGCCTTTTACATTATCTATCTTATTTTCAACTCCTGCCTTTTTATCATTTCCCCCTTGTGGCACACCCTGCTTGCAGGGCTGGAACTATGTCTTTTCATTCAATCTAAGCCAGCAGCAGGCAGGCAGCTGGTTTGCTGCATCCTCATGAAGCAAGAGCCCTCAAATGACAACACAGGACTCAGCTCTTGAGACCAATTCCTGGTAGCAGCTTCCCCTCACCTCCTCATCGTCCTCCTGGAGCAGGCCCGCGTATGTCTTTGGCCTCCTAAAACCACTCTGCTGAGCAGCTGCACAGCTGCAGCACCTGGCTGCTGGAGCTCATGGTCCAGCATTTCAGCCTCTCCTGGCCCCATCCCCTGCTTGGGCAGAGATGCTGAGCTGGGACGCAGGGGCTGATGCTGGCTCAACAGTGAAAACAGGCACCACTGGCACGCAGAGCAGAGCAGAGCACCATCTGACACCACCCAAGGATGTCTGTCTGTCAAACCCTTCCCCTCGGATGCTAAACTCCTCAGGGAGAGCCCCGGCATTTGAAGGCAGATGACATGCGGCATCATTTCAGGCAGGATCCTTTCCACTCAGGTTTGCTGGTCTCCAGGGCAGGGTTTGAGAGCAGCAGCCGCTGCCCTGCCTAGGGACAGTTCAGCAGCTGGGGCCATAAAACCTGTCAAACTGACACGGCACACACAGAGGAAAACCACAAAAGTAATTCTTTCCATAGCAAGCGAGCCAATTCACGTGATTTTTTTCCTGACAGAGTAGATAACCATTTTGCTAAATGTATTTCACATTTTATGAGCATTTTCCTTGCACCTGCTATTGCACATTTCTTATGGCATTTCAAGCTTCCTTGCCCAAATGTGGTACCAAGGCTATTTCTGCCAAGAACTGCTTAAAAACCACAAAAATTATAGATCGCACCCTGCTCTTGGCCATGAACATTGCCAGCTTGAAGTTCAGGGCCTTAACCTTTTACTTGATAGTATAACAGGAAATACATATTATTAGTAGTAATTAGCCACTTTTCTCAGAAAACCTATGTGTCAAATGCATCTCTTGTATCTAGTACCTATACATAAACACACTGTATATCTATCTCTATACATCTGCATATATATCTATATTTATCATATATACACACAATATGTGCCCATGAAGGAAGTTAGAATTACATGTTAGCAATTCTGCCTGTCCCTGCTATTTCTTGCTCTCCCATTTAACTGCTAGCTGGTACTTTGACTGCAAAAAAGCCTGGCATGAGGTGACAACCTGTCACTGTTCCGAGCCTGGAAAGGAAGGCAAGAAAATTGCACTTAACTGCAGCTGGCAAAAAAAGGAGAGCAAAGGAGTTTGAAAAAAGCAGGGAACGCGGTGTAACAGGGAAAAGAAATCTAAGAATACAGAATTGTGTATATGTCAGTATAACTCTACAACCAGACCAAGGGCAGTAGGGAAAAACAAACACTCACAAAAACAAATGAAACTTCCAGGGCGTTAATAATGTTTTGCATGCTTGGAAGTGGGATGTTGCAGATGATCCGCTGACCTTGGCCACAACATTATAAACCTGCCCCCAAAAGAGCCCTAGGGTCTGCGTTCCCATGAAAAATAGTAAACCACTTAATCTGAGAAAGCTGCGTTATCTCCTATAAGAATCAGAGAAGTCTGAAAATCTTTCTTTATTCCCTAATATTAATGTGTGCAGAAAACACCTAAAATAAGCTAACTGCTTGAACTGCCTAGTAAAAATAATGCAGAGGATTAGAATGAGACTGGAAAGTATCGACTGCCAAGCTAGTGAACAATTTGCCAGTGCCATTGAGACTTAGTAGACGTCTCTTCCATTGCTTTACAATCACCATGTTTTATTAACCAGCCCAACAGCACACAGTAAAAATTGAAATCTGCTTACAAAGCTGGCACACATGGGAAAACCTCACTCCTGGATGTTTTATTTTAAACAAAACCTCCCGTAGCTCCCCTTGTTTGTTTGTTTTTTTCCCCCAGACTAGACAGCATGTGTCTTATGAGCCACACTGATAGATGCGATAAAGCTCCTGCCAGATCTGATTGATGACCGCAATAGGAAATGCTGTGAAGGTCACACTGTAATTCTCCATTTGCAGCTGCTCCTGGTAAGAAACGCTACAGCAAAACAAAATCTGGATCTGCTAATTGCTAATAATAGGGAAATTCCCTCCTTACCTCTTCCAGATTTGAACAGGAATGCCATAAGCACGTGTAACCGATGAGAGACAAGATAAGCATCAAAGAGATAGTTAAACATACTTTAATGGACAAAAAAGATCCACCCACAGCAACTGGCCAAATATTGAGCCTTTATACATTTGAAGACGGTTCATAGTGGTCTCGCATGGAAGCAGCATGTTAAAGAGCTTTTACTGTTTGCTTTTCTGCAAAACTGAGATAACATACCACCACATATTCTCTGCAGAGTGTGTCCCTGATAATGCGACTACATGAATTAAGCTCCTTCCCCAAAGTTCGTTCATTTCTGATGAACCAAGCATACTCATTAAAAGTGGCTACCAGCTCAGGATAAATTCAGCCAGCCAGAACATCAGTCAGTCGAGTAAGACACCAAAATCTTGTTTTCCCTAAATGTTCAGATGTGATTAGGACAGTGATAAGAGACTTTGGGGAATTCACAAACATGATATAATGACAGTCCCCTAATGAATAATATATATTCAGTGCAACTCACAGCAATTACCTCACATACACAAAGTGCTGTATTTCTTGGGGGCAAAATGCCGTTATCTTTGAGACATCAGCTAAATTACAGCTTAAATTTGAAACCACCTGTGTACTCTTTTCTGGCACTTACTATTAACACGTGGAAATACTTTTATTTGGCATCTTGTACTCATAAAGATTTTGGCTGAATAGGGACATCACCAACATCTGTCCTAGAGAAAGACAGACTTTATCACTCGGCTCAAAAATACATGATGGAAGAGAGATACTGGCAGCAGAAATTCCCCAGACAGACAAAAATCCCACCATGTCACTATGAAAGGAAAAATGCACCATTTTTTTTTTTTTTAATGTTTATTTCTTTTTCAGCCTAGGAAAGAGATTTAAAGAAGACAGACCTATACGGTTCTGCTTATTTTACTGACAAACATATACCATCAGCTTCTAAGCTACCACTACCTGTAAGGAGCAGTATCTATATAAATTCAAACTTATCAAAAAAAATCCTCTTAGGAGTTTCTTTCCTAGGTTTCTTGATGGACACTGGTAAAATATACAACCGGTATTGATTCTTCCTTTTCACAGCCTAATGTATTCTCCCAGGGCTACTCTAAGAGAGGTGATCACCATCAGCTCATATGGATGTTGCTATGCATTAACAGTGCTCAGCACCTTGAGCAGTCAAATCCTTCCACATGCCCTTTGTAATGACCGCCTTTCTGTCAAGGTGGAAGAGGGATAATGGAAGGCAGACAACTCTACTTCTCTGCCATTCAGGATTTAATTTCTTACCACACCTCTGGAAAATAAGACTTTGTCCTAAAATTGTCATTTGTTATCTGCTATCAGACACCTCCCCTTTCCACAAACCCCAATTATGTTCCTGCAATACCATTTATTAGCATTAATAGCATCAGCACATGCCTCATCACCTGGAGAGTCAAGAATTAACTTTCAGTCAGAAAGTAAGACAATTTAATTTATACATAATATTTTACAGTGCTGGTGCATATACAAGACCTTCCCATACAGGCAGACGGGTGGGTGAAGTCTGACACAGCACTCAGGGTCACCCTTATGTAATTGCATCTACATGTTTTCTTACCTGCTCATAGTGCTGACAGATGATTCTCAGTATTGCTTTATACAGACACTCCCCCAAAAGAAATCTGGTATATTAAAAACTTGAATTTGCTTTAAAGCCAGCCTAGGATGCTTCATAGTAGAAAAGCCAATTCTTCCTAAATTTCAATAGATAACCTTAACAGATGTAGAAGAGGAGTGCATACAAGACTGAGCTTTTTAACTCCTGGTTCAGAGTTCACAGTAACTGTACTGCGGTTTACTTCCATTTTTCTCTTATTTTTGTTGGGTTTGGGTATAAGAGTTTAACTGGGAGCCTAAGAACATTTTATATTATCTATATTATACCTAAAAACATCTACTGGATACATATGCTGGAATAACATCTACTGAGTGTGTAACACACTCACCTGCCCAGCCCAGACAGACAGCTCCTGTGCCAGATGAAACACTCTATTTGTTAATAAACCAATGAATCAGAGGAAATTCAGGGTCATACCAGTAGCTAGGTGTCATTCACATGTAAAACAAGTTGAATTGCGTAACTGGAAGAGGTGCATGATTTTTTTTTAAAGTTGACACGGTAGGCTTTAGTGTGACTAAAACCATAATAACAGAGCAAACTAAACTGTATGGGAGTTCAGAAGCATTAAGTCCTTGCATCCCACCCTTCCAATTCATCAAGAGATCTCTTGCAAATGAATATAAAGCGCATCCATTCCTCCTCACCCCCTCCTCACAATACAAAGAGTGCAGCTTTGAACAATGCAGTTAACCAGGCAGGCTCCTGGACACCATCCTCCCGCTGACTGACGTATCAGAAACAAAAGTTTTGAATATGGCTGGAAAATAAATCAGTCAACTGCAGATTGCATAAACCAGCCCTGAGCGCTGGCTCTTTGTCCTGGGGCAACGTCTCAGGGAAGTCTGCAGTGAGCAGTGGGGCAAGACAATTCCTGATCTGCCCTTACAGCACGTTCTCTTTGCACCACTGAAAGGAACAGCACAATTAGTCGTTTGTGTACCAAATACAGCCTGCCCCATTAAGATTTCAATATTTATATTTTTTTAATGTCTCTGACAGTATCCCTTCAATTTTTGAGAGCTTTGGGAGATGCAAATGAGAAACCTCTCTACTAAGGTTGTAAGGTTTTAAAATACTGTGAATAGCCAACCCACTGAAGTGTCTTTACATTTTACCCCTCATTGCCACTGCTTCAAGAAACACTGCAATTTCAGTCCCAAAGATTTTACAAATCCCTTTGTCTAAAAATCTACCTGAGACCCAGGAACACCACATAACACTTTGAATTTTGCTGACATATTTCCTGGGACACACCAAACAGTGCCACATATCACCAAAGGCAGTGAACAGCTCATTGTTCTGTGGACAGGCTCATCACTGCCATCACTGGGTATCCAGACACACAAAGAAAACTGTAGATGCTTCTTTTCAGAATCCATTTCAGATTTTTCTTAACACAGCCATCTGATGTGCTATAACCACAGAAAGACAGGACTGGTCTCCCTCCCGCTCTAACGCAGGATTCATTTCTCCTCCACCCCAGCTCCAAAAGGAAAAAGGAATTGTTCAAAAGAAAGTAATTGTGCAGCTCTTTCTATGGAAACCACCAGGAGGCGCAAGGGATGACTGAAGGGCACCAAGTGCCCATATAGCAGAGCACTGATGGATGGATCCATCTGGCTCCCAAGCTGTTCCCTTGTCCCCCTGTACCGACCCTTCCCGGAGAAGCAGAGAAAAAGAAGTTCATAATAGTGCTATTTTCAGGAAAGAAAAAAGTGTCCTTGTAACACTCGGAGCAAGCAGCAACAAAGCACCTACGAGGGCGAGATACCACAATTACAGAAAACACCTCCGAGAGTTGAACCAAGCTGTGCTGTCACATTTTTTTTCCCCATGGAAAAAAACAAAGAAGTGCACAAAGAACAGCAGAATCCATTGGCTTAGAAAGCCCTGGACTGCAGTAATTAGATCTCTCTGGTTTTGAGATGTATTTTATAGTCAGGTGTCAGCTGAAAAGATCAGTCATTGCAAAGATATGATAAATAAAACGGGCACAGACACACCAAGTGTTTGCATTAAACTGATTGTATAGGATCCAGAGGGGAAATTAGCTAAATAATTCTCTGTTCCTGACATCTGTCTTGTCTTGCCTTTCAGAAGCATGCATTCATTCAGCTACACTGCCTTTCTGGGCAGGTGAACGCCGCAGTTCCCGAGGGCTGCCTGCCTGAATCCATTCACCTCCTCTGACTCCAGAGCTTGTAGTTTATAAAGCGACATCTGCTTTTGGCTGTTTATCTGGCTCTTTTACCTCCTTTTATTTTCCTACTGGCCAAATCTTTAGCAAGTTCGCTCTGTTCCCCCTACACAAGACACATAACGCGCATAGAACCAACGAAGTTAAAATTGAATTTCCAAAAAAAACCCGCAGTGGAAGAAATCAAAATACGTCGCTGTGAACTGAACCGCCGCCTACCAATCGCAGGCTGCTGGTTCGTGTTAACTCCCTGTTGAACAGGAAATCAAATGGAGGGGTCGGACGGGGAAGTCAATGGGACTGATCCACAAGGATGGTTCGTTTCGCCTTTGCCCCTACTGAATCCAGGACTGTAACATGATGCAATCTCTCCGCTATGATGAAACGGGTTCAAGTGGTAAAGTCTGGAGAGAGACCACCTCTTCCCACCCTAAAAGGCAGAAAATAATGAAACTCTCAGCTGTACAAAGCAGCAGGCTGGTGCCCTTCCCCGGGAGGGGATGCAAGTTTCTGGGTCGCAAACAGCAGGTTTCACTCCGGAGGGTCTCAGCCGCATTTCTGCTTCTTCCACGCCGGGGCACGGGCCGCACCGGGCGGCGATGCCGGGGCCCGGCGGGGAGTCGAGGGGGACGGCAGCCGCCCGAGCTGCCGCCGCCTGATGCTCGGGCTCCCCCACAGCTTTTTCCATGTGCTTCTCCGGCCAAGAAAGCGAGCGAGACTTGGTCTGGTTTTTTTTTTAGGCTTTTTTTCCAGTAACCCCACAGCTTTCCTATCACGGGGCTGCCTGGAGCAGCGGCGGAGCCTGGGTAGAAAAAGCCCTTTTCTGAATCCAGCCCTTCCCCTCCCTCTTTTTTTCCTCCTCTTTTCCCTCCCCGCCCGCGGAGCTGGGAAGGCAGATGCTGCCCGGAGCGGGGAGAGGGAGGCCGCGGGAGCCGTCCTACCTTTCCAGCCGTCCTGCCGCGGCTGCCGGCACAAAGCGGGCTCCACGCAGCTCCGGCCGCGGAGCGCAGCCAGCACCGCGCCGCGCCGCGCCGGGGGCGGGAGAGGCGGGGCCGGGGCGCGGAGGAGGTCCCGGCCCGCCCGGTTCCACCGCCCCCGGGCCGCGCTGCCCCCGCCCCGCGGGGAGGGACAGGGGCGAGGCGGAGCGAGCGGAACAAAGGCGGGGAGGAGGGGGGGTGCGGCCCCGCAGCATCCCCCGGGAGGGGTCGAGGTGGTGCGGCAGTCCCCGGGTATAGGGCGGGAAGGGGGCAGGTGTGTGCGGCATCCCCCGGGCAGGGAGGCACGGGGGGACGCAGCATCCTCCGGGAGGGGGCAGGTGAGCCGAAGTGCCCCCCTGCGAGGCAGATGCTGGCAGTTCAGACATGGGCTTCCTGCCCCCGGGTATAAAGCATCCTTGGTAGATGGAGGCTTTTTTTCCTGGATAAATGCTGAAATATTGTGATTTCATAACTGGAGCTTCAGCACAGTCCATCCTCTTCCCATTTGTGTGCAGGATGCTGTCACTTTGGCATTCAGCTGTGGGGTATAGCCCAAAGTGTGGAGTTGGAGCAGAGGGAGCATGTTGACATTCATGTAAGGTCACAGTTTAAACCCTTTTGTTAAATGGTGTAAAATCATGCACAGACCCAACACTGATTTAAAACTGGATTCCACCACCTTAGTTTAACTTGATACAAGCCAGATTTAAATCAAGTGTGCAAGGTGATACAGTTTATGTTGATTAAAGTTTATAGTGATTAACAGTGCCATCCAAGAGCTTAAAGCAGGCTTCAGGTTTTAATAAAATTTCAGGTTGAACCAGTGCAAACTTGCAGATGTAGAAGATGGGTAAACATGTTCCAGCTTTGGCAAGTTCACATATTTTCTTCTCTGTCCATAAAGAAACTGGAAAACTGAGGTCACAGAATATTACTGAAGAGGGAGCATTAGTTAAGGCAATAATATTTCTTTATCTTTAGTCCAGCTAGGTCTTCATAATTCCATACAAACTTGTAGCTTATGTTGTTGTATGTCTTAGACTACACACCTCTTTAAGCATTTTGAATTTTGGTGAATGTGGTCTTCTGTCCTGTTTCATCATCCTCAGTCATTCCAATAGGGTGATACCCAAAGTAACAGGTTCAAACAGGGAAAATGCTATTTACTCAGCATTTACACTCTGTGGCCAGCTAGTAAATGCATGAGGCCTCTGTAGTCTGAACTAGGAGTGCTGAATTCAGAGCCCAACCTTGTCTGGGCAAATTACTTGGCCTAAAAGCTCACTTTCAGCAGCTCTCTTCCTTATATGCCTTTGGGTATGGGCAGGGAAGCACGTGCATACTGGATGAGCTCTTCTGACAGCAGCAGCCTGCTCCTACCTGCCTTTTTTCATTCCGCCTGTTGGGAGCTGGCAGGAGCGGGATTTGGAGTAGTTAGAAGCAGTGATTTTTCTGGCAGAATTAAAGGGCTTGGTCAGCCTTGAAAAATTAAACCGTAGCTCCTCTTCTCCACAGTTCAATTGCTTTCAGCTATTGCTGTCTTAGAGCTACTTGATTTATATCATGACCTGTAAAACATGATCGCTAGAGAGAACAATCCAAAAGTTTGCTGTAAAAGCACAGCCCTTGGCTGCTCTGGCGTGTGCAGTGTAATCCATGTGTAGTACCACTGATTTGTATGCTTGCAGTGAGCACTTGCAGGATTCAGTGGCTTCACTGCCTCTGGTTTGATGGATTTTAATGCACACATTACATTAACACTTTGGTGTATAGCTGCCTGCAGCCTGTAAGCAGGCTGCTCGGTCCTAGCAACACTGCAGAGTATTTCTTCGACAAAAAAGTCCTGAAGGTATTAGGAAGCTGATCAGCAAAGAAACAAAGATTAGAAATAGTCATCACAAGACCGGCAAGAAAATAAGCACTTTTATGCCCTATGCCAGATGGGAAAATGAGATCACACAGAATCACAGAATGTTAGGGATTAGAAGGGACCTCAAAAGATCAGCTAGTCCAATCCCTTGCTAATAAGGGGTTTGTCCTTGTTGGAGAGATCGGCAAGGACGTCTTGTCTTCTGGTGGTAACTCCATAGGGACTAAAGAATGGGCCAGCCATCACAAACATCAGACAGCACAAACAGCTCCTCTTAAAGACAAACTCTCTCCAAAGCCGAAGAACTCAAAAGAACTTTGTTCTTACTTGAATTCTTAGTTTCCACAATGCTGCACTTTAAAATGGCATTTCCCTCTCCCATTTCTGTGTTTGGCCATATGCGTTCCATAAGCTACTTCAGCTGCAAAATAGACCTTAATGATTCAGTGAGTTTCTTTCCCATGAGTCTTTAATGACACTATTTAAATACAAATTCTATTTTATAGAATTAAAAGGAACAGCATATAACTCACCTCAAACACAATCTCATCAAAATAAATCAACTGATTACTAAGGAGTTTATTGCATGGAAACTGAAGTCACGTCATTAATAGGAAATCTGTGGTTCACAGTAACTGTACGTCATACTTTGCACCCAATAAACTTCTTAAACTAATCATCTTCTAACACAAAGTAGTAGAAGGCAAATTTGTATAAATCTCCCTATTTGAAACACACGTCCCTCAGGCTTGGAAAAAGTGCCTTCTAGCTTTAAGACCAACCATCCATGCAATGTTCCAAATACTGTCTTTGTTCTCAATAACTCATAATACATTTCCCCTCTATCAAGGGTAACTTCATTACTGTAGAAATAGTCTTCCCAAAAATAGTCTTCGCAAGCTTTAGGTGTGACTTAATGAAGCTTAGTCATAGGGATGCCCTTATCTTCCTGTAATCTTAGCACTGGTTATCACAAAAAAAGAAAATAACCAGAGCAAAGAAAAAAGAAAAAAATTGAGTAGTCCCAGCAATAAGGTATCCAAATATAGTTGTTTACAGGATTGGGACTTTAACTATCAGATAATCCCTAATGTCTTGAAGGAAAAAAATCATGACAATGACAGGCCATATTTATTATCCTTAGGATGTCCTTAGAAGAGTTATTATGCATGTTTTAAGATTATTTTCCCTTGGAGAATCAACATTGAATGAAATCTGAGATATGCAGGCATGAGAAAAAAAAAAATCTCCAACCATTTGTTGTGATTTATGTCTTGTAAGGAACTCCAAGCAATTTGGATTTGGCTCACTTAAATAATGTAAAAAGGCAGGAAAACAGTACTTTGAGCATTTAAAAGTATGCGTCAGTTTTTAAAGATACACTCAATTTCACTTCCAATCTGCCTTGGACTGAGTCCATAAGCAGACAACTCGCTAGTTTAAGATGCCGTAAAACCTCAGCAACATCCTGGTGAGAAAGCAAGTGTAAGTAAAGCTATTGGATGATGTGATGATGGGTATCCCCCTAAATTCTGGTCAATGCTTTTCAGTAAGAACTTTCAAGATGCTTCTACAAGAATATGTGTGGGGTTTGTTTTTTGTTTATTTATTTATTTATTGTCAGTATCTTAAAGTGAAATCATAGCTATAAGAGAGAACCTGTACATTCTTACCATTTGTTATCAGGAAGTCTGTCAAAACAATCTGCCTTGTTTTTGCTTGGTTTGGGGTTTGGGGAGGGGTGAGGGATTGAGGGATTTTTGTTGTTTGAGCAGCCATAAAAAAACCCTACAAGTGGCAAAATGTTGACTTCATGTAGAGACCAGACGCTGCCCTGTGCAGAAGACACTGGCGTGTCGGGCAGGAGAGACGAGGCCTCTCTGGAGTGAGCCTTGCATCATGTTGGTGTGGAGGAACATTGAAGAGCAGACACGAGTACTGTGCAATCTGTGCTGTCAAGAGATGGAGCGACATTACAGTAATCGCCACCCTCTTCAGTAAAACAAAATGATGGCAGGTTTTTCAAAACAGAAGGCAAGTTGTGTCTTTTTAGAAAAAAAATATTCTGTTACTGTGATTTTTCTGTAAGTGTTTCTACAGCTGTCTCAGATGCTTGAGGCATTTACAAACTAGGAATAAATGTCTTTAATGCACAGCAGAAAGCTCTTGATAAAAGTGTTGGGTTTTGGTTTTGTGTGTTTGGTTGGTTGGTTTTGGTTTTTTTCCCCTTCTTACACTGTGATGCCATTACAGCAGAATATATTGTTATTAATACTCTAATACTCAGCATCTTTCTGTTTTGTTTTGGTTTTAAGAGTATCTTTTTGAAGTATCTCTTCAACAAGACATTTTTTCTTGGGTCCCAGAGCTGAGTGTGTATGTGTCCTGAAAAGACTTCTTTTATAGGTAAAACTTTTATAGAAATGCCATTCACGTTCCTGCAGAAAGCAAATTTGAAAAAGTGTGCATTATAGAAACCTCAAGAAGAGGGATTGTGCAGCTTTTATATAATGCACAGGCCTCTCCTTACTCTACACAAATAGGTCTTCTGTGTAACAAACTGTGACTATCTTCTTTTCACAGAGATGTAAAATAATCAGGTACAATGAGGTTCTTCATTTCACTAATTGATTTTGGATCAGGATGAAGGAGGGAATACATACAAAAGAATAATATATATTTTATAGAATTTTAATTTGTACCTTAAAATGGTTAATTCCCATTCATATTCTTCTTTTTGAGCTACACATAAGCAAACACTCACTCTTTCTGATTTCAGTTTTAGAAGCAATTCTATATAACCTGACCTTTGCAGTGTTGTGCAGGTAAGATTGCCAGTGATTTCAGTGGGCTTAGCATTTAGCGCCTGACATTTTCAAAATGCTATGCTAAAATCCTTTGATTAGTTGCATATTAAACCCGCCACATCACTGAAACTTTCCCTTCATTTGGCTAGTATAAACTTAAAAAAAAAAAAAAAAATCCTAGTCTCATTATTTTTATATTAAGATTGGACACACTGGGAGATTTCCTGTAAATCATGCCTCTGCTCTCTTTGAATTCAAGCACGACTGGGCCAAATCTTAGCCCTTCCCTGTCTCTTTTCCCCTGCATTGTCCAAGCTATGAGACCTTCCTTCTCCTTTATCATCAAGATCAGGAAACAGCCAGTTCTAAAACTTATCAACTGTCAAAATAATGCCTGTGTCATTCTGTTGAAAATCTCAACTATTCAGGTAAACCCACTGTGTCGTTTTATGATACCACTACTTTGTACTTTATTCCTACAGATGAACATTTTTGTAAGAACTGGAAAAGCTACTTTAAGTCACTCCTTGTTTACACCTTATTTACTCTTTAGTTGACTCACTGTGGTATGTCTCTTCTTTTTTTTTACATGAATAATTTTCTTATTCCTTCAAGAAAGATTGGCCAGGTTTACTTTTAATGATACTTTTAAAAGTAACAAAGCCATACTTTTTCTGCTCCAAAACCCCTTTCCAATTTTTCCATTTAAGCCAATGAATTGGAAGGATTTTGAAAGAAAAGGACCTTATTTATGGTTGAGCTCCTACTACTCTTATGCTTAACTTCTGGAAATCAAGGCTGGTGATGTAGAGTAAGTTTCTTTGTACGGTTTGTTTTTCAAGTATTAAGCTTCTTTATTTCTTACTGAATTTCTTACAGCACATGTTTCACCATTTTTTAGTAAGTAAGATAAGGTTCAAGAAACTTTTCATAAATACTTCTAATTTCAGAATAATAGAAGTGTTGCCAAACTGATATTAGAATAGAAACAATATCTGTAGTCATCTGATGAGTATAGAAGGCCTGAAGTATGGAATTTATATGTGATCCTGTTTCAGAGGTACAAGTGTTGAGGAAATGTGAAAGCACACAATCTGATATTTATATTTTTATAGCATATTTGCAAAAACATTTATAGACTCTGGAGGAAGCTGTCTGCCTTGAAATTCAGTATCTCATAATAACATACAGAAGCAGAGTCCTCCCACTGATGACAACAGGAGAACATTCTTCTGTAAAACCCTTTAATTTTAGCCCCTACTCAAAAAACAAGATACATTTCAGCTCCTATTCTGTATTTATATTAGCTTTTGTGACATTTAAAATGGAATAAAGTATTTCAGTAGCCTTTGATTATTATGTTATTTTTATTGCACTATAAAAATAACCAGTTATTACAGGGAAAAAAAAGATTAAGGGGAAAAATGCAATTTGAACTATCTGATACTCAACACAGTGATTCCTAAAGTCCTGCAGGCACTTCCACCATCAAAAACTAGCTGGGAGATGAAAAATGCCCAGTATAAAATTGACAAAAACTGGGAAGTCCAACGTGTCTGTACTGCACATCCTTAACTCGAGAGATTTTTTTTTCAAGTCTGACTAGCAAAAGTGACATGAAGAGTATTAAACCAGTTCTCCAACTGAATTATTCCAGGTCAGTGAACTGTAAGGAAATTCAGACAGACCATTAACAAGCTCAGCTGTTTAATTTGCTATCAGTCATGATACCTATTTAATTATCAGTTAATGGAAAAAATTTATAGGTAGTAGTGTAAAAAATTATAACGACTCTTATGTCAGAGTTCAGAAGCGTGTCCACTCGGGGGGAGAAAACCCAACAACTTGCAGTAATGAGACTAGCTCAAGCAGGGTGTCAGCATAACGTATCTTTGTAGTAAAATAAGTCATTCTTACTCTGCTTCTTCCCCTGTGAAAAAAAGAGATGTTATAATGTTTAACATAACGTGGTGAATCTAAAGCAAAACCACTAATGCCTTTATTCTGTCAGACCACCTCCTGAATACAAGGTACAATGGGCTGAGAGCAGCTTACAGAAGAATTATCAAGAGCAAGGACATTTTTGAATTTCAAAAGAAATTGAAAACATAGCAATTTTTGGTGGAGACGTGTTAGAGAATGTAATTAAGGAGTGTATCATAGCAAGTGGAGAAAACAGGTCAACAGCAAATCATTCAGGCCAGGTATGTAATAAGAATCAGAAAGAGAAATCAAGGATATCCAGATTTGTCCTAACAAATGGTAAATATATCACACCTGAGACAGTAAACCTCTTCCTAAAAGCCGGAATCATTACACATTCAGATACGTGGAAGACATTGCGTTTGTCTGGTTTGGGTTTCCTACCGATCACTCTGGAGCTGCTGCAGTCGGGTAATCTGGCATGGAAGGACTACTGGCTGCTCCAAGCTGCTTCAGTGCTGCATAGATTTGTTCAAGCATTTAAAAAAAAATATGGAACCTACCTACTTACAAATACCTGTGTGCGCAGTAGTCAGAATGTCAAACACTTAGGGGTAGGATGAAAATGTGCTAAATCATGAAAGTAAGAGCACGTAGAAAAACACAAAATTACTTACTTCTCAGAGAGATGATGTTTGTGAGGAGGGAATAACAACCAGCTGCAATAACCCAACAAACTTCAGTTTACTGTGTGTGCTTCATTAGCAGAGAAATAAACTACTGAGATCCAATGTTTCAAAGTCACACCTATTTACGGAGTACCACCTTTTCTACCATGGCTTTTCACAGAATAGAGAAAGTGAGAAGGGATACAAAGACTCAAGAGCCTGAGATGGCACCTCCCATGAGGCTTTGAGGATTTGGCTGTAGCTCAGAGGCAGCCTGGACACAAAGAAGAAATGCAAGCATCCAGTATAATTTTGCATGTGCAAGAGGGCTGCAGTTGGTCATTGTGATATTAAAAACAGTTGTCTTTTTTTCAGATACCCAAGATACCTGAAAAATTGTAGCCATGCCTGTGACCTATCAAGTAATCACAATGGTCAAGGCTCTGTCTAGATCTTAGGAAGCTTAGAACATGACCCTTTTCCTCATACACAAGCCAAAGAGGTGGGACAATATAAGGACACCTTGATGCCCATGTGCCATACAGACAGCCATATCTGAGATCTCACCCAGCTCATCTGAAAACAGCAGAGCAGTATCTTCCTGCAGATCTATGAAAAGGCTAATAAAGTTAATGGTCTGGCCTGGTCACACTTGGGAAATGTTAAATAGTTCCTCATCAAAACGAGGAATGTAAGACAAGGCATCTCTCTTGATTTGAACTGTATATTTTTCTGTTGTTGTTCATGTAAAACTAGCCTCACGTCAGAGTGTTATTAGCTTCCAGGTACCTTCTCACGACTGTGTATTTTCTTGCTTCTGCAATTCCAGTTTTCAGATTTCTCCCCTGAACCACAAGAAAAGAAATAGAAGAAGGTCAGACAAAAATGTCCAGTCTTCTCAGACAGCTATAATGGTGATCTGGCATGCCTGGTTTCCTATCTGGAATTGTTGGTCAGATATTCCTCAGCAACCACAAAAATCCATGTGTTCCTTTGTCTTGAAGACTACTATGATGAAATAATTTGGCTCTTTCATTGCTGTGTTTGAGACATGCCTTCTTTAAAATACATGAGGTGAGAATTAGGTCATACATCAGGGCTGTCATGAACAGCTGAGACATACAACTCAGATCCAAGTATGAAAATGAAATCTCTGAGAGAATTCCCTTGCTTCTTGGATACATATCAAAATAGGGTCCTTCAAGATCTATATTGATGGGCATATCCATACTCACCAAAACACTGAAAACCAGCATTTCCTTGAAAACAAGGCTATGGAACAGTATCTTAATAACTCTAAAAAGCATTATCTAAAAATCAGCCGATGATTTGTTGAGACTTAGTTTGTTACTGCCAATGCTGGACCACACTATCAGATGGAATATTCTGGCAAAGATTTATCTCATTACTCTGAAATGCATTTTCCATTTCATAATGCCATTTAAGATCAGCATATGGAACTCTAGAAATAAACCAGAACATTGATTATGCACATGTTAGTCTGTTCACATTTAATAAGACACTCTAAGTTCCTGCAAGGCAACTACAAGACTAAAATTCCAATTTGCCATTTTTAAATGGGGAAAATATGATAAATTTTAGAAACAATAATGCTGTATTCTCTAGTATGCCACGTTCTGGTTTACAGAATTAAGGTGACGCACAAAAAACTCAACAGTGAATTACAACACTACTCACTTCATGGCCCTTTTACACTGGTGTATTTGGCTGGTGCCAAATCCAGCATACAATATCATACTGTAAAAGAGAATTTAGGCTAGAAAGCATAACTAAATAGGTCACTACACCATGTGACAGTAGATGCTTTAAATATAGAGCAATACACCAACATGTATCATCTGAAAAACAGAACAGCTCATTGAGCTATGCCACCTTTGCACGGAACAGACATCTACAGACCATTCCAAACTTTCAGGAAAATGAAATAAGAAGGATACACAAGAGTACTTATTCATCTAATGTCAGCAAAGGTTTTGTGTATGGAAGCCAAAATTCCTTTTTGGTTTTGGCTGGTAGTAAGAACACCAGTTGACAAACTGTCTGTCTTCTAAAACATTTTAGCGTGTTTGGCATCAAATAGGTGCCTGTTTGGTGAATGCTATAATGAACAAAAAGAATAACTGTATTAAGGTGTTTTGTGAGATCTGTGCAATTCAAAGTACCATGCTGATGGCTTGCAAGTGATTTGGTAACACAGTCTAGGAACTGCCAACCATTGTAAGACTGGTATTCCAACAACTTGGTAAAATATGTCTTATTTTCACTTATAGACTGTAGGCACAGGATGAATTTCATCTAAGATTAGACAGCTTGCAATGTATTATTCTGCAGTTGGACTGGCTTTCTTGAAATTCAGTAGACAGAAATATGATAGGTGCAATTCTCATAACTAGTTTTGAACATTAGGATGTGATCGAAGTGTTTTTTTTTTTCTCTTCATTGACCATTAAAGAGAGCACAGAATGACAAACTGACTTGTAAACAAATATAGATAGATGATGAAGTACCACACCTATGTACAGCTTGCATTGAGGCAAGAACTGATGCTCATGAGCTAAAACATTTACATGGGGGTATGCAAAGAAAGAGGTGTATCTGATTTAGCTCATGTAGGACAAGGACCTTTGGGAGATGCTTTTGAAGATGTTGAAATCACAACAGACTAACTGGCTCAAAACAGCATAAAAGGGTCAAACAGAGCTCATGTGCTCTCACTGTCCTCACATCAGCTACACATCTGCATAATACGGTACAGCAGCACAGAGCTGTTATTCACATGTATTGCTTTGCAATGCAGATTTTCCTTGCAGCATAGGTTGAATCCTTCACCGGTACAATAGCTGTTGTGGTTAATTAATTTTCAAATCAACATCAAACTTACTCGTCATCATTCTCCAACAAAAAACTGAACTTAGATTTTCATAGTACCAATGGACCTTGCTGATCACATTTTGGATTGGCCCATTTCAGTGCACTGCCAGTTTTCACATGTAGGCAAAACATCACAAGTTATTCTGAGCTTGAAGAGCATTATGGATGAGGTCTACAGGCCATCAGGAGCTCTCAGTTAGGACTGGCTAATGGTTCTGTACACTGAACATCACCAGTGAAGCAGCTTTTGCTTGGTGAGATGTTCCAGTTGCTAGATGGATTGTTTAAATCATGACCAACCTTACAGTTACTTGACATTTAGAGGTACACAATGCTCTCCTCACTGAACAAATCTAATGCAAGTTACATAATATTTACATTAATACCATGGGAGACCCTATCCAGAGCAGCAGTGCAATCTAGAAATTATACACACATTAGCAAAGTCGTTCAGTTATGTCTGTCTTTTAATGATTTTTTTAAACATTTGTATCATCAGACAAAACATTTATGTCATGAGAAAATATTTATTTCCAACAGCATGGACTTTGAAAGTTAGTTGGAAGAAGGCATGTTCAATGCTATGATTTTTCCAATGCTGAGTCAGTTGAAACAGTGTGTTGTAGTGCATATATAACCAGTTACTTTAAGGAAATGCAAAAAGACACGGTGAAGTAGGAAGTGAGTACAAACATTCAAGGCAGTAAAAATGCAGAATACTGACACGTGGCTGAAAAATGTACTTTTTGAAATGCTCTTTTAGTATCACACAAAACTAGCAACTCACTTTAAAACATTCTTTGTCAGCAACCACACTTCTGACCATATGAAATTATTAAATTTAATACAGTCTTTCAGCTGGAAGAGATAGTACGGTCTAACGCTCATATCAAATGCTTAGATTTTTTAGCTTTGTTTGTTAATTAAGATAGTTTCAAGGTACTGCACCAGTATCACATAGGGTTGTTTATTTTTTTTAATTGATTTGTATAGAAACATGCAAATAGGAATGCATGAGGGTTTATATATTTGATTATAATTGGATGTATTATTGATAGAGCACACCAAGCTTTTTTTGTTACATTTTATGCTGAACTGTTCCATTTCCACACCTACCAATTGCTATCACAGTTCTCATGGCTTACTGTGTAAAGCCAGAAAGTGGAGAAAGTAAGAATGTCTTTACTTAGGACATGTATTAATTAAAATAATTATTTTATAGGTATATCTGTCTACATGTAATTAAGATTACATGGTATTTTTATCAGCATGAAATGTAAAAAAAAAAAGTTCTGCAAACACCCCAGACTAGTAGGAAACATAGTTAACTGGCACAATACACTCTTAAACCAGTTTTGTATAAGGCTTCAGTTTTCCTGATGGATGTGACTAAATTTTGAAGTAGGTCTGTGTACATTTTAGTCATTAAAACTGCTTTATGTCACAATATATTCTTAATAAAATAAAAAAACTCTTGTGTTGTAATTAAGGATAGATAGTTAACTTCTAGACATACATGACCTTTTAGAAAGTAGGCTGTGTCTAAAGTATAAGAAGTAGAATTAAGGTGCTTCCATATTTTTGCTTTCATTTTTAAAAAGTACCACACATAAACGATTGCAACAATTGCTTGTGGACATGCTTTTCTTTGGCTTTTACCATATTTTTGATAGCATCTGATCTATCATTTCAGAATTTTATATTCATTACTTACTTGATCTTGTAAAAATTGCGTTGTGAAACTTAATGGGACAAAATGTTGGATGCATTTCCTTTGTCACAGCTACACTTTTTCTCTTCCTTTCGTAATTTCCATTTGCATCAAGCAATAACTGCAAGCAACAATAAAGTTAAAGCTAGATTTTTTTTGCACGTTGTAAACTGGGTAGGACCAGGAGTTACTGACAAAACCAGCTGGTCATGCAAGATTAGCAAATTCTCTGTATTCCAACGCATTGCCATCTAATCTGTCCTGTTTCCCCCGACACATACTAAACACAATGAAGCTGGACAATGGTTCAACAGCAAGTGCATGTGATAGTTCTGGCAAGACTATTTTTGTTTTGATTAAGCACATATTTTCTCCAGGAGGGGCTAGAAAAGCAGGGCCTTTTTCTTCAGGTCATTCCGCTTCCAAAGTGCCAGACGATCAAATTCCTCAATGCTCATTTTGAAGACTTCCTGGAATTCTTCAGGGGACAAATGCCTCTTGAAAACGAAAATACAAAAGGTATCATTAAGCTCTTCTGTACACAGGAAGATTTCTGCCCTTCCTAACTTTTAAAACACACTGCAAAATAAAGTATTAGGATTTGCATCTAAATGCCCAAATTGCTTCTGGAAAAGGCTGCATCAAAACCAAATGAGCTTAGAGCAACCGGGAAATGAAATTTTTGATGGCAAAAGAGACTTTTGAAAAAAAACCCCACTTTCATTACAGTTCCAACTGAGCGGAAGCTACGGCCTTTGGGAAAAATATGTGTTTATACATGGTGCATAATGACAGAGCACATCAAGACAAATTTAAGCTATTCCAGGACTTTAAAGAAATTGATAACAATGTAATTTCAGAGCCGGATTTGTTTTGCCTTGATCTTTAATGAGACCAGTAGATACCACACTGCTACAGTAATAGCGACCTTGTAACAAAGGAGAGAGCACACTGCTAAATTATTAAATCCAAAATGTGCTTAACCACGGAGATAGACTCATATCAGAAGTCCAAACGGGATGAAGTTGGGCTTTTTAAATGCCAAGAACTATGCTTCTGTTTCATGTTTTCATGATTCAACCTTAAAAAAAAAAAAAGAATGGGCCAGAGAAAAAGGGAGGAATATCAACATAAAGCATTGGAAGGAGGTAGGATAGCAATTGCCTAACAATTATTAGTATACACACAGAACAGGCAGAAAATATAAATGTGTAAATTAGAAATTAATATAATATGAAATCCTCCTGATAACTGTGGACTAACTCCTGTTCAAGCATTTCAGCAGTATCAGTGGTGGTTCTCTGTCTTCCAGGTGTTAAGCATACACCACCTGAAACACTCAGATCCAGTGCAATGAGAATTACAAACTGCAGTTTCAAAATCTGGACTCTCCTCTTCCACAAAGGTTTCCTTGAAACCTGGGACCAAACCTGCAATCTAACCCTTTCCTCCCCAAACGAGTTTTTGACTTGGAGTTCCCCAGGTGCAGCTGTCTGTCCACCTCAGCACCCCAGCGCTTGAGAAAAGAGGTATCCCAAAGCTAAGCACAAGAAACGCTTGGACATGCCTCACACAGCAGAAGCAGGCTCATCACACATTAGACAAGTGCGTTATTTCAAGGGAAGGATATCAGCTCTTCCATCTCACTGCATCCTGGTTGCAGGACTTCATAGCAGATGAGAAACCTGGGCTTAAAGTCCTCATCACTTGGAGGAGGCTCAAAACTGTCATCTAACTTGCAAGACTTGCAAGCCAGCCAGGAGGGTAATTTTAAAGGAGTTACACTCCTCACGAATGTGAATAATGCTGCCTGCAAATGCTGAGTGTGAGAAGCTGAAGGTAGAGGGGAGCACAGCACTCCCCAGAGGCAGGGGAGCCACTGGGTCCTTCAGACCATGATTTTATTGAAATAAGCTGAGGTTGTCTACTGCTTGAATCAGTCCCCAGCATCATCTGGAAAAGCACTTGCTGCTATTAGCCAAAATTGTGGCAGGGAGCATGCTAACATGCCCTGGTAAAACCACGATGGTTTACCTGACCAGGAGGGACATAGACCTGTTGAGCCTACCTTACAAAGCTGTTTTTTTGACATATCAGAAAGCAAAATTTTACTTTCTACTTATTAATAACATGCTTAACTTTGTAAATTACTTGAGGAAAATTAATGATATTGTTTATAAGAAATCACTACATTCAATTACCTTGAATGGTCATTATGGGCCCTTGTGGTTTCTTAAAAATGGACAGCCTTAATTTTTTTTCTCCCTTGAGGTTTCACATATTTAGAACAACAGTGACTAAGAGTTTGGAGCTGAGCCTCCATTTTTCATTTGACCAATGACAGCAACCCACCATAAGCATTATGCACAGCACAGAACAAACACGCCACGGATATTTGTCAAAGGAGATCCTGTTTCACATGGAAATGAGCAACACCTGACAATGTATTTTACAAACAATCTCTCACTGACAGAATTTAATTCTACTGAGTTTGGAAAGAAAAAAGTAACTTCTGTCTGCATTGATTTTTTTTTTTTTCCCCTCATATTTTCCTGGTAACCCAGTGAACAAATGTGAGCAAACTTAACTTCAGCAATTTCTTACAGCAAGGAACTGTCTGTAAGTTGTGGGATTGAAAAAGGAGTCTGGATGAGCAAAGTGTATTATATTTTATCTTGCTCCTGAGATGTCTCCGCACTCAGGAGAACGCAGTGACAAACTAGTTCATACTCAAAAAGAAAATCAGAAAGCCTATACTCTGCAGGTAAACCCACTTTGACAATCACCCAAATCCATGGGAAATGTAAGACTTTCAAAAGAATGTTTTCACCATTATTTTTTTCTTGATGTAAGTTACACCATTTCTTCAGGGAAACAAAAGTGCAATTTGAAGTTAATTTGGCCAATTCTGTCAGGGATAATAAAAAGTCCTTCTTCAAATATGTTAACAACATAAGGAGGGGCAAGGAAAATCTCCATTCTCTGTTGGACTCTGAGGGAAATATAGTTAACAAAGATGAGGAGAAAGCTGAGGTACTTAATACCTACTTTGCCTCAGTTTTTACCAGTAAGACAGGTGGCCCTCAGGACAACTCATCTCTGGAGGTGGTTGACAGAGATAGGAACCCAAATAGGGCCCTTGTATTCCAGGAGGAAATAGTTGGTGATTTACTGAGCCATCTGGATCCTCACAAGTCTATGGGACCAGATGGGATCCATCCTAGGGTGATGAGGGAGCTAGCAGAAGAACTTGCCAAGCCTCTCTCCATCATCTTCCAACAGTCCTGGCTCACTGGGGAGGTCCCATATGATTGGAAATTGGCCAATGTTACCCCAGTCCACAAAAAGGGCTGCAAAGCTGACCCTGGCAACTACAGGCCTGTCAGCCTGACCTCGGTGCCTGGCAGGGTTATGGAGCAGATCATCCTGAATGGAATCACACAGCACCTTCAGGGTGGACAAGGGATCAGAGCCAGCCAGCATGGGTTTAGGAGAGGCAGGTCCTGTCTGACCAACCTGATCTCCTTTTATGATCAGGTAACTCACCTGGTGGATGAGGGGAAAGCTGTGGATGTGGTCTATCTGGACTTCAGCAAGGCCTTTGACACTGTCTCCCATAATATACTCCTGCAAAAGCTGGTAGCCCATGGCTTGGACAAGTGTACTCTACGCTGGGTTAAGAACTGGCTGGAGGGCTGGGCCCAGAGAGTGCTGGTGAATGGGGCTGCATCTAGCTGGCGGCCAGTCACTAGTGGTGTTCCCCAGGGGTCGGTGTTGGGTCCAGTCCTATTTAACATCTTTATTGATGATTTAGATGAAGGGATTGAGACCATCATCAGCAAATTTGCTGATGACACCAAGTTGGGAGGGAGTGTCGACCTGCTGGAAGGCAGGAGGGCTCTGCAGAGGGATCTGGACAGACTGGAAAAATGGGCTGATTCCAATGGGATGAAGTTCAATAAGGCCAAGTGCCGGGTGCTGCACTTTGGTCACAACAACCCCCTGCAGCGCTACAGGCTGGGCGCAGAGTGGCTGGAGAGCAGTCAGACAGAAAGGGACCTGGGGGTACTAATTGACAGGAAGCTCAACATGAGCCATCAGTGTGCCCAGGTGGCCAAGAAGGCCAATGGTATCCTGTCCTGTATCAAAAATAGTGTGGTCAGCAGGACAAGGGAAGTGATCCTTCCCCTGTACTCTGCATTGGTGAGGCCACACCTGGAGTATTGTGTTCAGTTCTGGGCCCCTCAGTTCAGGAAAGACATTGAAGTGCTGGAGCGAGTCCAGAGAAGAGCAACAAGACTGGTGAAGGGACTTGAGCATAAGACCTATGGGGAGAGGCTGAGGGAGCTGGGGTTGTTTAGTCTAGAGAAGAGGAGGCTTAGAGGTGACCTCATCACTCTCTAGAACTACCTGAAGGGAAGTTATAGCCAGGTGGGGATTGGTCTCTTCTCCCAGGCAGTTAGCAATAGGACAAGGGGACATGGGCTTAAACTCTGCCAGGGGAAATTTAGGCTGGATATTAGAAAGAAATTCTTTACAGAGAGAGTGGTCAGGCATTGGAATGGCCTGCCCAGGGAGGTGGTGGACTCACCGTCCCTGGAGGTTTTTAAACTGAGATTGGACATGGCACTTAGTGCCATGATCTAATAAACGGAGTTGGACCAAGGGTTGGACTCGATGATCTCTGAGGTCTTTTCCAACCCAGTCGATTCTGTGATTCTGTGATTCCTAGAAATTGCTGTGGTCTCAATACTGAAGGTCAATGGTTTCAATACTGAAGGTCAATGCAAGGAGGGTCAGTAAGCCCCACATCAGCCCTCAGGCATTTTCTGCACCGTGTGGAACACTCACTACACGATGAAACTTGCCACCAATCTCAGTAAAAGCTCTGTATTTTCCCCTTTCCTCTCCAAGGCCGTGCTTTGCCATTTATCATTTTGCTTTGCTCTCAGGCTTAGCAAGCTTTCAGTCTGCGTGCATCTATCCAAGCCAGTATGAATCAGACCTGTGCTCTGGTCCTCCGCTTGTATGCAGATGACATCACCTTCATTCCTTGCATGCTCTAATTTCCTAATTACACTGAAGTTTTGTTTTACACCAGCACCATTTTTTGGTCCTCACAGAAGTTCTGAGTTGGTGCCGCCTGGTCCAAAACCAGTTGCAAGTTTCCAGCCCAGTGATCCAATAGCAGAGATTGAGATGGGGAAAGCACAAACTCACTTACTTCCACCTCCCATTCCTTTGCTTTTCATTCTGCTCCACATACTGTCCCTCATCTCAAGGACTAACAACCAGACTGCAATATTAACAAATAAATATCTTACTCCGTCAATGCATTATCCACATGTCCTCTCTGAGGACACC
The DNA here is from genome assembly GCF_964273445.1 of Streptopelia decaocto. NCBI lineage: Eukaryota > Metazoa > Chordata > Aves > Columbiformes > Columbidae > Streptopelia > Streptopelia decaocto. The sequence continues at coordinate 66,619,638 of NC_138658.1, forward strand.
AGTCTGTGCCCAGTGTGGCATTATTTCCACTGTTTTCCATGCATCTCAGAAACTTTCACCATCCTGTTCTTAAGTATCATGGGCTCTAGCTTTGGGACCGACCCTAGAAGCAGCAATGATTACAGTTCTGTCTGCAAATTTTGGAATAAACCTTGATCCCAGAAAGATGTCATCAAACTGGCAAAGCTTCAGATAAAAGTAACAAAAAGTAATCATGGGTTGCAGAGTTTGATTTATGAGGAAAGACTAAAAGGCCTAAGTATGTATAAGGTTAGCCAAATGATGACTAAGGGAAAATATGGTAAATGTCTACAAGTATTTGAAGGGTCTAAACACCATGGGAATAGGCCAGTGTGGGAAGTTTATGTTCATACTTTGCATGTGTGATGTTGAATTTCGTCTGCACTATTGTTGGACTTTCCTAAGCCTTATAGCTTTAAGATCTACAACTCTTCACAGAGCAAATGCACCACTAAGGAATTGTAGATTGATTCATTTTTTTTTCCCCAGCTACTTGAATATTAATTTGTCTTAACTGAATCCTTACCTGTCTAATTAGTCAAACAAAAGAAGGGAAACTGAAAATTATGCATAGGGAATAGGGAGGATATTCAACTTGAAGAACTTGAAGTATGAGAGAAGTGTGTAAAGCTATACTTTACAGGGCCAACAACAGGATTGTTTTTTTCTTTTTTCTCACTCTCTTTTTTATTTTATTTTATATTTTTTTTACAATTGGATCAGCTTAAAATATCCAGATATGTTAATAGTGCATCACTGGGCCATTAAAGGAATGGCCAATCATATTGGTAAAAGTAACATTCATTCCTTTTTTTTTTTTTTTTTTACTAGTGTTGGCCTTGTTTACATAGGAAATCTGGGTGTTTTACAGTGTGCTAGTACTGATTCTTAATTCCCTTTGTGACAGTTTGACCATATTCAGACAGTTTAACTCAATCTACTTCTCTGCTTTGCAACAACAGCAAAACCTGGCATGTTGCAGACACTGAGGAGAGTACATGGGACCAGATTAAGGTTCCATTTTGCCCACATTCTGAACTCACTGCATTTAAGTGAGCTCAGTTTGGAAGCTGTATAGTGATGTTAACATGACACTACCTGAAAACCTTGGTAAAGGATAAGGTGAGCAGTTTAAATATGGTTCTTCACTAAAAAGATGGCTATACTGGAGCTCGCAAAATCAAAACATCAGCATTCTGTATATATTTAAGCATGAAATTGCCACACTAGAAAGGACTAGTGCATCATATTGTTTTGATAAAATTGTATTTATCTGAGGCTTGTAAAGTCAGTAGTGTTCAGTTTTTTGTTCTGGTTAGCATTTTGTGTCAGCTTGCATGGGAAATCAGAAAGACCCTGTGAGACTCAAGCCGAGGATCCACCAGATGTGTCCATGGGTCACAACAGTGGCTTTGTATGGTAGGGTAATGTCCCCAGAAACTCTACCTCTTATGTACACTGATGGCATTTGGGATAAGAGATATGGGATCATGGCCTTGGGATCCCACTTTGGGAAGCCCAAAAGTGGCCTGCAGCTTGGGAACCAAATGCTGCTGCTGTAATTCCTCCCATGGATGTCACCTATTTGGTAAAGCATTGCGTAAAAAACGTCAACACATCTTGCTGTAATTATGTACCTAGCTCTCCTAAAACATACAAATGTACAATGAAAGAACTGAAATGCAAATATTTCTTATTAAGATATACAGAAACAAGCAAGGGCTGAGCTAAACCTCTCTACTGCAGTGCAACCACTATAATGGAAAATCCTCATGCTCTGTGAAACATGATCATTAAAATGAGTGGTACAAACACGTGCTCATTTTTGAGTGTCTCAGAACAAAAGTAATTAATTGCACATTCAGATACTTGCACCACAGTGTTATCTCAGAAAGTGAGGCTTTTCACTGTCAATTAATGAGGCTTGTCTCTATTTTTCTGTGGCCTGCTAAAAATCCACTAATCATTCTAAATTGAGTTACAATATTTATTTAATTCAATGAAATTTCTTTTCCTCAAGAATAATTGTACTTCTAATGAAATGCAGAGATCTTCAAAACTAATACTTAGAAACATGGCATTAGAGTGAATAAGTCACAGGAAGGGAAAACTGCAATTAACTTTCAGCCACACTGCAGTGAGCTGTGACCAGGTCATGCTCTGCGAGCATGTTTATTCTGTGTCAGCAATTGGATGGAAGTCCTCATGTGAAAACCTGCTGATGTAGGAAACTCAGAGGATATCATACTTCTTCATGAGTCAATATTGAACCCATGAACCAACACACATGAAGGCAGGAGGAGATGAACTGAAGACTAGAAAAATCAAAGTCTGAATTCTTAGAGGTTATTTAAATCCTCAGGTTTGTTTCTTTCATTATGTTATGGTCACAGAAAATGACAGATGAGCATAACATTGTCTTCTCTTGAATCCATAGTGAATCTTTCAGCTAGTGTCTCTCTGAAGCATTACTGTATACTCTATTTTATAGAGCATAATTTTAAATAGTTCAATTCATTCTTGTTCAGAGCCCTTGTAACACTTCCAACCTCTGATCCACAAAATCCAGAAGTAAAAGTTACAGGATCTTTTCCAGAGTCTTCCAAATGCAAAAGAGTCAAACTAAACTGAGATTTACTGGGAAAGGTTCATCTGCAGGATAGCAAGCATTCATGTAAATAACCAGATCTTTGCCCTTTAGGGTAGATAGTGTAGAGTCTTTGCTGGTGGGACATAGTATTTTCCTGTATTCAGATTTAGGATGTTAAAAGTATTCCAACTGAATACATTTGGAACAGTAATAGACACCTCCCTTCTCCAGATTTTCTCCTCTCTCCCCCACCATTCCCTTCTCCCATGCCCTTCAAATTTAGCCCAACTATTATTTTTGGATGCCCAATCATAATTTTCTGGAAAAATCTTCTCTTTGATCTACTGAATTTCAAATCCTCATTTTGCTTTCACAAGGCTTTCAGTTTCCCTCCTCCTTTCTGTTGCACTGCTGGGGCTCAGCAGGCTTTTCAGAGTTTCTTCTAAGACTACACCATGGCTAATTGCAAAATTGTAATTAGCCATGTGCCATGTTCTCAAGGGAGTATTGAATGTTATGCTCATCTATGAAGTAATTAAGCTTCACACTCAATAAATATTTCAAACTATTAAGTAATTATGTGATAGGGGAGGGAATGTTAAGAAATGGTGTGATTTGCCACCTAATGAACTTCAAAAGGTATCAAAAGATAATTAGAGCAGCATTGATCAGGGGATGAGGCAGGGGATGAGGCCACAATTGCAGCTATGCAGGATCAGGGCACTTAATGACAACACTGAACAGTTGGAGCATTTGTGCAACCGAGCTGGCAGGAGGTATAGGTTCCCCTCTCTCTGCTTCCATGTAGCAATGAGTTCGCAAAAAGGGTCCCAAAGGAGCAATGTAACAGAAGCAATGAGGAAGGGATTCTGAAACCCTTCCCTCAGCCAGTGTAACCCCAAGCATCTATACAAGGCTCCTGGACCTGTGAGTGTATCTCGTTTTATATCTCAGGGTAGTGTGAAACTCCACAGGGAAGCGGCATTCCACTCAGCAGTACTACTGCAGGGTACTTACAATCCAACCTCTTGTGAAATATTACAAGACACATGCAAAAATATTCTGTAGTAGCATTGTACATTCAGTACTTTCCCCAGCTCCGTAATTGTGCAAGAGGCTGAAAAAGTATTTCACTCAGGGCTATCAGCAGATCACTTATACAGTGGTACGCAGCAGACTGTCTCTGAGGATAACCCGTACCATCATTCAGTCATTCAACCTAATGAGCCTTTTCATACCAACACTTACATTTGTCTTCAACAGACTGCTGATTAAAATGTTATATGAATAAGAAAATAATTAATATATAAAACTGAAATTATGAATCCATAATGAATTATGAAAAGATATAGAGTTTCAAAATTTCATTTAATTTAGGGACAAAATACTTTATTCTTAAAGTAGATCTTTCAGTTTCCCTTAGTTTGGGCTTTAGTGCATCTGTAATATGAATGCTCCACATCTAATCTCTGTTCACAACCACAGTGTTTCCACTCTGACTGGAGTTAGCTTGCATATATCACATCATTTCTAATGCATATTTTCATTTCATAAGAGCTTTGAAAACTGATATAGACATCCAGCACTGATCACAACATAAGCATATGCCTAGAATAAGAAACACCATGCAAATGTTTTCAAGTTAAACAGCATGAAATTCCACTGAAGTCAGTAAACTGCACTTTTCCACACCAGGTTATGAGCTTCATTGTGAAGTGAGCCCATAACCTCAAATCCAGCCCCAAACTACGAACTGCACTTCTCTGTGTTAAAACGCACAGCATTGCAAGTTTGCACTGATTTTCCCCATCTGAGCTCCAGGGGAGAGGGGACACGCAACACTGCTTGAATGAATGACACCTAGGAGCTGGGGCTGTTATAAATTCAGGCTCAGTTACTAAAAACCAGTCCTAAAATGGTTGCAGTTCAAATGGTTAGAACTCAAGATGATTGTTGAATAAAAAACAGTGGAAAAAATGTCATCCCTAAAACAAATCCAGACAAGCAGTTTCAGGAAGAAAAGCATGTTTGAATTAATGTGAGTGCTCTGTTCAAACAAGACCACACCCATGTTTAAATCTCTCATTATTTCTGTTTACAAGAGAACAAGGTGCCAGATGAAGGTTTGCTACTTAACATTCCAGAATATTTTTTTCCCTTAGTAATTGTTTCAGTGTATCCTTGTTAAACAAAGAATGAACAGGCTCAAACAGAAGTGGAATAACTTGCTTTCTACTGTATTTGCTAGGCATGAATGAATAATGCTTTTAACTTTCTGACATTCAAAAGAAAAAGCTAACAAACCAAGATACATTAAGATAAGAAAATCAAATGAAAACACTAAAAGATGGTTTCTAAATGGAAAACTCTAACTGTTGGCTTTCAAAACTACCAGCCTGTGACCACAAAGAAATCTTATACTCTGTGATAAAAGCAACTTCAGGGAAAAAAACCCAAACAAAACAACAAAAAACCCAAACCTATGCAGCTGGGCATGAACCATCAATTTGGATGTGCAAGCACTGAATCACATTACAGTGACTTGACAAGCAAACAATATCCAATCTAAGATAAAAGTATCAAGTGCACGCTTTTAGGAGCCCAAGGCCTAAATCATAAAAAGTACTGAAGTACTTAGAAGAGGCATCAAGATTTTCAGAAGTGTCCATAAGCCAAACTTCTTTGGAAAAAACAAATCCCACAAACAAACAAAAAACCCACCACCACAAAACCAAACCAAAACACCACAAAAAACAGATCAAGTGGAACACCACTGGGAAACTAGCAAGGAAGGAATGTACCAATGTGTACCATCCAAAGGTGATGTCTTAGTCCCTGGCAACTCAGGACTTAGTTTGTCCAAAACAGGGAAGTTTGCTCCAGAACACTTATATTTAAGCCAATGCATAATAAAATAATGCTTTTAATAAAATGTCCCAAGATAGACCAAATTCTGTATTTTTTTCAAATGCTACTGCAGCAAGAGCACCAAATAATCCATTTTGCAATATTATATTAAGGCTTTGTCTTCACAGAATATACCAACCTAAGCACATTAGGGACTTAAGGAGGGCCAACTTTAAAATAAGACTATGTCCCTGAAGGCCTTGTCCAGCTGAGTTCTGCATGCTTCTAGGGATGGAGGCTCCACAGCCTCTTGGGCAACCTGTTCCAGTGCACTGTTCTCCCAGTTAGAACTGTAATTTCCCTTCCTGCAGCTTGTGACTGTTGCCTCTTCACCCTCCAGTGCCTTTTTCTGAGAAGGGTATGTTTTCCTGTATAACCCCTTTACTGCAAAGGCGCACTGCTGACTCATGTTCAGCTTGTTTTCCGTCAGGACTATTAGGTACTTCTCTGCAGAGCTGTTCCCCCCATTTTGTGCTGTTGAATGGCGTTATTCCAGCACAAGTGCAGGAATCTGGATTTACTTTCAATTAACTTCATGAAGTTCTCATAGTGTGGCCAGGTCCTTCTGAACAGAGACTCTGCTCACCAGAGTATCAGCTGCTGTCCTCCCCAGCTTGTGTCAGCTGCAGACATGGTGAGGCTGAAATTCCTCTTCTTGACGCAGACTAAATAACCCAATTCTGTGCTACTGCTTTGTTCTGTTCATGATCTGAATTAACTCATTCTTCACCACCATTTCCCGTTAGAATAGCTCACAGAAATGCTGCTCTGTTCATCAAACACTAGAATAAACAGCACTGTGGTAGAGAGAAATTCCTAAAAAAAAGGTTCTGGGCCAAATCCTTATCTAGCGTAAATTCCTCACAGTTCTAATCAGCTTATACTAACTGAAGATCCAGGCTATTCATTCAAAAGACAGAATGCCAGCAACATATTTAAAAATCAGCAGGTCATTTATTATAACTAGTGCTCAATGCCACATGTATTACTTCACTGTTGGCATAAACATCTGGAGGAGCACAAGGAATTGGGATACTTCTGTCTCACTGCTGAGTTAGAATAAGCAAACAAAAACATACTGAGTGTTTCTACACTTAGATATATGTGCTTTTGAAGAAAGAATTCATATTATTTGAATGCATTTCTTACCAGTTGAGCCTTCCTAATCTCTAGATACCTCTTGGGCTTAGAAAAATATGCACTTTTACAAGAAAATATTTTTTATAACCCTTAAAATATATTTCTTGCACAACAGCGTAATCTAAAAAATACTCACAATAGGAGCAAAGCCAGGAAAACACTACCACCCATTAAAACTCCACCCTCCTGTGGTCTTTGACCATTAGCTGAGGCCTTCATTACAGCCTCCCTTAATTTGACCCAAGCAGCTAATACCATTTACTTGAGTTCACTTTTCATGATGGGACCATTCAACATAGGAGACTTCCCTTGTATTATAACAGGGAATCAGAGAAAAACAACAGTGTCTTTTCCATGACATCTATGCCAGATCACTCAAAGTTGACAAAAAACTGTTTCACAAACAAGATCCTGTTTCAAGTCAACTTGCAAGAGGGCTGTTAAATAAAGCTAGCTCGTGCTAGCTCAGCTTATTGCTCCGAAGTAGATTAGGAAATCAGAAACATCATGTGTAAGATATTCTAATCATACTGGATACAGTAAGACTGCTTTCAGGTTTGACAGTTGATATAAAACACAGTGGTTCTAGGTCTCGTCACTGACACCATCTGTACCCTGCCCACAGCCATCACAGCCAAGAGCTTATTCTGATTTGCAGCAGCGAGAGCAAAGTGAGGCTTCAGCCCACAAAACTGATCGTAACAAAACTGGAATATTAGAGTGTGGATTTTTTCTTAAAAGATTTTCCAAGACACATCACTCTACCATTTAGATAATGCATGGACTTAGCAGTGCTATCACCTTCACCATTGCTGTAGGCACAATCCATTCCTTTCAAGAGTAACAATTGTGGTGCAGGATGAAAACAGAAGATCAGCTGGCAACGCGTTCTGCTTGGAGAAGGAACTTGGCTCCTAGAGATCTGTGAGCATTGAACCATATCCTCTAGCAATTGTGAAATGGAGTTCAAGAAAAGCTGAAATCTAACCTTAATACCTGCTTCCAGTATTCCCAGTATTGCTTCCAAAAGCCTGAAGCTATCAGTGGGTCCTCTGCTAAGAGATGGTGTGTGTGTATATGCATGTGTGTGTCTAATTCTGGTCTGTCACTGTACAAACCTATAAACTCATGTAGTCTTGGTCTCCCTGAGCCCTGGGTCTTTCCCAAGCCTGAAATCTGCTGAATGCACAAGTCAGCAACTAAGTTACTATCATCTTCTCCTGCCATAACAGCAAATAATAATAAACTGTTTTTCTATGCAAAACTACTTATTTGCAGCAATTTTGTAATGCAGAAGGAAGGGACAGGGAGGAGGGGAAGAGGCTGGCAGGGAAGGCAACAGTTTGTGCCTGTCACTCAACTCCGCATAGGGTTTGAATGTGCAGATGAGCTGCTGCCTCTGTTTCTCCAGTAGTTATAATCCTATTAAAACACTGCTAATTTAATTGTTTAAAAACCTATCAATCCCTAATAAACATAAGATGGTCTCCAAAGGAATTTGTCCTGCAGGCACACATGTTTAACACAGTGCAACATTCAGCAAGATACGCCTGGTCTCCTTATCGCTTTCCTGATGCAGGTTTGAAGCAGATCTTGTTTATTGTTCTTTCTGCAAACCTCTGTGAGATCTTTGAAGTGGTTGGGCTCCTTGAGCCACCAGGCACTGGGCTGCACCTGGTGTGAGGCAGAGTGAGCAGCTCCAGTGTTGAACAAACAGCGATCCCAGCTGAGGACAGTGTGCGAGTTACGGATAATGGCAGCCAGGACAGCCATGATCCATCCAAAGCAAACTATATGTCTTCTTAAAAAAGCAATTTAGAGCTGTATTTGCTATTCAGACCAGCCTGATGTGTTTAAACAAAGACTCTATTTTTTTAACATACACACACACACACACACACACACACACATATATGCGTGTATATAAAAGAATCCTTTATAGGAACTGTCCAGATGAGTGTCCCTCCAACTCCCTGCTCCCTTTTCTGGACTCATTATGCTTTTCATCATTGCTATCATGCCTTGCTATACAGCAGGCTTAAAACAGCACATATTTGTGGCTCCTTTTTTCTTACGATCAAATCAATCGCAGTTACTGGGCAATCAAGCAACAAGCACATTGAAGTATTTAAGAACATACACCATTTCCAATATATACTACATTTGTAAGAATTTGGTAAACAATTTTAAAAAAACAACCTTGATCTTTAATGAGGAGCTATCTGCTGCTTCATAGGTTTGTTTTTTTTTAATTGTGCTTTAAGATTAAAGTTTCTTCTTTTCGTGTCACATTATCAAGTAAAAAATACAGTAAATATATATAAATATATAAATATTAAATATTATAATATAAAAATAAATAAAAATTAATCTTCCCAAAGGTCCAACATTGCTAACTACACAATTTGTATTGAACTGTCTTCTTCTTAATAGTAATTCACACAAAGATATGTTTGTTTAATAATTTAGCTGAGCCTTTATTCAGTTCTGTCATTACTCAGTCAAAAAAATCAACCTCATGAATTTTGCCTGAACACCAATTCCAGGACTTGGCCTTTGGAAACTAAGGTGTCCTCTGTGATAAATTGTATCTGTATTTCTTCAGCTTATACTACTACTCTGTGAGAGAGGTGGATGCTACAGCAAATCTAGAACACAGTGACCATGGATCACACAGCCAAAGGAGAGGCTGAATAAGATAATGGACCAGAAACATAGGTCCATATATTTGCAGGATAAATTGAGCTGGTTTATAATACGCAGGTTATTCTAGGAGTGTGTTTTTAACAGGAATTTAAAAACCTCAAGTTTCTACCTGCCCCATTCTGAATTTCAATATCCTGTATAGTCATCCAAAACTAATGGGTTTCATCAGTATCTTTGTAAAACACCATTTGGTCAGACATTGGGCAGGTTTTTTGATATTCCTTTTTAGTTAAATTGCCTACATACTGGTGTTTTGAAATTATATATAATATATACGGTTATTCCTCTCTTCCCTCTTTTCCATTGCTATTACTTGGGCACAGGAACATCTAAGATTGTAAACAAACAAGACTAGGACTTGCAAAGCCATAAAGCAAATATCATTCCTACCTCCAGTCTGGTCCTGTCCACATCCTTAGGCAATTTCACACGAACTCGGTTTGTTACAATAAGTGTTTCATAAGGATAAATCTGTTAAAAAGACAAGAGCATATGAACTCCAGCCCAATCTGATTCTGATGTATGGAAGTGACAGTGTGGGGAACTTACTAATTTAAATGGTACATACTTGCATCCTGATTTGACAAATATTTCACTGGGACAAAAATTAACAAAATAAAATAAAAAAGGAACACATTTAACCTTGCTAGGAAGTGCTGAATCTGATTGTTCTTCCAGTGTTGGAAAAGCCCTTCTTACCTTGTATTCTGCAAGAGAACGAGAACAGGTTCACAGTTTAGAATTTATAGGCTTCTTTTGGACTCAACACAATGAACATGTCGGTACATCAGCAATTTGTTATGCTACTACATTTCTCTCTTCTCAATAGTTGTTGGATAACTGCATGCATAGTAAGCATTTGACTCCCATGCTCTCAGTGTCTATAACACTGTTTATTACCAAAGCAATAGCCCTTGAAATTACAGAAAATCCATCTCCTGATGCCATTGGGCTACACAGTGAGTATGTCTGGCAAAATTGGCCATTTCTTTTTACAGGAGGTTTTTGTGTAGAGTTAAGTCAGTCTGTCACCCAAAAGCCCTGCCCTTGTTGTCCTTTACTGAAAATAGTTAAAATATATGGATTATTACAAGCATGTCAGTTTGGGAACATATATGAAAACCATTGAGTTAATACAATATCCGAAATGCCAACATCCTACACGTGGGCTGACTATAGTGGGAATAATGATAATGAAGAAATTATTTGGAGGTGCAGAGACAATGATTCCTGGATCTAAACTAGCACAAGATTATTCTAGTTAGGTCCATATATGACTATATATTATTTGACTACAACAAGGACATCTATTCACATTGACGATTAAACGCAATCAGGATAATCAGTATGTTTCTGTAGACCTTTTTATGGTCTGAAATGAAACCAGAGATAAGTCTACTTTTCAAAATCTGTACTTTAAACTATTCAAATATAGAGACAAAGATGTGTATCAACACGGAGGCACGAAGTGAAGCATTACAGTAATATTTTTAAAACAACATTAACTGTCTTGGAAACAAAATCCTGCTCTTCCTCATGAGTAGATGCATGTTCCTAAATTGATCAGCTCTTTTGAAAATTCCAACCCAAGCTCCATGTTAAGTTCATAGTCCACTTAAACTGTAATAAAAAAAATGAATGCAAATAAATTCTGCTTTTTGAATTCTGTACATTTAACCACACTGTAGCACAAACAAGAAGCACAATGGATTTTTTTATTAGATACATCTTGAAGGAGTGATTATCTTAAATTTCTTCCTCTGCTTGATATGACACCACCACCTGCTAAGCAAAGAGAACCAGAGGCTCTTGCCACGTATTGAGGATACTGGGATTGACTCAACATCGTTGCATCACTGTATGATGCAGGACTTTGGTCAGGCCTTTGTGTTTGGTGAGATAAAAAGAAGATTCTTTGTGATACACATGATACTGAGCTGGGTCTCTATCTAGTTATTATTATGCGAACTACAGGAAGATCTCAGAATAGTACCCCTTTATGGCCATATGTTAATGGGCATCCTCAAAGGAAGAAAACAGGAATTGGAATGGAAATGATATTGCAACGTACCTTTCATCCCCCAGCGTGCCTCCTGGTCCGTTTCATATTGGCCCATATTTTCAGGCTGAAAGAGAAAGAAAGAATCAATGTAGCAGCAAAATACACCACAAAACCACTCTGGACCTTGTTGCTAGAAAAAAGAAAACCAGCTGGTACCACACAATCAAAACACGGATCTTTGCAAGAGAGAATGACAATGAAGTTTCATTCAAACTTCACCCACTTGCTCAAGGCAGGAGTCCCATGTGCTCACAACACCCTCTGATCTGTGGCTGCAGAGATGGAGCTCTGCCTGCAGGAGAGGACGGAGCGTGGGGTGCCCGGCTCCCCCGAGGCACTGCAGGGGCAGTTTGCTGCCTGCGCTGTGAACTCCCACAGAGCAGCTAAAGCTGGAGCTTGGGTGTCGCTCCCAGATTGCAGTGTCATATCAACCCACCACATCGCTAAGATTTCTGGGTATTTTCGAGCCCTGATTCCTCGCAGCTTTCAATACGGCAGAACGGTGTCAGAAAGCCACCAGGCACTCTTGTTTGAAGACCTGGCACTAAAGTTCTAACTGAAATTACCTCATCCTGTGATACAGACATTTTACTGCAGTTGTCACAGCAGACCAGATCACTTATGCTGCACTGAAACTTGCCTCGTTCTGCTTTCTACTTCACACTGCTGAAACCACTAAGACCAGGGAGAACTGTGTGCATGTGCCATAGCTTTGTTTGACTCAGTCTTTTTTCTTTACTGGCGAATTCTACAATGACAAATATTACAGGAGATCAGAAAAGCCCTGTTATATGATTTATATCCCTGAGTCTCATTTTTGCTTGTTTAGGGTATGAACGGTGTGCACAGCTACACTTACAATAACCTCAAAAACTCCCTATTTGGTTTTGGTTTATTTTGTTATGCAGCACTTGGATGGCTGATTAAAAATAAGAAACCACAGAAGTCGGTATGAACCTCCAATCCAAACAGAGGACATCCATTCTGAGAAGAATTTTGGCCTCAAGGATTTGACCATGAGCAACCTTTTCAGCTTTCCTCCAGTTATCCCTGTGAGGTTGGACCCTTTAGATGGGACTAATGCTGCCATCTGCTGTGCTCATATCACATTGCAGTCCGCAAGCACAGCAAACTCCAGTGCTGATGGAGTTTGCTTTGGCCTCATCTCTCTGAAGCCTTCTGATGGCTTCGGTCCCTCACCAGTGCAGTGGCTGGGCACAAATCGGTCCGTCACTCAGTTCGGGTTACTGGTAACAGTTATTCTGAAAAGGCAGAAAAAAAGCTGTTGATTCCTAAGTATGGGAAGGATGACCTACACCCTTTCAAATTCCCAGACCTCATTTGATCAAGTTGCAGTGCCACTGGTCCCTTCAGAGAGGAATTCAAGCAGTCAGGTATTGAAGCAATGCAGGTTCAATTACTTTTGTAATATTATCTCAAAAGGATGGACATTTTGACAGCTGCTGAAAAATCACTTTAGCTACTTGCTGAAAGTTGTTTTCTTTTAACTCCTTCCAATGATTTGTAGTTTGACTCTTGTCATCAGGGAAGTTTAATCATGCTCATGTACATTTGCAGCTTTCACATCTTCCTTTGGAGAAAGCAGGGAATTTGAATGAGGTCCTGTCCATGTAATTTAGACGCTAATCAATCTTCAAAATCTAAGTGCCTACGCATCTATGTATTGAAAACTTACCACTATTAACCATCCTGGGTTTGTAGCTGAGAACCCATAGTGCTGGATGCCAGCAAGAAAGAGACACCACAGTGTCAAAGATACCTTTTTCCTGAGAACTTGCACAAAATATAATAAAGGATTAGAAGAAGAACCCCTAGGCTGATCTGATCATAATTTTGTTGTGCCCTTTGCTTTCTAGATTGCTGCCTGCCATTCTCTTTGTGTTGCTCCCTACCTTAGAAGTATGATGACTGTGTCTATATACACTTATATATATACATATTTATACATACATAAATATATACATTTATACATACATACATGCACACCAGGAAAAAATAGAACAGATGGTTCAAGAAATGCAATGGATGAGGGCTGCTCCACCTTTGCCTAATTATAAGCCTAACCCTCTCTTATCATTAATTCAAGCTATACTGTGATCTATTAATATGTACAGCCTGTACATTTTGGACCTTCATTTGTTTTGGGAGGAGAATCAAGACTCCTAATGCTCATGAGACACACAATTAAAAGGAGAAGCCTCAGTCTGTCTTATTCTTGCAGACAGACAAACTGTAACCCGCATAGGGTATGAATCTGTCAGACTGGGCTGGCAGTCAAAACACCTTTGAAGTGTTATTAATGAGTAGATTTTCAACTAAATACTAAGCTGCCTATTTATGATACACTATTGCCTGGAGAATGCCTATAAATGTATACCTACCTGATGTAAGCCATTCTTTCCATAGCCAGGTAGAGAAGCAGATTTAGAATATGGAAATCCTATAAGAGACATAACATACAGCTATATTATTTTTATAAATCATTTACAGGCTACTAAACCACAGAATTCAAGAAAACCACCAGAAACAGCAATTACAAGATCAATATGTACATTCTGTTAACCAGATGAAATATAACCGAGCAGTGCTCACCTTTTCTCTGTATTTAATGTACATGAACATGTGTAACAATCTCTATAAATAACAGCATGCCAGGATGCACTCACCTTACCAGGCGTGACATAAAGAGAGTTGTGGGACTCATGTTACAGAAGCCTTACGCAGCTATGTGAGGCAAAGCAGATTTGAGAGCTTGCCCTCCAACTTGGTGTTAAACCATGACTAGAAAATGGGATTAAAGGTACCAGCATTTGAGAGTTACATCACTTCTGATCAAGGTGTATGCCATCTGGTTTTGCTTTTGTTTCTTAAAAAAGAAGGGCTGGTATCATACAACTTAAAAAAAAAAATATTTTGCTTTCTTTAAAACTTCTACTGCTTCAATTGGAAAAAAAGAAGCATAAATGAAGATATGACAGTAGATAAAGCAAATCCATGAGAGTATCAACACTCAAGAATGTTTCAAGATAGAGAACTGAATGTACAATATTTCTTTCTGTCAAAAATGTTAGCAATCTGTGTCCAAAGGGGAATGCAGGAAGGGAATCCAGACCCCACTGGATTAATAAATACCCTAAGGAGATGATTAGGAATAAGCATACAGAAAGAAAAAGCAAAAGATGGATCAGCAAAGAGTTCACAATGTGCTGAGATAAAATGAGAACTGCCAGAAGTCAAGCTGAGTTAAATACTGAAAATGATATTAAAACAAATAGCAAAAGGTTCTCCAGCTATCCAAATAAAAAGAGAACAAGGAAAGAAGAAACGGGATCATGGGGAGGGGTGAAAGGTAACCTAGGCAAGGCTCCAATACTGAAGGAGAATTTCACCTCTGTTTTTATGAACAAAAAGTAGAGTACTGAGCAAGCAGGGAAACCAAATGGAATAAGGGTGCACCAATGAGTCACAGTCATAATTCAAAGCACTTCATGTACTTAAACAGGAGTGATAAGGTCACATTGAATTGCAAGTCCAGTACCTCTTACCATTGGGGAACAGCAACTACAGTTTCTATATTTAAGAGCGGGGAAAGATGAGGAACTATCAGTCTGCTTCCAGCAGAAAAATTAAGGAAAGATTGAACAAAATCATCAAAGTAAACAGAAAATCAATTACATTCACATAGATTTTAATTGGTTTGACATAAGTTAAAGACACAGTGCCAGACTTGCTTGCTAGCTTGTTTTGTTAAGAGGAAGAACTTCTGCACAACATAAATTTTATTTGATCTCATCTAATGTGATATCATTAAAGTGTTTGGTATATGGCTGCACATGAAATTAAATGAAAATCTGAAGAAGACGGAGTTTATCAGAGGAATTATAGGGTCAGAAAGAAAATATTGAAATGTAAGAAATGGCCAGTAAGAACGGAGCAGAGCTGATACAGAAAAGTGTCAACATGGACCAGTGTTGAGTTGGAACTGCCTAATGTTTTGACTAATAATCTGGACACTAAAAATAATAATGGGCTAACATACTTTGCTGTCTACACAAAATTATAAAGCACTACCAATGTAAAGGAGGATCAGGAGATCATAAAGAACTGGGATAACCTTGAACATTTGAGTAATATAAGTGGCATATTTGATAATTCATGGGAAAAGTAATGTACTTGGAGACTAAGAAATACCCCAAATTTCTACTATTTAAACTGAGAGCTTATCATTTGTAAATGACGGAGAAGGAGATAGGCTTAGATACACAGCTTAGTTATGACCTTGAGCTGCTAATATAAGTGTAAAAATAACCCAAAATTGGAAATGTCTGTCCTGATACATACAAGATATGGGAATAACTGTAGTATTTTCAGGCAGTGACAGAAGATCTTGAAGATATCTTTTATATTCAAGGGCTTTAAATTAACTCCACCAGACCAATGATCTACAGAATAACCGGGGCAATGAAAGCTCATTGCAGGAAAGAATGATGAGCTTGACTTATTTAAGCCAGCAAAATGTAGATGATCTATAAAAGCAAGAGGTGTCTCAGAACTATAGTCAACCACCATCTAAGGGGTGCTATAAATTACAGGCATAACTTTTGTTTTCAGTCCTTCAGAGGGTTTCCATGTCTGACACAGAGACATAATGATGAACACTGTATTAGATGGATCCCTTACCTATTCCAGTTTGGAAACCGGAAACTTATCATTGCTTGTTATCTGAATGGTAACAACACCAGAGGGCAAAGAGTATAACACCTTTGAGACAGAGTGAATGTATCTGCAACAAAATTGTCATCTCTAGTCCTGCCTGGAAAAAGATGCCGATGTTAATATCAGTGCAAAGTTCACTTACTTCACCTCTTGGCTACAGAGAAGATGGGTGGGATGGTTTTGTTGTATCGCCAAATAGTATTACTCAGTCACCAGGGAAAAATGCACCAAGGCAAAGACTACAGTTTGAAAACAAACACAACTGACTTTAGCACCTGTCAGCTAAGGAGCTGCCTTCCAGGCTGCCAGGACTGAGCCACATCTGCAGGCACAAGTGACATCGTGTGGCTGGCTGGAAAAACGTGAAGAGGCGAATAAAAGCTGAAATAGCCCAAAAAAGCTAGCAAGAAAAGAGCCACTAGCTCCAGTGAGAACTGTATTTCACTTAGCTTCCACTTCCCATGAATTTAGTTGCAAAATTAAACCTTTTTTTTATATATATATAAATAAAAAATACAACACTAAAATACAACAACCACATACTGCTCATTATCACATCCAACTGCAGTTGTACTACTCCAGGAAATTTTCTGGAGTAGCTGGCAAAGATAAAGCAATCTTTATCTCTAATTAGGCACTATCTGAACATCAGCCAGTCTCTGCGTGGATACAGCTCCTGCTTTTTCCAGTATGACACTCACTCTAACCTAGGTACTCTGAGGCTGTTATTCAGCACATTAGGGACGTGTGAACAGCAAGGGTTACAGAGCTCATGAGATGTCTGCTTTCCTGAATATGTGACACTTAAAATTATGAATTATGGTAAATGATTAACTATTAAACATCTATGCGTACAGAAACAAGACACATTAATACATGAGGATGTAAGGAGATGCAAGTTCCACTCTAGATGCCTGCTAAGTACACTACCCTCATACTGTTGTGCTTTGCTGTCAGATGTATTCTCCTAGGTATATAGCTAATGTAAAGTGGCTAAATATCTTCTTGAGCAGAGTAACCCTTTCATGGTTTGCACAGAAGCTAGACAGATGAATGCAGGGCTGTTTGCACAGTATGTTTGGACACATCACCAGAGGTTCACAGTCTAATGCCTGCTAGCCCCTCCACTCTGCATGTAACCACTTGGTGCCAAATCTACAGCTGAAAAGTTTATTTTCTCTGATACTCGCTGACTATGCCACAAGGATAGGGCTGAATGTTAGAGTTCTTAACCATAAGTGCAGAAGGCAGAGAAACTACTCTGCCATGGCCAACAGGGCATGTGACAGACTATACAAATACTCAGAACTAAACAGGGAAATACTGAGTCGAGAAGGAATTACTTAGGATGTTTCTAGTTTTAATAGCTCCACATTCCTAAGATAATAATAAAAAAAACCCCCATAAAATAACTGCTGGTTGGTATAAAAGAGTGACAGTTGTTGCAATATTCTAATGAAAAAAACTTACACCATATGTTGTTCCTGTATAACACTGTTCCTGGTGTGCTACATACTTCTCTCAACTTAAAATTTGCACAAAAACACTACTCTCTCAATACATATGTAAAAAAGCATCACATCAACTCCAGGAAGCTTCCAAACATGCTTG
The DNA here is from genome assembly GCF_964273445.1 of Streptopelia decaocto. NCBI lineage: Eukaryota > Metazoa > Chordata > Aves > Columbiformes > Columbidae > Streptopelia > Streptopelia decaocto. The sequence goes on from NC_138658.1 coordinate 66,637,412, forward strand.
ATGTGTGCAGTACAATGAAAAGTTTAGGTGTTCATTTCTGGGCAATGACTTAAACCTTGTGAGGTGGCCAGACTTGGTTGCTCCTGCACAAGGAATCCTACAACACACCTCATGCACATGTATGCAATGTCTGGTGAGGACTAAGGAACCAAATCCCTTCAGGTTAGATCAGGAAGACTGATGATCCAAAATAACTTCTCTATCTTGCTACAGCCCTGTGACAGACTTTGTAGCATCTGTTTTTCCTCTTCCTTGCATAGCTAAGCCATAATTTCCTTAATATAAGTTGATGGAGCCAGCTATCATATTACCAAAATACCCACAAGAGTGACATCCAAGCCCTGCTGCCGGACATGCCTCGCATTGGATGCATTATTTTGGAAAACTGCTTCCCCAAGTTGTTTACCCCAGATGACCTGCTGCTGTTATATGCTGTAAAGTGAAGGAGTCGGGGAGAGGAATGGCCCAGTTATCTGTTAAAATTAATTTAATCTATTTTCTGTCATTTATGTAATCTAAAAGTAGAATTCAGACTCAATTGTCATGATCATTTCCTTCACTGCCTGACTTGCTGAAATGTGGAGTACGAGATGCGTACAACATGCTTTTGGTACTCACAGCAAAAACGGATATATGGTCTTCAGACCAGTATCCAGGAACACAATTATCCCATTATTCCACCTGGCTACCTAATGGTTTTATATCTGGAAAGTTTCTGTGAACTTGTAATTGTGAGAAATATTAAAAAATGCTTACTCTAACTTTATCTATGGAGGAAAGTGATCTTCATGCTTTATCACAATACAAGAGAAATGACTCTACTAATATTCAAAATACATAGCATGTATCAAGGAGTCATTTGCACTAATCAACCATCTGCCTGGTACTACCATCCGGTCTACTGAACACAGGCATCAGTACTCACGGGAGTAGCCGGCAGTCGTGCCCTCCTGTGCCCTCGGGAAGTTTTCTCTGTCAGTTCCGGCAGTAAGAGACAAGGACCGGGTCTCTGAATCAGGGGAATTAGTTCTGGTGTCCATATCCCCTTTCAGAATAAGCCAACTGGTCTTTAGCTGGAGAGAGTAAAAGCCCATTATAGGATTCAGGATTTAATATCTCAATGTAGCTTTCCTGCTTCACTTGTCTGCGAAGTCTTGTGAATGGATTGTGTATTTATACTCACTGCAATTTGTACCATCCTTTATCAAATGCTAAAACTTGACTATATCATGGGACTCCATTAGATGCCACAGCTACGAAAAACTTTTAACTTTCAGCTGGGCTGAGGACAGTTTCTCTGTTCTTTATGCTGATCACTGTACCACACTTCAGACTCTGCACCCTGTTATTTTCTTATAATTAATCTTCTCTTAATGTTTTTCTTGTATGTTAATATGCATCCTAAGTAAAAGTCCACAGGCTTAGCTGAATCACCAGTGTATATATTGAGACTGAGTGACAAGCTTATTCCTCCCTATTTCTTTCTTTACTGAAGAATATATATTCTAAACTCTCTGGATTAAGCTTTTCTATATCTTCTTGGGAAAACCTAAGAGTAGTAATGATTATTGCAGTTATACTAAAGCATATCTTTATGTATGAACATGTTTTAAAAAAACATCTGCTTCAAGAAAGATCAATAAACTTCTCCTTTTTGTCCTTTCTGATCATTACCTTCTTGCTGTCCTGATCCAAGCTTCCATCCTCTCCTTCTGATCTTCTTGCTGCTGGAAGATTAAGTTAATTTAAAACATTAGAACAGATTACAACTTTTTTGTCTTCTGTTTTTGCGGTGGTTATGTTCCAAATATTTTTAAGAAAAAAACCCACAAACAATCTAATAATAAAAGCAAACAAAACAAACAAAACCAACCAAACAACAAAACAAAGACAATACAAAAATAGAGCTGGGCATAAAATTTGATCTGTAGAGCTATGGTTTCACAAATGATTACAATAATTCTCGTTCTTCAGGCATACAGTGAATTTAGACAATCTACGCCTGCTGGATTTTGAACCTATCTTTTTAGGAAGAAACTATTTATGGGAAATGAATGGAGGGAAAGAACCTACATCATAAGCATAACTTAGGGACAGATTTATATGGTCACTGCACACAGTGCAGTAATTTCTCCATTCTTCTGTGTTACCATGACCCTGAAAGTACATATGATTACATGTTGTGGCCTGCACACCTGGGCCTCCTGTGTTCCCCGAAAGGTTGGGCAATATTATCTCTTAATGAAATTTGCAAGAGAGGTTGTGTCAGACTTAAAAATTCACAGTTCTGTGACCAACCACTTTTCTGACTACACTCCTTTCTTAAGAGTCTTTTAAGAAAAAAAAAAAAAAAAAAGCTGATATTTTACTGTTGGTTTATTTTTTTTGTAACTTTCCAACAGGCTGAGAAGAAAAACTCCAAAATCCTAAAAGCTATTCATTAGATGATTCTCAACCATCAAAAGTGCTTTTCCTTGTCTTTTATGTCCTAGAGTATTGTTCCAGACACTGAATTTTACCTCAGAATTTTACAGAACAATTTTGTCCAAAATTTCACACCATTACAGATAGCTTCCCAAAATTTGAGTCCTACTTGCCGTTGTGTAATATCACTCTGTGTTATTTTGGGGAGAGTTTAATGGTACAAAACTGGAGTAATGCAATGATCTAGCATAATTTTAGGCCCATGACAAGTCATCCTGACAACAGGGGTTGTTTGCAATGCGCGAGCACAAGGCTAACACAAGCGCCCCATGCAACACAATGCAGACAGAAAACATTTATTATTAATAAAAATAGTGTGATAATACAAAAGTTAAGGCTCAAGTTAGACTCTCAGGGACAGAGGCGAGGAAAAGATCAAGTTGCTCCATTAGAAGTGCTGTAACACTCCCCCAAGTTGGGAACAACTCTGCCCTCTGTGCTTCCCCAGCCAGCATGTTTGCAGAGGATCTGCCCTCCATCTAAACCACATAGACAAAAGGCCACCAGCATTAGCATTTCAGTGCCATTCAGTTTTATTTTCTGGTGCCATTACACAGCTTACATCCTGACCTTAACTGGTTTTGTTGGGGAGGTAATCCTTAAAAAATGACAAATTGCAGTAAGGAAAATCGGTATTTGTAGAGTTTTTGTTCAGTTGGTTGTTCTTTTTTTTCCTCTCAATTTAATGTGGCAAACCAAAACTGGGTCATAACTTAAAACAGCGTTATGAAAAAACTTGAAGTTTTCACAGTTAGCTAATAGCATCCTGACCAGGGCATTTTCCCAAGGTGGTAACCTGCTTCTCTGAGAAAGAAATATCAATATCCATATATGACAGAGGAAGAGTAAAGTCCCTATGTTCCAAGAAGGACTTAAACCTGGTTCACTGGTGTTTTGGGAGCATACCCTAAATCACCAGTCAATGAGTCGTTCCAGGTTACAGGTATGGATCTTGCTCTCACTACATCAGAAATCCATATAGAGAATCTGATGCCTTTTTGGAAATAGTTTTTCTTTCAGGACATTGACGTTTTAAAGGAAAACAAATTTAATCCAAACCATTACTCAGAGATTTCAGATGTTCCACGGGATCTTCAGAGCATCTGACTTCAAACTGCAACATCAAGGTTTTATACAGAGATCCAGAGGAGTACAACCAAAACTGATGGGGCCCATGAAGACCTGTCCCTCCCAAGTTCCTCAGAGTCCTTTATAGAACACATCGTTGGCAGATAAATCCAAGTAGCCTGAAATTCACCAGTACTGAGCATTAGCTTTACTGCTGCAAGGGATATTTGGTTCTCCTTTGAACCCAAGTGTGAACAGCTTGTTTCACATGGATGAGTGGTAATATTGCTGAGGAGCAAACCTCTTCAAGTTTTTTTTAAACTTTGAATGATGTTCAAATATCTCTGAAACTGGAACACACATACAAGAATGACCATGCAGGCTCCCGCACTCCTCACTTTCTGACCTCGTCTCTCAGCCGGAACTTTTGTGTGTCTCGTTCTTCCACCACCGTTTTTTCATTCTGAAGTTGACTGTTTATAATAGAAACACAGAAGCTGTAGCTACAGCAAATCTGTTGGGCACTGCTGTAACTGAAACCTTTTAAAGCCAAATGTTTTGGAAGAGCTGCTTGAAGTTTTTGTTTTAAAGAACATTTTTGTGCTTGTTTGTTCAAACTTGGTCTCTTTAATGAAGGAATGTTCTCTGGCTCCTTTTCAGCATTTATCAGTTCAGTGTCCTGTCAGCTTGAGAAGCTGAATCATCAGTTGCTTGTGTGTTCACGCTTTAACTGGGAGCTCTTCCAGAATAAAGGTAAATTTTTATTTCTTTTTCATTGGAAGGATTTCTTTTTTTGAGTTAGAGTAAATGATGTTTTGTTCTTCAGTAGAAAAACAATGAGCATGTATTTTGAACTCAACCTTTCAGAACACCTATAATCTATGCAATAAAGTTTAAAAACATATATTCTTGTTAACCTATAGAGATTGCTGACTCCATAATTAAATTCTCCACTCACTCCAGTAATTATGAGGAACACACAGCAAAGCAAAGTTGACCTAATTCAGACTTCGACTGCATATCTGATGAATGGAAAATTGATATAAAAATGCCTGTTCTGGAAGAAAAAAAGCTGTTGCTTAGAATCCTCTTTGCAAACAAAAAATATCTATAAAATTAAATGACACAACCAGGATACAGGACATTGGAGCCATATCATCGGCTTCTGAAAAATCAGTGAAACTATGGTAATTTACACTAGATGACTGGAACTTGGCATTTGCTCATGATCTTTCAAACCTCACTATAGTACTCAACTTTTTCCTTTATCAGTAGAATAGTTGCCTCAAATGATTTGTATATCTAAAGACAAGGAGGAATTAGAGAGCTTGGGAAGACTATAAAGTTGGCAGCTTACACTACATCAAGCACTAAAGTAAACAGATACTATCTTTTTGCCTAAGATGTAACATGGGTTTGTCCAAGATGAGCAAAAAGTGTCTGTCAAAGACCAACATCTGAAGTGCACTGAAATGTCACCAAGTCTGACTTTGCCCAAAACCATACCCAGAAAAAACATAGAGGTTGTCAAAATCTGGATGATCGGAACGTGCAGTTACTTCAGCATGAAGTACCAGTTACAGGGCACGTGCACAGGCTGACTCGGTCAGCTGGGAGATGTCAGCTGACAATTTTCTTTCTTCTATCACTGTATCAGAACCAAACTAGAACTTTATCCAAATAGTGGCAGAACTTTGTCCTCCCACCTGTATCCCCGAAGATATGTACTTCCATCCACCAAGTGCCTTAGCTCACAGTGTGATGAACATAGAATCATTTTGGTTGGAAGAGACCCTCAAGATCGAGTCCAAGCGTAACCTAATTCTAGAACTAAACCATGTCCCTAAGAGCCTCATCTACACATCTTTTAAACACCTCCAGGGATGGTGACTCCACCGCTTCCCCGGGCAGCCTGTTCCAATGCTTGGTGAACTTTTCAGTGAAGAAATGTTTCCTAATATCCAATCTGAACCTTTCTGGGTGTAACTTGAGGCCATTTCCTCTTGTCCTGTCACTTGCTACTTGGGAGAAGAGACCAACAGCCCCCATGCTACAACCTCCTTTCAGGTGATTGTAGAGAGCAATAAGGTCTCCCCTCAGCCTTCTTTTCTCCATCTCTCATGTTTATTTTATTCTCCCACTTGTTCCCAAACAGGGGTACAATCATGATTAACGGTTTTGGTGTGGGGCAGATTTATATCACATATTTTATTCTTGTCCTTTGCTTCTGAGTACTGGAGTATACCACTCATGACTCTTTAAAGCAGAAATGCATTTCTGCACTTTTCAGGCATCCTTATTGCAGCAGAATCCCTATATATTTGTTCACAAATATTAAGAGTGGAATTCAGTTTAGAAAATGAATTTTCTATCGCTAATCTTGTACCATGAATCAAGATCATTGTCAAACATCACTGAGAACACAGTAGGCACTGACACCAACATGGAAATTGTATTCATGTTAATTAGTGAAATATACACCAAAAATAATAATAGAAGAATGCAGACTTTATATTTCTATTTTTCATATTGACTAGGGTCTTACGTCAGAATCTCCGTGGCATAAAACATCACATATTTCTTTCTGTTGTTCAGAAACTCAGACAAGAAACTCATTGCTGGGCCTACCAAAGGTTTTCCAATTGTATCTTTCTGACGTTATCAGCTACTGAATTTGTTCCTAATTGCCACGGTGTGACTACATTTGTCCTTGATATTTTACAGACTGAAGAATGTGAACATGAAAAGCAGATATTTCATATATACCGCTTACCAATGAACATTTTTTTCCCAACAACGCAGAAGCCAGAATTATTTACAAAAACTATATATCCCAAGTCATGGTCTGAAAACAGGAAAGCAACCTTCAACATTTACATATTTTATATCATTCCATATATAAGAAAACTGCTTTGAAGTCAGTATCAGCTCTGAATTTCCAAGACAAATCAAAATATCATTATTCCAGTTTTAGAGAACTTACTGAATCCTTGGACAGCATGTTATACAAAATGTCATTTAATTTTCATGTTTGTTTGTTTGTTTTTTTTCCTTTTCTGTTTGAGATTATAAGGATATAATGTAATGCACAGACTACAGCAAACCAGTTTGGAAGTCAGTATACATACAGACACATAGAGGAAACTGCTAGAGAGAAAAGCAGACTGTACCATGCTGTTTGTAGATAGGAGGTTTCCTATAGATGTTATCTTTTACACCAGTGTCTGAGGAAGAAGGAAGATAAAGGAAAGAATAAAAGAGTAAGTAAGCAGATCAGACCATGCTGCTCTTGTCTCTTCTCATCAACACTAAAATGCAAACACTTGAGCAAAGACTATGCTTTCATTATTCACTGTTTTCTCATTCGCTGGCTATTACAAAAGAATAAAGCCTTACCCATCATCTTTATGTATTTAAAACATGGGCTATACCTACCTATGCAGCATATTCCCCGTTAAGTCCCTCAAAATGCTTTATGACATCTCGAGTGGCATCCATTTGCTGAAATGTAGGTGCTTATATCTGCACTACCAATGTATATTCCAGAGACATCAAAGAGAAATTGGCTACACTTGTCACTGCTTAAAATAAAATTGACATAAATGTACAACAGACTACTATAATAGTCACACTTGAAAAGGGATTTTCCCATTAATTATGAAGAAAGTGTACATGTTTAGATATAGATGTTTATACTGGAAATGCCCAATATTCTTACAGGGAATTCTATAGTTTGTCTATATTTTGAATTGTATAGCTGACCTGCCCTTCCAGGAATTTTTTGAAAGCCCCAGAGCCACAGTTCATATTGCACAGACATCAGATTTACTCACTACTATGGACCTGAGTAATTCCCAATTATGGTTTGTTCATAAAAACGTTAAGCCCAGAAGCTAAACATAAATAAACTATTCCAGCTAAACAGTGTGGGCATAAGTTTAATGTGTTTGTAAAATAAACATGAACTTAAACAGTATAGCACATATGCAAAAACACAGCTACAGTAAGTTTCCAGGTGCGGTGGAGTTCTTCAGCTATTTTTGAAGTCTATGTTAATATGACTCTCTAATTCAGAAAGTAAATGGACAAGGAAAGAAACAAAACCAAAACCCCCTGCAGCTGTGACACTAGAAATAATTGCATCTTTGTAAGCTTAACATTTGTCACCATGTGCCGCCTCTAACACAATTTTTTAAGTGTGCATAAGCACAGAGCTCTCTTACTCCTTTATTTCTGAGACGAAGTTGAACAGTCAACAGATTTTCATGCATCAAACATATTTTCTCTTGCAGTTCGAAGTTCACAGATCATTGCAAAAAAAAAAAAAAAAAATTCAGAAGAGAATAATCAGATGCCAGCAATTGAAGATCAAAAGCTAAGCAGCGAATGCCTACCTGGAATATGGAAATGCCTAGGAGCCTGCTGATAGACAGAAGGTGAAGATTTGCTGTCTGAGTACATGGATAAGCTTGGAGTGCTCCGACCACTTTCACTGCCTCCAAGGGGAAGAGCAAAGAAAGCAGATAAAAGGAAAAATGGAAAGCAAAGTAGAGTATTTCAAGCATAAAAGCTTATTCAGAATGACTTGTTAATCCAACAGTTTTAAACACATGTTTTTTTTCTAAAACCTATTATTTTTCATCACAGTGTACTGGACATCTCATCAATAATTAATATCTGACAGATAACATCCAATTAAACTGCAACACTTTGAAACTAAAGCTTCTCCTTTAAAAACACTTTAATGAAGAAAATAAAAGGATAAGAACATCCACAATCTTGTAATTTGTTTTGTGTAGCCTTGACTGAATAGTCTATCGAAAACATTTCTGAAAAGTTTAATGCTACGGCTCATAGCCTGACCCTGAAACCAGCAATGAAAACATACAGTAGCATTTAAAATATTTCAAAGCAGGACTGGGCCAAAACCCAGATGTTTTGGTTAAGTCAAATGTTCCTGCGTATATAAGTGACAAAAACAGATGCTGAAATTTGGTTCTTAATTGCAAAATTCTCCCACAGGTAACATGCCACAGCATTTTATATTTATGCAAACAAGGTTGGATTATCAAGTCATGGATCTATAATGCCATAGTCACTTCACCAAATTTCAAGATATCCATAGGACTGATCCGTATTCATTTTTCCACTTGTTTTGACAAATACTCACTAGATGCCTTTAATTTCCTCTTAGCTTATTTCCCAAAACACACTCTATGGCATTATAGTGTTGCTTGGCAAACAAAAAAGTAAAGCTCTACTTTTTTGGGACTTGTAAAATCCAATTAAATTACAGCACTGTTAACCAACTGGAAGCCAAACATGACATTTATTCTAACATAATATGGTTGTTAAGTTGCTGTTGTTATTTTAGTGTGGATGGAAAACAAATTTAATGGCTAGTAATGATGAAATTATAGCAAGTTTTTTGGGGGTAAAAGAAGTGCAGCAGCTCAAAGCACTAGATCTGTAAGTTCTGCCTTCAGTGAAAGGAAGTTTTATAACCATAAAATTGCTGGATTACCATAACTGTCCTGGCTGTGCCCATGGAGGTGGTCTCTGCCTCTGTTGACAAGCAGCGGATGCATGGTCATTGGTCTCTCACCAAAGCCAGCCTTGACATGCACCACTGAAGTCAACTGGGTAGTGCCACTGAGTTCCACAGGAGCAGAAGCAGCCCAGACCAGGTCAGAAGAGCGTGCTGCATATCTCATGATGATACATGAACCAATCTGTTCAAAATTTTGTGTCTGTTATTGTCACAGTTGGTGAAATCAAAAACTATTCAGCCATTACCACCATATAAACAATAACAGTGATTTCTCATTGAAGGAAAAGTCAGAGCAGCTGAGAAACTGAAATCACAACTGCATGTGATGATAGCCTAAGATCCTTCCAAAAAGTAAGGGAAGAATTATGGCACCACTAGAAACCTGGTGCATTACCACCAGCTTGCAGTCAAATTGCCCTCAGACACCAAATCAGAAGGTTATTCAGTTTCTTGATTCCTGCTTTGCTCTTGGAAGGAAAGAAATGGTGACAGGTTTTCACTGCATATTTATTAATTCCCTCTTTCTTTCCTACTTGCTACCCAGATGCTTGGCCATCCCTACTAAATGGAAGAAGCCTCAATGCCACTACAACTTGGAAGGCAAAGAGACCTTACTTAAGTAAGATCTTCTACAACTCAAATAACCTTAAAAATCTTAATCTCAAAGTTATGTTCCAATTAGATTTTTTAAATTTAAAACAAAAAGGAAAGTTTTCAGGTGATTTTCACAGTTTATCAATTCTGCATTTACTTAAAATCAGCATGTTATTAAAAACTCATATTCATATATGACTTGCATGAATAATTGCTTCATGGAGCAGTGACCCCATGGGGTGCTGGATTCCAACACACAGAAAGCATGTGTGAACACACTTCAGGAACAGAGTAGGATGTCAGTGGGGAATCAGGAGGAAGCATTGATTAAGAGGCATAAACTTGTAAGAAAACAGGATGCAAGCACAAGTACCAGGAGAGAGCAAATCCACAAACTGCTCGATGCAAGGATCACCTGGGTGGAGCAGTTTGCAAAGCCATCACCTCTAACTTGCTCAAAAGGGAAGGATTAAGGATGAAATGAGAGAAAAGGTTCCTGCAGCCCACTCGTACAAGCTGATGCACATTTAAATTATATTTATAACTCTGCCACTGATTTGGACAAGCACAAAAAGAACAGTTGTATTTCACATTTTGCATATAAAAATAAGTATTTAATAATAAAGCAAACTGAAGGCCCATGGAGAAAGTTCATTTGTAGGAACTCCAACTAGTAATTTATATAGCCTGTAATAAGAATCTCTAAAATGAGACTTTGCCAAGAATTTGTGTCTTTCAAGGTTTGCCTGGCATACATTGAAGAACTTCAAATAAGGTCCCAGAGAAAATTAAACTACCAGACAGAGGGATTTTTCAGACTTTTGGTTTTGTCTTCTGCCACAAGCAGCCTCAGGCCGTGATCTGCTCTACTGGTCAGTGCACAGTGAAAAACCAGAATTGCAAACTCTTCCCTGGATTTTATTTAACTTGGAAAGAATCTGGAAAAGTTTACTTTGAACTTGAGCGTCAACCACAAAAACTTCCTTGTGTCTCTTGGCTGCTGACAGGGTAGGCAGCTCTTTTAACCTTGTGTGTGTGGAGCCAACTGACCAGAGTTCAGACCGTGCTCCCTTTTCAAGGGATTCTCAGGAAAAGTATCATATTGTTTATATCTCCTTCCTAGTCAGCTTTTATCTTATCTGGAAGGATGGGACATTTGACAAGTTACAGTAAGAGTTGTCTAAGTTTGGGATTGAACAACAAACAGATACTAAACTGGATCTTTTAATATCTCTACACATGGTGCATTAAGCTAGACAGAGTTTTTTTTTAAGTTTGATGACTAATTATTTTCAAGCTTTCAAAGCCATATAAATGGGCTTTGAAAGCTGTGCTTCTGCACTAGAAAGGCAAGATACTATCTACCACATTTTAAGTAAGAACTGTTTCAGTAGGGCTCAGCACAGCCTGCACGCTCCCTGACTCCATCACCTCAAGAGGAAGAGTTACACCAAGTGTAGGTACTTGGAATATCACACCCTATGATTCACAAGGGCATGAACTGTGCAGCTTTTTTGAAGTGAGGGTGTCACAGGATTTATTTTGAAGACAGCAATCCTTAAAAGAGCACAACCAAATAATTTGTCTGCATGATAAAGAATAGCTCATCCTACTACACTTCCCGGCAGCTAGACTGCAGTATACTGAAGAAAGAACAGGAATTCAGTAACCATCTTTTTCGCTGGAAAAATGATGAACCAGGTAATTCTCAAGACAAATGATGCAACTCAGTGAAGTCAAAAGGACGATTCTGCCTGTTTTAATTTACCCAGGGTAGTAACATCTCTGTCTCCTGGAAGTTTAAAGAAATATTTTTGTGATGATTGTGAAGTACTGTTTTTACAAAAATATTACTTTTCGTATTATATTAATCAGTGTAGTATTTTTGGATTTAATAAAAAAAATTCTAAAGGAGCATTATTTCACATTTTTAAAACTCAAGTGGCAACATTAACTTTTGTCTGGTTGCAAAGCAACTATTTCTACAATCCTACTCTTCCCACGCTAAGCACTTCAAAGAGAATAAAATAGCGCATCAACGCCCTCAAAAGGCTTTTCAAGGTAAAGGAAAACTACAGCCTGCAGCTCTGAGAAAATAATTCAGAGAACTTGAAGAGGATGGGGCAAATCTCTTGACTCCTTTTGAACTGAGACTTCAATTCCATATAAAACAGCAGATTATCTATACAACCTCTGCAAGGCTCAAGATTACCTATATAGGAAAATTATAGGGGCTTTCCTGCCTCACATGAGCACTGCAAGGCACTGTAAGCAATAGCTTGCAAAATATTTTAGCTCCTTGATAAAAAAAGTCCTGCAGAATTGCAAAATATTATAATTTTGATCACACTAAAAATAACTGTTTGGGCACAAGGAGCTGCCACTTGCAGATTTTTTCCTCCAAACAGCAGCACAAAATAATTGCTGCTGCTCTGAGCAACAGCAGGTAGCACTGAACAGAAACTCATTTTAACAGGTGTGCCATTAAGCAGCTGCAGGTGGGTTTTTGAATAGGGTCCCTCCCCACAGTGAAATTATGCACTGCGGCACACTGAAGAGGTTTCTCTTACTCTGTATTTCAGGTTAGATGCTACTGTACACATTTAGAGGACAGATCAAAAAGCTGGCTGAGCAGTGCCTCAGGGAATACCAGGAGGTGTGCCAGCATCCCAAGAAAAGGGTGTCCTCCAAAATTTTCTCTTGGGGATCACATTTAGGAGACTCGAGCCTGATTCTATTCCTGTTTATACCAGTGAAATTCAACTGACTTTAGACTGAGTTGTTTCTGGGTGCATCAGGGCCCAAAGAAGATGCATTTGTTATTTTTCCAAAGGCAATGAGTGTCTGCTATTTATTTGAGTTTGCATGTCAGACCTGCTCATAAGTCTGGTTCCTGCAGAGGTTCACTGCCTTTTCTGCAATAGTTAGGATGGCAAGAAGAACAGTTTTGCTTTATAAAATCAAACAGTACATGAGAGTCAAGGAACATGCACTGAAAATGTCTGATCAGGGGAAAACGTGGTAGCTGAATTTCTTCTCTTTATGACGTTTAACTAACTAGTTAAAAAAAAAATAGCCTTTGCCTCAAAAGATCTTGGCATTTCTTTTTACTGTCTCACCACTGCAACACAGAGATCATCAAAGGTTAATATCCACAGCACAAAATACCAAGGAGAATAGATTAAATTACTCTTTTATAATTCACAGCACAGATTATTAGCTAATCAGCGCAGCTATATTGATTTAACCAGCTTATCTGGCATAATTTTTGGTAATGCTACAAATAATCTAAAGACTGTCTAAAAGTAGGTTAGGTTGAACAAGTGATCATACAGTATTGGATCCAATGTATAAGCTTGTTGCAATATTTAGTGTCATCAAAATAGGGTAAACACTGTATTTTAGAACAAATAGACCTTTAAATTATTTCCGTCCCCCATTTTCTTTAGAAAATCTAATCCCTTCCCTCCACCCTTTTGAAAAACACTTAACACTCACTGAAAAAAAAGCAAAAATAAACCAACCCATACCCACTCGGTTCTTAAAACTTACACGGTACATCAAGAAAGCACTTGCACAAAATTAAGACAAATTTTATCCAAGTGGAAGCCATGCTTGCACAGACATAAAAGTGAAGCACATCTGAATAAATCTACAGTATCACAGCACGGTTTTGCATTCCTGGACCTTACCTTTGAAGAAAGGGATGTAATGATGTCTGAATGTAGATGTAAGGCTTGGGTGTTGGGGCAGGGAGATGCAGCTACTGGTACCAAGACTCTGAGTACCAGCTGGGGGCAACAGAGAGTAAGTGAAAATAAACTATTTAGTTCACTTACTGAAAGCCATGAATTACAATGCCATCCTTTTTTTTCAGGAACATTTTCCTCTTGATGCTTAAAAAACACATAGTTTATATTTAAGACTTAATCTTTCTCTGGTTATTGCTAAAAACATCACAGTGGCCATACTATGCAGTTGGCCAAGGGACATGGACTTTCCGCAGACGGAGTATCATGTAAAATGTTGATAAGGTAATGCATCAGAAAATATTCCAGAAAAGGCACCACAAAAAGCAGAGCTGCACTCGGGGAAAATCTGCATATTCAAAAGATGCAAGAGGGAATGATATATGCTCATAATGGATCTAATGAAATGAAATGGGGAGAGCTTTGTCTCTGCTGAGAACTGTGCCACAACTGGGCCCAGTTCTCACTGCCGTCAGTGCACACTGGTAGGATTTAGTTCACAGCACACCAGGGCACTCAAGTGCATGGCTAATTTAAGCATGTGAAGAAACATCCTGAGGTATTTGAGCTCTGAAAGTTAGACACGTGATTAAGTACTTTGAAAAACATTCTCAAAAGTAATCTTTGTTTGCTTTGTTGTAATAATGTCCTAATAATATATTTTGGAGGACTAATGGCAATTATTAAAAGTGGCTATTATGATGACTATCTTCTTAATTTTCAATGTAGCTGTAAAACCTTAGAAATAATTTCAAATTTCTTTCGTCTTTCTTCCTTGCTTTAACAGTGTGCAGCTAAGCTTACGCATAACACAACTGCCAGACCTTCAGCAAAGACTAATCTTTCCCCTGTTTAATAGATCTTTGATACTCAATCTCATTTCCACTTCGTCAAAGACTTTATGTAGTATAAATATTCAGTCAATGAAAAAACTGTTCCTGCTACCCCTCAGATTTTTATTTCCACTGGGAAGATTAAAAGCTCCTAATTTTCCAAACGAGTTTAAAATTATAATATATCCCCATTGAAATTAAAAAACACCAAGACACTCATAAAAATTCTCTGTTTTTTTCACCCAAATGATGGAGTGAAGAAAAATAAGAATGAATTTTGAGCAATTTAGTTGATTGTTTCCAAGGACAAAATTCTGTACAGCACCCAGATTTTAACGGGCTTTTGTAAGGGACCCCCCTGCAAAAATCAAAAGGAGGTGGTCCCTCCTCTGTGTGACAAGAGCACCAACACAGCTACTACTACAGCACAAAGCAGCAATAAACATTGCTGTAAGCTTCTCAACCAAAGCAAGTTGGCCTTCAAAATCTAGCCATTAGAACCACTAGTCACTCCTCCAGCTCTTACACTGTGGAGAGGAGACACAGGCCATAACCTTGCAGTAGAAGAAGGGATAAGAAGCCACTCAATTACCCTCTTGGCTTTGCATGCATTCATGGCTACCATGCCACACCGTGAAAGAGCTGTGGATTGAACTTGTAGGTTCAGGTAGGATGGAACCAGGATTAAATCCTTTAAACTCTTCCATCATCTTTTTACAGACACATAAAATCAGTCTTTCTAGATGCCTATTTTAGTTTTCTTAGATGCTCATTTCTGAAGCACTTGTTTCCCTTCTCCCCATGGGATGCTCCACTCATAGTAAATAAATCACAGCAAGGAACTGCTACTCCACCTTAAACTCCTACCTAACAGAGTCTACCCTACTTACAACATAAGACAAAGTAGTGGAAAAATCTAGAGAATACATAAGGCTGCTTTTCTATTACCTGGTCTGCTGTAATGCTGAGGAGAATGGGAGGTTGGAGTGTAACGACCATAGCCCAGTGAGCCAGCAGAGCTAGGACTTGATGTCCTGTACTGCTTGAAAGATCTGTCATCCTGGTCACCCTGAGAGGAAGAGAGGAAACACATGCCATTAGGGAAGAGAAATAACTTCTGAAACAAGCAAAATATGCCTTTTTTGATGTGCCATGTAGATGGAAGCTGATATTGTCGCGATGCTCCATGCAATCCCAATAAAATGAGGTGGCTTTCAGCTGTAAGCACCTCCACTGCAGTGTGACCAATAGAGCTCTGCCAAGTATCAGAGAACGGTCATGTTCCCAGGAAAGTCAGCACATACATGAATCTAAAACAAAATATCATTTGAAAAGAACATAAGACTGTAGAATTGTTGTTTCAGGACAGAGTAATTCACTAAACATACACAGATGGGTGGAATATGTGATCAGGTTAGCATGACAGTACTATGGTCACTCTGTACCTATATGAATGGATGCATAATGGCTACAAGTAACACAAAAATCAGCATTTGTTGGCTTCATCACATCACAGAAAAGACTGTGTCTGCTGTATAAATTGCCTAGCGTACCATATTACAACACAGTGATTCACTAGCTAGGTAACAGATCGAAACACTCCTATATAGCATTAGCATTAATAGTGCAGCATTATGCAAAGCAAGTCATACAACCCATTTCCCACTAAATCCTTGGCTTCAACCACTTAAAACTGAGCCCACCCATTCCAAACTTCTCACTCTCTATAGCTAGCTAAATTACAATTGCAATTTGCACGTAATGTCTTCGTAACAGTAAAAGCCTTACAAATGAATTAGATGTGGAAATGGCTTTTTGTAAACTAGCCATAAAAACAAATCCAAATTTCTTGTTTCTTTTAAGGCAAGTGAGAATTGTCTTGAGTTAACTTCACCCCAGACTCACTGAATGCATTTTCAGAGATGGAAAATCAGGTCTGTACAGTGGTGAGTAGCATTATTGCTTTAACATCAATTTCAGAAGAAATTATACAAAAAATGGAGAACAACTGATACCTTCCAAAGCATCCAGCTTTCTGTAGGCATTCTTCCAACAACTCCCCTATGCCCAGTTTGATAAGTTTTCCTCTTAAAGTAGCTACATTATTTAATACCCACGCTAACCCTTGCAAAGAGAGTTACAAGCAGCACAGCAACGTCTCTAGAAAGTCTTGCGATTATATTTAAATATCATATGAGCATCATCTAATGGTCTACGATGTGTTCAACTGCATGATACATTGGAATTTTACTCCAACAAAAATCCCTGCAACAATCCCTGATAAGTTTGCAGATGATGATGCCTGAGCACCCAATCATAGACTCTTTAGAGAAAGACAGCAAGCATGGCAAAGCTGGATAACACGGGCATATTCACATAAGACAAATCATGGCAGCACTAACCTCCATACCAGCATCCCTTTCAGAATTTAATAGTATTGACAGTTTGATAACTGGTAGCTAATTTAAAGGCAATTATTATAATCTTCCAAAACACCAAGATTTTACATTGATTCTTTCAGACCTTACCTTTTGTGTACTTGGTGTCTCTGTAAGGAATAGTCAATTAAGTTCATGAAATCCAATACTAAATAAAGCATATTTTTCTTTTTAAACTGTAAATTAAATACTATCTCTATTGGCTGTCCTCACTGGTCACTAGTACTAAAATTTTGCAATACATGGAGATAATGGGGAAATTAGCCAGGTCTGTGATATGTAATTGAGTTACTATTTGGAAAATATGTAAAATGTTATCACTGCTCCAGTGTGATGTTTCTTGAAATAATGACTGGCTTTGATCATTAATGCGCATCAAAATACAGAGGCCTAGAAGTTCAGCTTTAACAAAATCTGTGCACAAACCGTGTAAGTTTAACTATTTATGGAATAAAAAAATAAAAAGAAAAAATAAGAGAAAGCTACACCAAGCATTAATTCAAGTCAAGTCACGCTGGCAGCTTTAAATGTAAACATAAATCATGTTAATATTTCCAAATGTAATTTATTTTGTAGAGCTTGAAGAAGTGATCACCATACAACCTTTATTTTGGAAAGCAGAAACATGGATGACAGTGGAGATAGATGCATACAGATGACAATCCAGAAGCAGAGCACGTATTCAACACAAGTAACACTGTGAAAAACATAAATTATAAACCACCATGCACTGTAGAGGCAGGAGGCAAACCCCACATTTCAGACGCTGCTGGTTATCAATATGACCAGGTTTATGCACCACAAAATGGGTCAGAAGAGAACAAAGGCACTGGGGATTACCTCAGTAGGTGTTGGAGAGAGCAACTGAGGTGACTGAAACAGCAACACACAACAGATTAGTGATACAAATTCATGCATGATGTTACTTGTGAGAAGAATTACTCTTAAAATATCAATATGCATGTGTAACACATGATACAGTTAGGAAAAACACCTGTCAATTAAGTTAGGGCAATTTTTCTTTATTCATTTGTGAATAATAAGGAATAAGATATAAATCATATAAAGCTCTTGTTGATTTCTTTACTACAAAAACCTGAAGCCTGGTGAGGTCAGTCCTGTATTGCAGAGAGTGCTGCTAGTAGAGAAACCTCCATTTAAAGCAACTGCCTGAAATGAGACACAAGCCCTTGTTAAAGCTGCATTGAAACACCTCTGAAATCTGGACTAGAACTTCGTTGCTTGGAGTTGGCTGTTTACAGGGAAAGAAAAATATCTGTACTATTTAATTTTTAATTAAACATCATGTAATTTGACAACTTGCTGTTCACTCATTTTCCTTTCAAAATTAAACACTAAGTTTGGTTAATTGAGCAAATCTACTGGAACTATTGCAGCTGCAGATGGTAGCCAGGATGCTGAAATTTGGAAGACAGGATGTTTTTTTTTCCTGGCAATATCAAGGATATAAATATTTGGAGCACCATGAAAATGCGCAGGTTGAATTGCGAGCCAATGCCATTACTCCTCTTGTCTTTTTCTTTTTTTAAAGATATTATTGAGGTCTTGCTGATACAAATGCCTACATCAGCACAGACCTACCTGAGAAAGAATTAATCTGGTGGCACAAACACTGAAGCAAAAGCAGATATGGCATGAAAATTGGTGTGTGCTTTAAAACACACCCATCCACCAAAGCAGAAAACTGGCCGGTCCATGTCAAGGCTGGTATCTTAATCAGAATTGTTAGGTAACAGACTTAGCTTAAAGCTTGCTTAAATATATCCACATGCCAGCACCAGAAGACACCCATTGCTGGGCCTGTGTAGGTTTTTGGAAGCAAGTGAACAAACAGATGCTTTCCAGGCAGGTTCTGGGCTGCTTCTCCCAAGTGAACCAAGGTGTCTCCTCCAGCCCTAAAGGAAAAGGCCCTCTTTCATGATATGGTCCCTTTTGTCTTCTGTTAAGGCATGTATTTTCTGAAAAAGGCACTGACTCCAGTTGTCCCAATAAACCCATCCTGTCACAGGATAACCACTGAGCTACTCACTGAAAGCAGGTGATAGCAGCTATACCCTTTTTGCTGGTTTTTGTTTGTTTATTTGTTTGTTTGCTTTTTCTCTTTGGTTAGTTGTGGATTTTTTTAGACCTCAACTGCAACTACCTTCTCTCCCACTCCTGAAATGTGTGATGCTGAGGTTCCCAGAGGAGAAAGAGATGCCGAGGGCAGGCAGGGGGGAAACTCCCTCCAACAGCAGCACAGACTAATGCTGTGTGCGATGGTTTTATAACCATCAGGGTGGGTGCAATGAGTGAGTCCTCACAGGAGCTGTGCAGAAGGTTGTTTAGTCTATGCAACTCTGCCAAGCCTAGTTGTAGATAGGCAGTCAAGGAGGGCCACTAGTATTACCAGCACCTACAAATTTTGATGTAGATAGGAAATGTCTATACTCCATAAGCTCAGGGCTAGCAAGCAGCTTTCAGTTTTGTGAATTCAGAAACCTAAATACCATTTAAACCCCTTACCAGATAGAATCTTAATTCTTTTAGTATGCATTATAATACACCTACTGTTGTTCAGCATTGTACAGAGAGGGTTTGGAAGAGAGTCTGCAAGATCTAACATATGTGCCACACTTCACCTGAGAGTAGTACTGAGACTTCAGTAGTAGATTAAGTGTAAAAGGTGTGACAGCTGGACTGGGGCTATTATAAACAGTATGGCTATTATTTTTTTCTACCTTGCACCTATACAGAACAATGCAGACTTCCACTCTAGACCACATACATAAATTAATACCTTGATAATATACCTAGTATATTTAAGAGGATTAATATGTAAAAAGTATCTAAAATTATAAAAGGAATCAGAAATTCAAGCAAAAGGTAGATATGTTTAGGGAAGAAAAGCTAACTTGCGTGACAGGAGTTATATACAAATACGTTTCACAAAAAAAACCCAAAAAACAGAATTAGTATTAAAAAGGTCATGTAAATTAGATTTCATTAGCACAAACTGCATAATACTAGCTCTGCATATGAGTAATTTGAAATGCATGAGCGACATGAGGATGAACTTTAGTAAGGGATAGTTGATAGAAATTTGTACATAGGAAAGTTATACCATTGTTGTGTTACCAAAATAACATGGCACACTTGAAAAAAATAAAAAAAAAATAATGAAAGACATTTGGCTTCGCTTCTGTTTTTTGCATTATAATTAGCAATGGCTCCTGTTTCCCACCACATGCATGTAGAACTCCTCTCACAGAAACTCATATTTTAATTACATGTCATCTGTTTAAAAAAAAAAAAAAAATCACGGAAATTAATTCTATAATTTCCACAAACTAAAAAGTGAAATGAATATCTCACTTGTTTTTTGGAAGGCTAAAATGCCTTGTGAATGAATGGATGACATGACTCAATCAACTGAAGTTATAAAAGTTATAGTTTTAAATTATGTATATAGTTAAGAGTGCTCAGCAACATGTTTAATGATGCACATAAAATCTCAAATTCATAGTAAAAAAATACCCATGTTTCAGTACCTCCCCGTAACTATGCCTGTCATCTGAAGAGTAACTGATATATGGAGAATAGGAGATCATATCTGGGCGGTCAATGTTATAGATGGCTTTATTTTTAGGAAGAGCAGCCAAATCCCTGTAGTCAAGAATTTCATCTCCAAGCTTTGCCTAAGAAAAGGAGGAAAGAAAGCAGTGAGAATAAGAAAGAATACAATCAAGATGTGATCAGAAAAGGACAGATAAGTATAGGTAGAAAATCATCATCAACCATTTTTTCTGCTTGTGCACTTTTAAATCTCTTACATTTACTACACAATGCAAAATATTACTGCTCTTTTCTTTTTATATACTGGTGCTTTCTACTTTTTTTTGGTCACTCGCATTTGGCTAGTAGGAGTATCATGGCATCATTTCAGTGCTTACTGCTAGCTGCACAGAGACATGCAGGACAGATATTGTGGTCTTTTTCAGGCAAAAAGCCCTTCATTTTAAAGTGGTTGTGGTGTGCAGGGTTCCCCTACCATAAGCAGTAGTGAATAATCAAATATGTCTTTCCAACACATACTCTCCAGATGCTGAAAAACATCAGTCACGTCCTTAATTTTTCCCATCCAGCTGTGTCCCCCAGCTTCATCTCCTTCCCTGACTACATTTAAGCAGCCCTTTAATTATGGATCACAAACCAGCAGATGATGGATTTGCAGCATGGTAGATTAGTTGGAAGATCACAGATGCCACTTAAGTAAAGTTCAAGTCCTTTCATGAGACTCATGCAGCCAACAGAGGGTAAGGGCTGTGTCATTGCCCATTCTCCTCTTACTACACTTATTCCAGAAGTATAATTATCAAAATGACACATTTGCACAGGTTATCCTTAGGATAATGGTAACTTGCACCAAAACTGTATACAGCATGCACTGTCTTGTAGATATGAAGACAAGTTGGCCACATTGAGAGTGGAGAAATGCGCAGTGTAATTCTCTCATTTCCGTTTCAGGCTTTGCAGAATGATCAGCTCTTCGTTGGCGACAAAATGTTGAGTGAATCTTGCTGTTCTCTGAAAATCTCAGTATGATCAGCTGTAACACTCTAATAATGTTTTCCACATGCAAAAATATGAAAGTATCCAAGATTTACATGTGCAGAGCTTAGCATGAGCTAAGAAAATTTCAACAGATTTTCCAGGGAAGTTTTCTATTACGTTAATCATATAGTAAAAATTTAGTGTAACAACTTTCAGTTCTCCCTTTTTCTAAAAAAAATGTATGAATTTGTGCAAATGTAAGCAACATGGAAAGGAGGAAGATTCCTCTTAACTAAGAAAGTGGAACAAAACCACCATAACCATATCATATTCTCATCCTCAAAACAAATGAAAAAGAGTATATGATTCTTCAGCAATCTACAGGTCTCACCTTCCCTGCAGCTAGTTTAAGAAGTTAAAGAGCCCCTTAATAAAAATTAAATAGCCCCTTAATAAAAATAAATCCCTCCCTACTGAGAAGCCAGTGGCAAGTTCTGATGCAGAGAAAGATCATGAAAAGATAAGGAGGAGTCCATCCATCAGGTTTGTTCCAAGAAGACTTGGAGCAGCATTGTACCCACCAGGAAGGCCAAGAAGGCTGTGATAATTTATGTTTTAAGGTATCCAGGTGGTGAAGCTTATCCTAGTGAACCCAAAGAAGTTCAGAATTGAGAATATTTAAACATGAATTACAGTAATTTTAGTTCCTATCTCCCAACGTAGAAGTGCAGCTTGAGATCCTCCCACCAGACTTCAGAACTGTCAGGAGTAAAATTTATCTAGTTATGTAATTCCTTTCAGTTTAAATATAAAAATGTAGGCAAATTTGGACAAAAAAACACCTTAGAGATACAGTTGCTTTCTAAACATTCCACTCTACAAACATTAAGCCTACATTGTTCTGTATTTTATTTGTTTCACCAACTTTCTAATAGGCGAGAGGAATTTAAATACACTAGGAAAGGCTAAAATTACAACTAAGAGGCTTTACACCATTTCTTCAGTAATTTGGTATTTTGGATTTTTGTCAAAACCATGCTCTAAGTTTAGAGTATCTATTTCATTTGGAATATGTAATTTTACAGTTGTATAATTGCAAATATGATCCCGTATAAAGATATAATGTGATTTCTATTCCTAGTATGAGAACATACCTAACCTAAAACTTTGCAGGGAGCACCTAATTCTCTCTTCGTAAAATCTAGCATAATAGCATCATTTAGAAATTAACTGATTTTTAAGTGGTATTTAAAACTTCAAAGGGCATTGGCCTGTGCTCTCTTTTAGTTCAAGAAAGCAGCAAAGTCTGATAGCAACAGGAGAAGAAAAAGAAGTACAGCTTTAGTAAACTGTCCATATGAACCACATTGAGGTTCAGTCAAAACATGCTTTCTTTATCTATCCCTAGCTGACCAGTCAACCATGACCCAGAAACCCATCTCCCATGAGATGGCGCATTGTTCAGAATTATTGTGTTGCTCTGACTTCGAAAGCATGAGCACCATGAATTCATGGTTCCTAAATTTCAAACATTGTCCCTCAATTCTCTTTTGTCCAACATGATACTTCACAGACCTCATGAGTTGTTAAGGTTACAGTTTTACAATTGGTTTTAATGATCTGAATCCATGCTGCTGCTTTCAGCAGCTGCCCTGTGTGCACCTTCCCACTGTGCTCTGCCTCCTACGTTAGCACTAGAAGACATGTAGATGGCTGCGTCTTTTTTTTTGCCTCTTTGGTTGGCTGGAGGTATTTCCTGGCTTATTTTTTTAGCTGAATCTGGTCCGAAATCTCGTTGATCATACCTCTGTACCCACTAGTACTAGCACCAAAGAGGAGACAGGAAGACATGGCTGGAGAAGGACTGGGACATAGGTGGGTGGCACCTTCCTTTCAGTGGCAGCATGAAATCTAGGTTTGGTAAAACCAACCACAAAAACACCCAAGACAAATCTTGAGCATGTCTGTATGTCATAACATTCCTGAAATAGAAAACAGATGCAATAGATAGCCAAAGAATTGTTTTGATAATATAGAAGTCCAATAACATGTTTTTAATTCTTTTTAGTTTCCTGTAGGTGAAAGCCAAAACAGGATTTAATCAATCTCACAGCTTGGACAATTAAGCAGTCGGAGATGAAACAGATATAGCAAGAACTGCCATGCCTCTGGGGAATCTTTTTTCATAATTGACTCATATTTGCTGGAGATCTTTATCCTTTCATAGACCCAGCTGTCGCTGAAGTATATTATAGAAACAGACACTAGAGTTGTATGCTGATGTAATTATATCCTCTTTTTTTTTGGGGGGGGGGGGGGGAGGGGGGGGGGAGGGAGGGAGGCAGTAGGGGGTGAGGTGGGGAAGAGAATGGAAGTTTGCCCTTGACTTTTAACAGCCTGTGGAGCATACTTAAAGCTTTAATCAAAAACATCAAGAAAAATAGTACCATCCAACAGGTAGATAAATGTTACTAAAAACATATAAATCTTAGAAGAATGCTCATGCCTATAAAAACAATGTAGTGGCGCATGGATGGAGAGATAGAGACCATCTGGCCAAAGAACATGCTTATATGATAAGCGGCTCCTAGCGCAATGAATTGTCCTCATAGCACTTGTTGCAATGGCTTTTTTTTTGCTGGGAATATACCATGGTATTCACCAGCACAGTACTCTACTAGGAGAACTCAGAAACAGCAATGAGTATTTAGATAAGGGGCAGTTCCTCCACTTCTAGTTCAGTCTTACTCAGATAAAGGATACGTTGTGTTCAAAATAATTTTTACTTGAAGAAAAAGACAAGTTTGGCTCCAAGGCACTCTTTTGCTTGTCTTAGTATAGCAGATAAAAGCCCTTCATCTTCATATAACCACCTCTCCAGCAGTCAATCGCATCTCCAGAAATATCCTCTGCATATGGACCTATCCCATGAGAATGACCTGCCTACCTGAGGAATACTTGGACAGGATAATACTGAAGCTCTGCAAGAGATATCTGAATGTAACGTGCCACACTTGTGGATATTTTTTACCTATTGGCAGTAGCCTTGAGAATCTGACCGTGAACATTAGCTACAGCAATTATGACAAGCAAAGTATACCCGGTATTGAAAAAAAATACTCAGCATAAGCTTGTATCATACTTGTCATTTCAAATTCTCTCCATGAGCTCTCCAGAGCTACTGCTTCTGAGACCATAAACACATCAAAGGTCCTCTGAGGTTAAGGACTGGCATTTCTCAAGGCCAGAGTCCTGCAATCACACACAAGTGTTTTCATAAGCAAGCAGATGCAGGCTCAAGAGCTCGATTTAGACAATCTGTGTTCAACTCAAGGCTTGTAATCTACCTGTGGGCTGTACTGTTTACTTAAACTTTTCTTTTTAGAAAGTGCTGTGGTATTTTGCACGCTCTAGTATAAGCCAGCTCTAGTGGCAATGTAAGTTCTATAAATACACTACAAAAATAAAAGGAAACTGACAGAATTCTGTTATGGTAAATACAGTACTCAAACATTTTAAACGTGAGAAATTCAATTCAATTTTAGAGGAATTGCCAACTGCAGTGGTTTGGAGACACTAGGTTTCCATACCATGTGCTAAACTGTAGGTGGAAAAACAAGGTTTTCCCTATCCTCCAGAATGAATTTCACTGTGAAATACTCACATAGATCACACGGCTTGGGGAACCCGATGTACTTGAAGCAGGTACAGAAATAATACTCTCAGAGGAAGTCCTTGTTTCCTATGGCAGGAGAAGTGAAACAAGAAATAGAGGAGAGGGAGTGAAAATGTAATTGTAACTTCAAAAAGAGTATGCAAGACATTTCATTTAATTTAACCTTTACCATTCAAGAATGGTATATTAGAGTAAGCTCAAAACATACAGGCATACCAATGAGTTAAAAATAAAAGAACACCTTTAGTCAATAAAATTGACCTTTTGAAAATGTAGAAATGATTTTACATATGACTTACTTTCCCCCTCACTTCAGAATGGCCAGGACAGCATTTGGGCACTATCAGGGACAAGTCAATTTACAAGATGATATTGTGGCAGCATTTTTACCATCAAACCATTGCTTCTGGAATGTGTCACACTACCATGCCATTCATTCACAGCGAATCGCACAATAACCTGCAAAGCATCCTGAATCAGACACCCAACAGGTTTGCTGTCCCCTCTCTGACTGTAAGACTAACAGACTAATTGTAATACTCAACCCATTTTGCTCTGTTTTCAGTCATTCTGGCATTCAGAGTGACAGACCTTTATTGCTTTCTTTTTGGTAGATTTCTTTGTGATCAAAAATAAAACTACACTTAAATAACAAATCGTTGTGAGACACAATGATATTAACCATGAGTCAACAGACCTGACATTCATAATTGAAGTTTAAACAAATCTTACTATGAAATCAATGGTTTTATACCCTCTTTCATCCTGAAACATTAATTCACCACAAAATATTCTTTCCCATCTATGGAAAAACCCTGTCCCTGATTCCAAAAAGTAAACATTTTTCCATGATCACCATTTACTGCCTCACCAAAGGCTGACACTTCTCACCTGGAGTTTTTTCCTGTTCAAACACTTAAAAGGATTTTAGTATTATTAAGCTGTCAAGTTGAGGTAGCATCTTTCCTATTGTTCCAGTACTTGCTTGAAGTATTTGCTACCTTTTAGAAGCAATTTGTGAATATATCTGCATTGTACTGTGTTAAGAAAACAAACAAACTCTGTGCTCACAACTATCCTTTAACTAACCCTCTGTAGCCCAAATAGTCCTATGCATGTCTCTGAGACTGTATGTGGAGATATTTATCCATATAAAAAAGATCCAGTTCAATTGTTTTGGCATGTATGACTGAGATGTTTTAATTTTTTCTCTATCATTTTAAGTGGTCAAGCACTGGGGCTCTGGACGAACTTCGAAGGTCTTGGGCGACAAGCCAAACACTGATATGAAATTAGAGTATTCCCTGAGAAATACTTGTGACTGCCATTGAGATTATTCAATAAGGACAGTGTAATTGAACTGCTCTTCTGCATAGTTAAAGCACATTGCAATTTTCTAGAACTTGTGTAAATAACATGAAAGTGTCACCAATGAAGTGATGCCATGTGCAAACCACAGTTCTTTTCATTATGTCCCTACAGGAGGCCCAGTATGGTAGAGAAAAAACCCTGAAGCAAACTGCGACATTCCAATGTTTTAAGCCCTGTTAAATCAAACAGTTTTGGATTAACCTCAGGATTCCCTAGGTGAAGCTTCAGAACTTCTTTCTGTGTCAATTCATCAAAGTGTAGAGTCCTATCCGTCTAAGGTACTTCTGCAGATTGCTTCCCTGCTTCCTTACACTATGCAGTTATTCCCCCAAATTTTGCCATTTTTCCACCTGGTGATTAAAATCTACTCATTCCACATCTCACACATGGTCTTCATACTCTGTATGATCCATTACCCCTTTTAGCATCCCCAGTCCATGTCTGCTGCATGTAATCTCCTTGCTTTTGCAATAAAAACTCACATCCCAATTGATTCCGTTGCTTCAGTTCTTTTCTCCATACTGTACATTTTTATTCTCCCATCACCTACCTCTTTTCCTTTATGCCTTTTGATAATCCTCATTCTTTCTCTTGCTACTTCGATTTCTTCTGTCTTTTCCAGATTCACCCCTTCTGCTTACAATCTCACTCAGCCATCATTTTTCTTTTTGCTGTCACTCTCACAACTTCTTTTTCCCTTCCACTCCATCTCCAAAGTTTTGGAGCGTGTTGTCACTTACTCTTTCTGCCTTTTGTCACGTACTTTAATCACATGTTGCATATATATCCATATAAATATCTAGTAAGATAACTTTTAAAAACAACAAACTGCAAAGGCTGACCAGAAAATTTCTGGAAAATTATACCCCATTCCCAACTCCACAAGTTATGTTGAAAAGTCCATTACTACTCTCTGAAACAGCATCCTTTCTTTTTGGTTTATTTTTTCAATAATGAAAGACCTCCCCAACCAAAAAAACAAAACAGAACACCAGAGGAAAACCCAAAGAGAAGAAAAAATGCATAGTCTTGGAAAATTCTTTCAGCTCCATTTTGGTGGGGTTTTTCGGTTGGTTGGTTGGGTTGGCCTTTACGCAATATCCTACAAGCACACTTTATTTGCTTTTGTGAGAAAAAGGCAGCCAGTAGGAACCCAGTACAACCTTGTCCACTGTCTGTCTTTGAAGGAGGAAAAAAAAAAAGCAACAACAAACAAACCTACTACATTTTCAATATATTACATGGGGTTTTAGCCTTGCAATTTCAGTTACTCAGCCAGAATAAAATACTTAGGAAGCCTGAAATACTGCTTAATAGTATTATGCTGAATCAGTAGCACTTATTAAACTATTTAGACAATTTAAAATATATATGTATTAAACAGTACATTTTATATTGAAACGCTACTTATTTGGTATTCAGTGATTGCCATAAAGAATATCAGAGCAATCGCTTCCCAAACACATGGGTACAAAAAATAAAGCCAAGATCTTTCAGGGCAAAGCTCAAAACAAGCCTTTTTCTAAACTGTGGTTTAGTCAAAGTTGCACTTGCTAACACACCAGATTTGTAAACACTCTTTTTATAGCTGCTGCCTGCTGTTCTGACTTGTCCCATGTGCCTTATGTCCAAGTCTCGAGGAATCAAAGCAAGGTTTTTCAAACGAGGACACCAGGGATACCACTTGCAGCATCAGAGAACATAAGAACTGAAAAACCCCATACTTGCCCTCCGCATTAAATGAGATAGTTGCATTTCAGTCCCACTACTTCAGAGATAATTTCCCCAGCTACAGATTAATTCTTCATTTCCTAAGGGCAGCTTATTCATCTGCCAGCATTGTAATTATTAAAGTTACCAGAACTTCCCCCTTTCTCCCTTGCACACAGACAGATGCACGAATCATCCAATTTAAGGAGGTACTTAAAGCCAGAGATTAAATTAAATTTGAGCTGGCTTGCCAACATTTTACAAACAAATAATAAAAAAGAAATTCCAAGCAGAGATTTTTTTTTGTAAAAACAAATAAAGTGAAAGTCCTCTGATCTTTTAAGTGCAGAACCACATAAAAAGAGAAGAGGTCATGCACTGATCACATCATAATCAGACAGAAGTTAAAAATTAATTTTTTTTTCTTATTCATATTTTCACATTTTTCGTTATTCAGCTTACACAAATAACTCTTAGGTCAGCATTCTCCTGAAGCTGTAGCTTTAATCACTAAGTAGAAGCAGAATATTTATGTTCCATTATTACATTAACGTACTGGATTTCTGTAATTTAAAATTACAGTAGTGAAAAAATTCCAATACTTCCCTCTGTGCCAGCTGCAAAAAAAGCATAGAGAAGAGAATGACAATGGAATCACACTGAGTAAAAATATGGTCTTTTTACCTTGTTTTTTTCTTCTGCCTTTGCAGCCTGTCTACAAACAGGATGCCAAATGGATGTACCTGGAAAGTAAATTTAGAGCTCTTCTTAATACAGTTTCCCAATAAGAACGTTAAAATGTTTAAAAAAAAAAAGAACTTTAAATCTTCCTATAAGGTTTTGTAAGACACAACAGCATACTGACTGATTCCCCTGCAGTCCCTATTTCACAGATACTTTCAAAGCTAGAACTGACAACTTCTCAATATGAGTAAGCCTGATCACATACATTTTAAAGGCTAGGTGCACTTCAGAAAGCTACACATACTTCAACATGAGATCAACATCAAAACCCGCATCCCAAGGAGTGTGATGTGGGATCACTGGAGCTGCTCCAGCCCAATGTCCTCCTCAGAGCAGGTCCCACTACAGCTCATGGCTGTGCCCAGTTGGGTTCTGCATATCTCCAAAGGTGGAGATCCCACAGCATTTCTGGGCAACCTGTTCCACTCTCATCGTAAATTTGTTTTTCTTTACACGGAGTTGGAATTTTCTATACTCTCATTATGCATATTCTTGTAACAGTCTGACCCAGATCATACTAAGGAGTGCACTGTGATGGAATGGAATAGCATTGTGGCATTTAACATCAGCTGAAAATCCAGTCTGCCTTTTTGAATTCTCTGTACTGATCTTGTACATCCTCTATGTTTGTTTCTCATAAGTCAAATACTAAAGAACTGTATAAATTCAGGGGAATATCCATCCTAGAGGACGCAGAAAATATAGAATGAACCATTTCACTACTGCATGTAAGTACTGAAGGGAGGCTTATGAACTTGAGAGATATAAGTATACATAAGTGTGAGGAAGAAACTTAACAGCTTTGCATCAGTCATGAAGGAAAAAAAAAAAAACACCAAAACTAAAAACAAGACTTCTAAAAAGTTGAACACAGTGTTCAATGGAAGTGGAATGTGTGTAACAATATAAAATAAAATAATTATTTGTAAATTTTAATAATAAAATACCACTTTGTGTTTATGCCAGTCTGAGCTGGGACAAGCCACAGATTAAAGCTCCACACAGTCAGCAAACGTGAGTGCACTGAAACTTCTGCCTGACTAAATGGGAAGTTGAGAACTTTTGTTTTATAAATATTTAATGTTTATACTGTGTGGAGAGCACCAAGAAGATTTATTGGAAATGCTTTGTTTTCACAGCAGTTTGATAGATTTCTAACCAGTGGATTTTGGAAACAAGAGATAAACAAAGTCCATTTCCCAGAAGACAGATGGACATCATTAGTATTTCACAAAAACTAACCCAGGTGAACCCAGACTCAAGCAGTATAAGACTATCTATAAGTAAGCACCGGATAAATCATGTTTACTAAGTTACTGAAGTTTTTTGGGACTGAGCAACTACAAAAAAAATATTTTTAGCACCTTTAAATCCAATGCTAATTTATTTTCCAATTATGAGTGTGTCTGAGCTTGCCCACGGAAAGCATTTATCCCAACTGTTGCATAAGTTGATGGAAATCTTCCCAATGGTTTTAAGAAGTATTTAGATCAACTTTTCTTGAATGATGGCTATCTGTGGTCACACAAAACTGGCTAGGAAACTTTTTCACAGGGAAGAAAAAGAGTTGTTTCACCCAAAAGTCATCTGCTGGATAACCACTGACGACTCAGTTTGTGCTGAGGAACACGCAACACTTAAGAAACTACTGTAAAGTTCCTTTAAGAGGATGAAGAGCTAGTTAAAAACTCTGGGCTCTGACATTTTTTTATTATCTAACACATCAGGTCAGGCAACTGAAATCACAGATATCTTATGAAGTTAACACCAGTTTCTAATGGAAACTGTTCTTCATGTGACAACAAAAACTGTATAATTGTAAGTTGGTATGAATGCGAAAAATCAGAAAATAAAAGTGAATATGATGGGTCCAAATTTACAGAATCTGAGTATACTTCTTGATTATTTGAATTAAAAATTGGCACAGAACCTAAGAAATAGACACTCATAACAAACTGAACTGAAAAAAAAAGATTAACTGAAACCTAGTTTCACAGAGTTTGAAATCTAGAAGCAATTACTAGTTCGATATCTTTTTTTAAAGCATTGATTTCAGGAGATTTCAGGATCAAAGTAGCTGAGCTACTCTGCAATTGGGAGAACCACAACATTTTCTGGCTCCTGAGGGAGAATCCATGAGCACAGACAAGGATCATTATGTCCTTTAATGAGCTAGTTCTTATTGTAAACCAAAGTGACAATAAAATTATCATTTAAAATAACATACTCAACTATAATTAGATCTTACTGAGACCACTGTTGTGTTTTAAATAAAGCCTAACTTTTCCAGCTTAATGAATGATTTCAAAGTATGCTTCTAGAAAACTGTGGACAATTGTAAAGTTGTAATACAGATCTGGGCAAGCATGTGATTTCAGGATAATACACCAGCCTTGCAGTTCCCACGTCCTACTGAGTTTGTCTTTTCTGTTTTCCTTTGAAAAGATACTGCCAGTCAAAGACATAGGCAAAAGCCTTCATTTTCTCTGGTGTCTGACCCTGTATTTAACTGTGTAGACAGTTTTATCAGTTTAGTACAGCTAAAAGATGCTATATATGAAATACAGATCTTAGCTCATATCTGTGTTAAATAACTTTTTCTTTCCATTGAACAAATTATTGTGCAAGTTGTTCTCTATTACCACTGAAATTCCCTGACAAGAAAGACTGAAATTCTCCCTATGTAGCTTTCTCCCAAGTCATACAAGTTCATGGCTGTGTAAAGTACAGGCACATTGTCTGGTAAGGGCTTCAGCTCCAAGGCGTCCTCTTCTCCACCCCCGGAGGGCAGTCAGGTCTGACTGAGAGGGATTCAGGTAAGGACCTTCAGATTTTCTCCTCCTACCAAATGGGAACAGCTACTGAACTGGTCTTAGGACTGCTTTAGGGAGCCTGCTGTTCTACATGTGTCTTAACTTTCATCTGTACCACTTATCACTGCACAAAAAAAAATAAACATTTTTTCTAGTAAATATAAAATTTTATAATCTTCACTGTAAAGTACTTCCATTTGCAGGAAATAACTGCTGCCACTCATCCTTTCTGTGATTCACACTTGCCACTGGATTTGAACGGAGACAGAGAAATAGTAAGAAGCAACAAGGGTTTGTTTTCACTTTTCTTTGGCCTAGACATTGCACACTTCACGTTATGTGGTGGTGATGAAATGCGAATATGTGTAAAACAGCTGAGCCATGCTAGCAGGTATGGCCAAGAGGGCCATGCTGCCAGTTGTAACTGGTTTGGGTTTGGGGTTTTCATTTGTTTGTTTTTACCTTGAAGATACATTTCTTCTCCTTCTGCGAACATCTGACTGCACCTGACACATCGTGCGCAGGTTGGGTGATAATGTTTTTCTCCTGCCTGTTTGGGAAAAAAGGTACAGGTGATTAACTATACCAATCAATTCAGCAGCTTCACTATGAGGAGTTTTTCTCTCATCTTCTAGCATATGACTAATTAGAATAAATTAGTTAATGCCAATTAGCTCAATAATTTCCTACAACCACAGCATTTATTTTCGATTATAGGCATTTCATGATTTGAAATGTAATTATGGTCTTGCTTACACACAAAAAAAAAGTTAATGTGCAAGAGTTAAGACTCTCAATTTACAGAATGGAAAAAATTCTATATAATGAACACATTTTCCCTGTAGATGACCATACTGTGCACCAAGCCAAAAGTAGCTTAGGACTCACCTGCAGAAGTTGGGAGGTCATAACCTTGAGCATGCATTTCCAATTCACTGTAGGTTCTTCTTGACCCACTAAACACTTAACAGACAGCAAGAACCATCTTGTTCAAGAAATGTTTGTATCTGCTTTGAAAGTGGCTTGCAGGTAACCCTCAAGGGTTTCCATGAGGAATGTGTGTGATGTGCCCATAGGACTGTATAGAGCTGCCACTTTGAGTACTGTGCACTAAGTTCCTCTACATAGACAAGCCAGTTGCTCTGAGATTGTCATAATTTAATACCACCATTTTGATTGATTGGAATGACAATAGAACTGAGCTCTAGATTTGCTCAGAACAGCTTAGTAACTCATCAGTTTTCATGAATTTAAATTTCCAATTACCTTACAACCCCATTAATTTAAACTGTTTCACCATTGGCCTCAGTGTGTTTTTCAAGAGGAGTCATCTGCCTGCTAAAAGGAGGAAGGGCTTGTCTATGTCAGAGCATCAACACGTAACACAGACAAGGCTGAAGTTCACCTCAAATGAAAATACAGTGAAGATTCTTGTATCATGGGATTTGTGCAAGACTCAATTTTGGTAGCTTGGCCAAAATTCAAAGCTATGGCCAACTGTGGGCAAAATTATTAGCCCTGCTTCCCACAGGCAAGAACAGCAGCACCACATGGCAATGGTGGCTTGAACCAGTGACAAAAATAGCTTCCAGGGAGGTGTGCTCTTCTGAAGAGATGGCACGGGCCAGCCCTCCAAACTGCACCCCTAACCCATCTTTGAGATGACACAAAACAGAGTTCAACAGCCCAAAGCCAGCTCTTGAGCATGCTCCCAGCATTCCTCAGTCTTCCCCCTACAGAACTGAAAGCCAAATCTTGCCATCTCGTTCCTCTCTTTGACCTGATACTCTTCTGTCATAGAAAGAATGGTCCATGGTTTAAGTGGCCTAAGCTCAATGCCACTTCCATTATGAATAAAAGCCAAGAGACCAACTCTAAAGCACAGAACTAAGTTAGCTTAAATTTAAGCTAAGTCTGACTTCAGTAGAAGTTCTGGAGTTAAAAATAAGCAAATTTGGGTCCATGTAGAATGTCTCATAATGGAATGTCTACCCGGAAAAGGCTGAAAGGGCTTTATGTGTACCTTTAAGAAACTATTATCAAGTATTGCCCCACTGGCTTCAGCATGTAAATATGTTCTCACAGCATTGCACTATTAATCTAGAAATTTAACACTGTTACTACAAGGCTGATTTGTCTCTCTTTTTTTTTTTTTTTTTTTTTTTTAGTGTCGGAACCTACAGAGGTTTTTATACTAAATAACACAATCTGTGTCTGGTGGCTATTTTGCATTCACAATATCAAATACAGGAGGGTGATAAATTTAGGTTAAAGAATCTCTGGTTTTACTTCAGTGTTAACTTCTTGCAGTATTTTAAATCAGCAATAAGGAAGAGCTATGCATCACATCAGAATTGCCATTTTGAAAACAGCTTTGTTCCAGTTCATTCTTTGTTTTATGGTGTCATTTGTGCAGACTTCTGCGTGATTTCTGCACCTTTAGACACAAAAGATGGTCACTACTATCTGTGTTGACACCTTAAAGCACCAGACCATGAAGGATCAGTACCAGGTTTAAACCTCAGGTTTAAAAGTACTTGACTGAGTGCAGTTATTTAAGCACAAAAGATTACTTAACTATCATGATATAAATTTAAATTTGGAATATCAAGCTGAAAAGAAACACAATTTCCCTTGGAAGATTTGTACTGCACAAGCATTGCTAATACAATGCTTTGCCTCAATAATTCAATTGATTTAGCACAGCCGATACAACTCCCAGGCTAACACTCTCTGAGGGAATTCAGTTACTCCTTTGCTAAAATAAACTGTCAGAACACATTCTCAGAAAACCTGGATGCATCACAGAATAAAATCTATTTCCCTAAATTTAACAGCACAACCAAATATATCATTTTAATTCACTCTGTAGAGTAAGAAATGTCAACTAGCTGTAAAATGGTACAGAGAGACTTCTTTGTATAACTTAGATACAATTATAACAGAAAAATCAGGGAAAGGAGGAGTGATCCTTCTGTTAATGGTCACACCAGCATAACTTCAACGGACTTTGCATTATTTCCTCTGAGTTGCAGTGAACGGAGCCAAATCCAGTTGGCGGCTGGTCATGAGTGGTGTTCCCTAGGGCTCAGTATTGGGGCCAGTTCTGTTTAATCTCTTTATCAATGATCTGGATGAGGAGATTGAGTGCAACTGTAGTAAGTTTGCAGACAACACCAAATTGGGTGGGAGTGCTGATCTGCTGCAGGGTAGGAAGGCCATACAGAGGGACTTAGACTGGCTGGATCATTGGGCTGAGGCCAATTGTATGAGGTTCAATAAGGACAAGTGCCAGGTCCTGCACTTGGGTCACAACAACCACAAGCAGCGCTAAAGGCTCGGGGAAGAGTGGCTGGAAAGTGCCTGGCAGAGAGGGATCTGGGGGTGTTGACTGACAGCCAGCTGAACATGAGCCAGCAGTGTGCCCAGGTGGCCAAAAAGGCCAACAGCATCCTCGCTTGTATTAGGACTGGGGCAGTGATTTTGCCACTGGACTTAGCCCTGGTGAGGCCCCACCTTGAATCCTGTGTTCAGTTTTGGGCCTCTCATCATAAGAAAGACATTGAGAGTGTGGAGAGGAGAGAGTGCAGAGGAGGGCAATGAAGCTGGTGAGGGGTCTGGAGCAAAAGTGTGATGGAGAACAATTGAGGGAACTGGGGCTGTTTAGCCTTGAGAAAAGGAAGATGAGGGGAGACCTTATCACTGTATGCAACTACCTGAAAGGAGGTTGTAGCATGGAGGGTGTTGGTCTCTTCTCCCAAGTAGCAAATGATAGGACAAGAGGAAATGGCCTCAAGTTGCACCAGGGGAGGTTTAGATTGGATATTAGGAGCAAAATTCTTCCTGGAAAGGGTTGTCAGGCGTTGGAACAGGCTGCCCAGGGAAGTGGTGGAGTCACCATCTCTGGAGGTGTTTAAAAGGCATTTAGACGAGGTTCTTAGGGACATGGTTTAATGCTAGAGTTAGGTTATGCTTGGACTCGATAATCCTCAGGGTCTCTTCTAACTGAAATGATTCTATGAATTAACATGGGACACACTCAAAGTCTGCATAGAAAATTTTATGATGTCCCTCTTCTAAACAAAGCACAGAAGACATGACATGGCAGACTCTTCATCACTGTAAGTATTTATAACAGAACACACCATCTTTCTAAATGAAAGGTGATAGCTAAATCTGAGGTTAGGAACTTGATGTAGGAATTAACTAATAATATTTCCTCATATGTTTATACAGTTAGCCTGATTAGATACTGCAAATTATATTATATTCAAACTTAGGACCTGGATGTGTTAGGTCTGAATGCCAACAAAACCTTACTTGGCCACATGCCAAGGAGGCCTTCAGCAGTGCCCCTTTCTCCTCTCTCTTCAGAGTGTTCCAAAGGCTTCATCTCGTAGATGTACAATTGGTTTCAGAAGAACCCAGAAATTTTATAAGTTTAGGGCAGCAACTGTTTTATGCTTTCAGTTTAGTTGTAATGATGGCCTTGTTATTTTTCTTTTCCTGGTTATATTGATGTGAGGGAGTTTAATTCAGCAAACAAATTTCTAACCATATGGTTACTTTTTTTGCACAGTTTGAAAGCTTAGTTTGACAGATTGGTGTCTCAGTGCTTAATAAAATATCAACACACACATAGTACAGAAGCGACATTCATCTCAGAGATCTCTCATGGTTCAAGTGGCAGATTATAAGAAACCTTCTCAATAGCCTACATTTGCTTCAAGACTATATCAGGTCTTTGTGCCCAGGCATTCAGATGTGAAGACAGTATTATTATGAAGATCAATTTAAATATTCTTAGCTGAGATTTCCTCAAACCTGAATAGCAAAGCATGTCCTTAACAAGACAGTACACCACCAACAGTTTAATTTCTCCTCAAGTGACCACACCAGCTTTCCACAATAACAGAGTTGAAGTCTTAGTGTGTAATTTAAAAGTGGAATCAAAACAGCCCTTAACACTCTAAGACAATGTATTATGAATTACTTCATTCCCTTTAGGGATGAAAGGTCACTTTAAATGGTAAATCTCCTCTGAGCAGCAAGCAGAGCATTCTGGGCTGGGTCAACATGAGGAACATTCTCCCAGCAGAGCCAATGACCTCCCCTTAATCCCTGCTCTAAGCATGGAGAGCACCATAGTGTTCTTGTCTGTCCCACAGCACATAGACACGTAAACCCATGCTTCACTTAAAGCAGAACCAGAAAGCTCTACAACAAAGTGCATACAACCGTCTTTTCTCATTTCTCATAACTTCAGGGCTTGAACTAGATAAAAGAAGAATGAACCTGATGTGACAAATGTGAATCACATAATTTAAAGTACTATTTGAAGACAGTATGGGGTGTTATCCTAAAGTCTGCAGAGCAGTATGAACACCAGGCCTGGGAAACATGCAATGCTAGCAAAATCTGAGTAATTCAAATTGGAAGGAATAACCTTAACTACTTAAAGTTGGGTTTTAAATTAGCTGTCATCACTCAGGAGAAGATATAACATTACTGCAGACAGCTCAGCAAAAAGCTCTGCTCATTCTCTGCCTATGGCTGCCAGAACTGATGAAGTGATAGAATAAATAAAAGATGATATGTATAATAATTGTAACTCTATCACAATGACACTGCTCATCTGGCCTCTCATGCCATTGCTACGATTGTGATCAATGTCATTTTTTACTGCGGTTGATGAGTGACAACTGCTTATGGATTGACACAGGAGGGACTAGATCAGAGCAGCCTAAAGCTCAAAGCATAAGCTGAGGTCTGGAAAGAAGACTCAAGATTTCTTATTATGCTCTCACCAGTGAAGCCTAAGTACATCCTATCTCACTGCATTACCTACTTAGTAAAGTAGCTAGTAAAGGGAAGAAAGAAACTAGACAAGATCATTCAATGTCTTAAATAAATTCAGAACTATTTGCTTCCTTTCCCACACATGAAAAGTTTTCAGTAAACTTTCCCATAAAAAATATAAATTTTAAAAAAAGTCTCTCTTGTTATCAAAAAATGCACATTGGTAACTGACACCATTTACTGCTGGGACTGAAGAGTGTGAAAGTGAGGAAAGGTCAGACTGCTGCAATGATTCAATCGTATCAAAGAATATTTTCCATTGTAAGGGTATAATACAATATAGGTTGATGTAATAGTGCATTATTACCGCTGAATGTTATCTATTGAGGTAGGTCCAAATCCTGCCATGTTCATACTCTAAAATCTCCAACTGAAGTCCTAAGTGCATCCTATCCTGAACAAAGATAATGGCAGTCAGCCTTCAAAACAGTGAGCCTGCTGGTATGCCAAGGCACAGCACAGTTGCATGACCCAGAAACAATCCCACAGAAGACTGGTCTAAAGCATTCTTAGTTAAAAGCTTTTCACATGGAATGAATTTGCTGAAGAGTTGGGTCATCACCAGACAACCACCTTGTTCAAGCAAAGCATAACAGAATAAAGCACAAAACCACTGACAATCAATAAGCTTTTCCATCATGCAGCTTCTCACCCTGAAATGAAGGACTAAAGCTCCTATGAAAGACACATGACTCAACTGCTGCTATCTGGTTTCAAACAAGTTCAAGCATTTCAACATTAAATGCCCCAACCAATCACTGTATTGTTTTATGGAGGCAAATTCACCATTTCTGTAACTAAATGCAGTTCCCTGACTTCAGCTGAGCTAAGGATTTAATTTCTGTTCCCAGAACTAAATTAGTTATTATTTAATAACTCTCTTTGCTAACAGCACAGAACTGGCTCAAAAATCCCTTCCTATCAAGTTATTCTACCTACTACACTGAAATCAGGATTGTTCTTTCTTATTCCCCATCTGTTAATATAACCCTCCTGTTCTTGGCCAGAACTTAAATATGGGGTTGTGTGACATGGGTTTAATCCTAAAGGCTGTGTAAAGCCTAAGGCCCCAGTGTTTGCCCTTCTGTCTTTATCTCAAGAATATCCTGGAGAAGGGGCACAGCATCGCACCATCGAGTGTTGTTCAATGGCTATGTGCTCCTAACTGCCACTGCATCCACACAGTGGCATGTTATGTGGACTATACTGACACCATAAACTGGATTCTATGGGGTATTTTCAAATTAGAGTGATGATATTCATAAAAATCAGATAAACCTTACTACTTGGAGTAGAATACTGTGCTCAGTTACCACCTTTAAGTGTAGCCACATAAAATCTCAATTCACATTTACAGCAAAGCCCGAGTTTTGCATATGCTACAGAAGAACTCAAATAATTGGATAGTAATGGTTGTATACAATAATGGTTAAGTTAATAAACAGCTGTTGTGTCACCTACTGGGTATGAAGGTACAGGCAATATTACCAAGGTAGAGGTATTTGTTAAATACCTATTGGTTATGTTATACAACAGTGCCGAGGAAAGAAAAGTGTGGGAGCCAGGAGACAAAGAGAATTATGTGGAGGAAAACTCTCACTAATTCTCTTAGTCACAGTGGACCTGACTCACCACTGAGTCACTTCAGCACTGTGACAGGGCAAATGAACCATTTTCAATGGGGTTTACACCAGCGTAAATGTAGTGCAATGTTTTGAATCAATCCTCCTCATCTTCTTCTTACTGGATTCATTTATCATCCCATCAGATGCCAAGGAACAGTCATGTGACATGTTTAATACATGCACCTGCAGCATTACTTACAGCTTTAGCTGTCTCATATGTACAGTTATTTCATATTGTCTTGTTTCTGGCTCATCCTGCTGTACTTTGCAGAGCCTTGAGACTTCCCACCCACATTTGAGTCATTTTTACTGCCTCCCACACACTCTTTATTCTTCCAGGTATAAAGCATAGATCGAATGTACCAACAGGGACATTTATATACCGGACTCACAGAAGGAAAAGTTTCTGATATAAAAAAAAAAAAAAAGAAAAAAAAAAAGAAAAAAATCATTAAGAAAAATCAGCACTATTGTAACTGTAATCTCATCCTGCGACATCTGCAAAGAAGCTCTGACTCAGGAGCAAATTCTGCAGCCAGAGAAAAGCTGGAAAAGGCCAACAGTCCATTTTTTCTACAGAATTTGGTACATGGTCTTGTAAATCAAACTGGTCTGTCATGCCTAAAATCACTGATTTTGCACACAGTTGCTTTTGTTATGCAATTAGTGATCTGCCCCTTTTGTCTTTTCTTCTCAGCTTTGCAAATTTTTCTTGCCACCCACTGAGACTGGAAGAGGCTTCTGTTTTCCGTTTGCTCAACAACCTCCTTCATTTCTTTTCCACTTTCCCACTCCTTAAATCCCACTCCAGGGCCAAGACAAGCTGCAGCTGGCTCTCACTTCTGACGTCCCTTGACAGGGGAGAGGGAGCAAAGGAAGGCAAATATGTCTGCAAGTCATCTTTCTCCTTTTCGACTTTGCAGCTGTAGACTTAGCCCACTCATTTCAAATGGGAAGAATGAAGCTGCAACCGACACTGAACAGCCCTGAAGAGGCAGCACGATTTATAAGATGAAGCCAGCACAGCTCTTTTCACGTTAGTTGTGGTGATCCAGGCTGCAAACATCTGAGAACAGAAGCTGTCTCTCATTCTGTGTCTGACCAAGGGATGATATTTTGGATCCCTAAATTTACCTGGAACTGAAAATGCCACTCTCATGTGTAGAACTGACATTAATAGTCCCTCCAGGAAGCACGAAGTTGCTACTTTCAGACTCATCCACACATTTCCATTTCAAGGTACCACTCAGAAGTTCGTACTTTGGGGGAAAAAGAAATCTGAAGAAGCACAAAAATGCTAAAAGCTGGCAGGATGAAAAATCTTAAAGATACAAGGACTGAGTCACATAGGCTGCTTTCCTGCTATTAGCAGACACACTGAACCGTTGTCACATGGGCCAGAACATCCTGGAGATACTTTATCAACAAAGCCACTTGTCACTAAGTGCACTTACTGCTGCACCACTGCCATGGTTACGGGAGAGAGCTGGAGGGAGGTGTTTGTGCTGGCGGCTGGATCACAGGTGGGTACAGGGCACTGCAGAGCAGTGGGGGGGCCGACCACAGTGTGGCCCAGCTGTGAGCCAGGACACCACCAGAAATAAATGAAATTATGCAAAGTAATAGGATGAGGAACTGAAGACGTCCAAAAGTGAAACATTTCATGTTATCGAAATATTTAAATGCTGGCACATAGTACTAGATAAGGCATCACCACAGCAACACATCACTTAGAAAGGTTTTGTAACTGCATGCTGTGTGCTGTCTGCAGCTGAGGCTCCGAAGGTATCAAGGTGACTATGGGAATCACTGCTTTGATGCTTTAATAATCAATTAAGTTAGTTTAAGAGAGTTAACTGGTACTAC
This sequence comes from Streptopelia decaocto, assembly GCF_964273445.1. Lineage (NCBI taxonomy): Eukaryota > Metazoa > Chordata > Aves > Columbiformes > Columbidae > Streptopelia > Streptopelia decaocto. The sequence continues at coordinate 66,678,347 of NC_138658.1, forward strand.
GTTTTTGCATAATGGGAAAAGGCAGTGGACACCATTCACCTCTCTGTCAGGCTCAAAGAGTCAGACCAGGCACTAACACTACCAGGAATAATCCCATACAGGCACCAACGTACAGCAACACTCTGGGGACGTTTTCCGTACACGAGAGAAATTCTCAACAGAAAAGCAAAGCAGCAAGTGAAAAAAAACCCACAAAACCTGCAATAGTCATTCTTTCTTCTCTATCAAATAGTTTCCTTCCAATCCTGAACTTCTCTTTCACATTTTTCAGAAATAGTTTGCAGAATCCCTTACTTTGGTAAAAATGTAACAGGCTTTAGCCTGTGTTACGAGTGTTACTCAGTACTCTTCCCCAATAAACCTAAAAACTGATTTACAGGGTAAAAACCTATGCAAACAGTTCATTTTAACATGCACTGTTTTTTCCTGACATGCCAAAAACTGTGAATTTTTAACAGTTCTGAAAATGAATCTGGATAAGTGTAGCTCTATATCTTTCTGGAGAGAAGAGGTGGTTGAAAAAGGGAAGGGATGGGAGTAGGAGAAAGATAAGGTGAAAAAAATACAACTTGGCTACAGCAAAGGCTAAAAGCTAAGGTCAAAAACATTTGCATTGCTATTTATATGTTTGTTGACAGAATTTTTAATGATACCTGTTTTAAAGCAGAAAGTCTAAGTCAACTATTAATTAACGCTTACCCAGCCAAGTTCAGATATTACGCGCTGATCAACCTACCTCTGCAAACCAGCAGCCCCAGACATATGCAAGTGGCACCAAAACAGAGACCATTCTCAAGCTGCAAAATGCCTTGAATCTCAGCAAACACTATGCATTGAAAGTGCTAGTTAAATGTTTCCTACCTTAGATGGTTTCCTTTTGCAACAGCTAATGCTGATCTATTTAGACGTATCTTTTCCAACAGTTTTCCTTCTTCTCTCGTGATGGGAGAAAACTGGCGTAGAGAGCAGTTTCTAACTGAAGATTAGTACTGACACTTGGATCCTTTAACTGCTCTGACAGCCTTCGCAAGGCTGCCCATGCTACAGGAAACCCTTCGTTCATATAGACAGAGCCCCTTTTATTGCATGTTTCAGTATTAATGCCTATATTATAAGCTGCACAAGCACCTTTCACACATCACTAGGTTTTGTTGTTAGCGAAACAGCAGGGTAACAGACATTTCAGAATGAACCATTCTTCCACACTGCAGGCAGAAATTTGTACACCCTGCTGTAAAGAATTAGTCTCGTCTCTCTGCTATACAGAGACTTTTGCAAAGGGAAAGGCAATTGATTTACAAAGTAGATGTGGTTGCAAATGAAAGCAGCTCAACCCTAGGGCAAAGCAAAAAACAAACTACCGAAAATGTGATTAATGTTTTAATTAATAAGTCACTGAGGTATGAGTGGCATTTAACTGACATATAAATAATTGACATTTCTAGTCTCATTCCTGTCTAGTGTTTCCTGTATTTGTTCCTTTTTTTTTTAATGTAACATAGTTATGATGAATAGATTAAAAAAAAAAATTGATTATGCTTTTCTAGACATCTACATATACATGTAAAACAAAAACGTTAACCAATTCTTCCTCCACATATACTGAGTACCACATGCCATGTTAGGTTGTCAGATAAAGCAGCTGGACCCATCTTTATGTTTAGTAAATGCTACAGTCATTTTTACAGTCATTTACCAGCACTTGTAGCACACATTTATGCCACAGCCATGTAGCTGTAAATCACAGGACAGTTGTAGACAGAAGTCTACTAAAGAGCTGAAAATAACCCTTGGTGCTTACAAAAACAATTGGATTGCATGTAAATAAATTACAAAAGACTTTTCCAAAAGCATAACCTCCAACACTGTCAACTTTCATTCACATGAAATTCAAAATACCAGCCAGTAACAGTGGAGATACTGCTTGTTCATCAGCTACCAGTAGAGCTGGTCTTGGAGACCTGCAACAAAGCATGGACATCACTGGGCTGCAGAGCAGGTCCAACAGCATCAGCATAAGAGCCTGGAGCTGACTTTGCAAGCAGAGGAGAATTTGGTTCATTCAGTTTTGCAAAACGAAAGTTGAGAGGAACTAAGCCTGTTCTCTACAAAATTCTCCTGAAGTTCTTCAGTTGAAGGGGAGAAGACCAAAAAGCTTAAAACCAATTGATATCCGAAGAATTAGAAACTATACACAGACTTCCAGCAACTCTCTGTTCATTGAGATAAAGTTTCTAAACATCAGATGTTAAGGAAACCCAGGCATGTACCCCAGGAAGGGACCAGGAGCTGCTACATGGTTCCCCTATGCACCTCAACAGCCTTCCAAACCCTTGCATGGCTTGTCATGTGGGAGGGACTGGGAGGAAGATGACCCTCCTCTGTCTCCCCTGAGCAAAATGCAGCTAGAAGACTGATTAAAAAACTCATAAAACAAACAAAAAGTGTTTTCTCAATTGAAAGGGGTTTGTATTGGGGTCTGAATTATGTAAAATATAGTGCATTTTTAGACAAAAGGCAATTACACTTATTTAATCTATTTTTATAGCATGGTCATTGCCACAACTTGGGATTTTAATTAATAAATAGCTGCTTGTGATAGAAAAAAAGAGATTACAAATATCTTTTTAGTGCCAAATGCAGAGAAATTGATTGCTACATAACAAAAGGGAAATGGCTGGTTATAAAAATCAACAGCTTCTTATTTTAAAATGTGTTTCTTTTCTGTATTATTGCTTAATTTTAGATAATGTTGGGTTGGGAACACAGCCATAGGTAGCATAAGCATTGAAATAAACCCTTTTCCTCCCTAAAGGTTTTCAGTCACACTGCATTTTAAGTTGAACTGTCAGGTAAACTCTAGCCACCTCTTGCTCCCCATTTAAGATCGTAGGTTTGTCAATATATATGGTCAGGGGAAAACCAGCAATTTCTAGGAGAGTGCTGATGTTCCATTAAACAGTGTTCTGTACGCTTCACGACCAAAGCAAACTTTGCCCATAAAAGCACTGCTGAACAGACTTTTTGTAAAAAGAACAGTAAAACTGTTGCCTTTAAAAACAACAGAAGAATTTATGGTCCCTGTAAATCAGCTGCTCAGGCCCTTTTGTAGCTTGTCCAGTACAAGTTCCCTGGGAGACTGGGGACAAGCCAAGGTGCACTGCAGGGGAAGAAAGAAACAAGAAAGGAATTATAAACAGAGTTATCCTGTGTTCAAGCCCATTTACTACATGCAATGATTCTGGCCCTCAGAAAATGGACTGAAGAAAGAATTTAAGTAACCAAATCATCATTGTATTTGGCTAGCAACCTACAAAAACAGCTATATTTTTATAAGTTATCAGTAACTCACACTAGTTGACCCTTCCCTCCTCCTCTGCTGAATAAACACTTAAAGTGAACAAGTGTTGGAAAGGGAGACAATATTCTAAAATCTGGGCACAGATTAACTGTGGAAGCAGCTGTCCTCCTGACATTATCACAGAAATCAGAGATGGAAAAAAATCCTATTAGGTCATATAGTCACTCCCTTTGTCATTGCAGGACTGTTCCCTAACGTAGATTTTCCATTGCCTTGTCCAATCTTGTTTTAATAGGACCTAAGTGATAGCTCCCAGCAGCTCCTTTGGGTGACTATTCCTCTGCCTAGTAATTATCGCTGTCAAGGTCTTCCCCCACTTCAAAAGTAACTTGTTCTATTATTTTAGTGCATCTTCAGACTATATTCAAGATGGTAAAAACAAACAAACAAACAACTGAAGTTTTGAAAACTGGTTCAGGATTCCAGACAATTCCACAAAAAATACATCCTACAACAAAAAGCAGCCATAACTACTACTTATTTTTTCTGTCCTCCTGACCAGGAGATATAAAACATACTAACAAGCTGTTGAGTGGCAAACACACACCGAGTTTGATACCAGACAGACAGGGGAACCAGCCCAAATCTGAAGCCTTATGAACAAATTCCTCTGCTGCAGATGAGCAACAAATGACTTAACCATGTTAGCTATGGATCCAGTCTCTGCATTCTTTCAAATCTGTTTGCTTAAGTCACAATTTTCAGCGTAGCTTCCTAATGAAACAAGGTGTGCTTGATAACTCCTCATCTGACCGCTCTCTGTGGTCAACATTGGAACTCAACAGCCATTTGAAGTCATCTCTTACAGAGGTCCAAAGGCTGCTCACCACAGAAGGAGCCTCAACATTGTGTGTTAATTCTTGACTGTGTAAACAGGCAGCAGAAATGTAAAGAAAACTCTGGAGATATTTCAGAGGGTAATAGGTAGGATGGGAGTAGACATTTTGGGAGAGGTTATGAGGAACGGGACCTATCGTGGCAGCTGAATGAATGCTAGGACAGAGGACATTCACCTATATTCAGGCTTCATTAGTTTTGTTGCATGTAATACAAGTTGTTTCATACAATCTTTTGGAAAAAAGGTTATAGGCCATACAGTTTCCATATTGTTGTAACAAACTTCCAGACATGAAATATCATTGTACCTGTTCAAATCCATTGCCTGCCTCGTACTAACTTCATCCTATTTTTCCTGTTTGATAGAGACACTATTTGACCCTGCTGTACTTTTACAGATTGCATTTCATCATCTGTTCTCTTTTTTAAAAAGTTTTCGGAATCTTTCATCAGGTCACAGACTTCAATCACAGTCACTCCCAGGCTGCACCAGTACCAAAGTAAGAAAAGAATCAGTGCCACAGCACTGTCACCAGAGCAACACGGGGGAAGGGGAGGGGGGACACACATGCACTAACTGAAAACATCACCTAGAACTACAGTGACAGATGTAATCAGTCATGGTAAAATTCCTACAACAGCTTTAAAGAATGAGTTTTATTATTGCTCCATTTATAATGAAACCAAACAACTGTCATAATGCTCAGTACATTCTCATCAGGCAGTTAAACAGATATAGCCACACGTGCCCACCAGGTCCCACAAATCCAACTGAGTACTGTTACTATACCCATCTTCTTAACCTTTTTTTTTGGTCTTTTCATCATCCATAGAGACAGAAAGGACCTAGTTCTTAATCACATCACACCACATGCTATTGTTTAACCGTATTGCCATTAAAATACTACCAAATAAAAATACTATATTTGCATAGACATTGCAAGGCAAGAACCAGGACAGAAAAACACAATATTGTGAAGCCAAATGTCAGTAGAGAAGCTGAAAATTCTGTTCTTCTACCATTTTAGGACCAATCACTTTCTGTAACCTGCTATGGGTAACTGCACCCCAAATTTAGTGTAAGTATTAAAATGTGCATGATAACACATTCACTTACTACTTTTGCTACCTGAACATTCTCCAGTACCACAAACATCCATTTAGGGCGTGTGTGTATTACCAAATGAATAACAGAAGAAACAGAAAAGAACTACAGAAAAAGGTCCTAGTGTGTTATAAAAGTAACATTAAACTGTTGCATTAACACTCATTTGATGACTATAACCAAAAGAGCAAGTCTCTTCAGATGAGTTTGAAAGACAGATTTCCCTTACCTCCAGCACTCTTCCTGTGATATACTTTTCACAATTGTCACATCTGATACCAAACTTTGCATGATAGTCCGTTTCGCAATATGGAATGCCATCCCTAGGGAAGAACAACAGGACATAGAGATTGTTTTACATAGGCTTAGAGGTTTACTGAGAGTTTATACAGCTAAATTTGCTAAGACTTCAACACTTCACAGGGCGTTTATGGACTCCCACCTCCCAAATAGCTGTATTTATTCACTTCGTAAAGAACTGAATAGTTAACGCACTATTCCGGCCCTTCTGAATCTAACATGATCCCACTTTCCTGATTTGTCACTGAATTCAGCTGTTGCCTATCCCCTGATCCCAACACTCAGTTTCTGAGACTCTCACATCATTTGTTTTGATAGCGTCACTCATTCAATACTTCAACGTGTTTCCCACTCTTTGTAAAAAATACTTGTTTCTACATATTATTCTTTCCCTCTTTTATTATTATCTAATTGTACTTAGCTTATACTGCAGAGTAATTTCTCAACTACCTTGAAGGTAAACGAAGTTTTCATTAACAGTTAAGTCTATTGATATTCTTGACTGGACTTGCTTAAAGACAGTCATGGATTAACCAACTCGGAAACCTGCTCCATAGAAGCCAGTTATGACTATGAGGCTTCAACCTGAGCAGCAAAAGAGATCTTGCAGGACATTTGTGCATGCTGTGAACAGTTATTGCACCACCACAAGTGATTTAAGATAGTGTACAATTTAAAAATATGAAGAATAAAACCAGGAGTCACAGCTTTTTTTCTAAAAGCTCAGAACATGTGGGCTATTGCTCTGAAGTGAAGCTATTTGTTAATTTTATGTTTAGACCACAATTTTACAAAGTTCTACACTTAGACCATTAAACTGATGAAAATTAATTACTCTAGAAGAAACTGGAGACTCTTCTCCTATTTCAAAGTGCAAGTTAAACATAGTTAATATGTTTAGTGTGTTATGCTAAAACAGCCCATGGTCAGACAGATTTATTAGCAGAGGAATAATTTTATTGGACATGTCCCTAGAGAAACATAAAAATTAATTTTATAGCATAGAAGTTGGATTGCTTAGAGACCAACCTATAAGTTACCACAATAATTAATTTAATTAATTGAAGGCAGGATGTTTCTTTTCTTATTTTGTTTGGCATTTAGCTTTCTAAAAAGAGGGTTTAACAATAATTATATCATTACAATTTATGTCATTTTTATTATTTAATAACAAGCAAAAAACTCACTGTACCAAAATACAGCAGAGTAGCACAAGATTTGAAATAATGCAAAACTTTATTTAAGAACACCCTTTTATGAAATACTGTTCTGCCACTCTCCAATGCAAGCTCTGAAATTAAATGTTATCAATCAAAATCCAAAGAATTGTTGAAAATCAGTGGGACATGAGCTCTGAAACTCCATCATCTCTGGAGTCAGCTGTTTAAGAAAATTTCATCGTAGCAACACACTTCTCTAAAGCAGAAATTAATCCCAGGTGCCTTGGCCAGTGGTAGCCCCATATCTCACTGAGCTGATATGGGTGTTGACATGGGACTCATTCTGTGTGTGCACTTTGGGCTGACTCTCATCGCTGTCATCACATTCAGTCCAAATCCAATAGCACAAGGGTCTGGAGCAGCACAAAAGCTTGATAGGTACCTCCTTAGTGAACTTTTTGAGAACATTTTTGGTTGCACGAAACTCATGGAAATGATAATATCTGCTTGTTCATACAACATCACATAGAGCAAAGTCAAACATAGATAACAAAAGGTGTATCTATGAGGCTTTGAAGCATACTCCACCAATCGCCTTTGGAAAGTCTCATTCCAGGTAAATGGACAAATTCTACTTTTCTTAATTTGAATTTTTCTGCATTTAATACCATTTATATAATAATTTAGACAATAATCTCTAATCTTTTATTTATCTCCAAATACTGATAAACACAAATTAAAAGATATGTAATACTGAATTAATTAAGAATGCTGAAAATGAGCAAAAATGCTCCTTCACTCAACTTACTTGCTGATGTACTCCGCATTCAGTTGCTTGCCACATGTATTGCACTTAAAACAGCCCAAATGCCAGTGTTTGTCCAAGGCAACCAATGACTGCCCATTTTTTATTTCTGAACCACAGCCACCACAATCTGCAAGACAGAAACCCAAGATGAGTGAATCACGCGCTTTAGATGGTCACGCAACAATACTGGTTCGTGGAATATGAGGATCCATCGGTGTCCCAGTAACAGCTCATGTAGGCTCTGAATATCCCTGCTGGCTGCTCACTGATGGATACCAAGTGCTACTGCCATAATATTGTCCTAACATTGCTAGAAGATATGAATCATTCAAAGAAAAAACTAATGACTCAGGCTTCCTAGTGACTTGGGTTTTATTTTAATTCACTTATACTGTGTTTAAAAGACACAAAGCTGTGCTGAATAAGTTTTCAAGCATCACAAATCAGCCCAATAAAATTAATTAGAAAACACCTAGAAGTCATGAGATTGAAACAAATTGAACTGTCATATTAGACTTTGTTTCTGGGTCTGAAAGCTTTAATCATGGTTCAAAATGCTTTTTGCAACTGTGGAAAAAATAAGCTGAAATTCTAAAGTGAACTTCTGTAACTAGGAAAAATGCACCAATACCTGAGAGGCATCACAAATTCCTGAGTTGTAGTGACATTGCAACATGGGAAAGTGATGGTTAGCTATATATTTATTATTTATAGAAATTCACTTATATATTTATTAATTATAGACATTCACTCATATAAAGTTCCAAAAAGTTGTAAGGAAAACTAACAGAAAATAAAACGCAAACCATGTCATAACTAGATAACGTAAGCTAGGCTATGTTGGTTAAACAGGCTATACGTGCGGTAGCTATACTCCTCAAAAGTAATTGAGGATAAGGCTTTTTTTGCTTGTTTGGGAGGGTTTTTTTTGTCATTTGTTTGGGTTTGTTGTTGTTTTTGTTTTATTTAGTTTTTTCTTAATGATGAATGCTTTTGATTACAGTAGTAAAAGCAAAATCCACTCTTAGCTTCCATGCTGACAGTCCACTGGCAAAGGCCCTGGTACATAGACATGGTATTTGAACCTGATCCTCTATATCCTAAATAAATCCTCCAATATCCTACAGGGTCCAGCTCTCATTCAGTCTTCACTCTTTAGATTCCTGTCTATGTATAATTTTCTTACAAAATGTTAAAATAGTCAGAATATGTGGAAAAATAAGGATAAACATCAGTAATAAATTTATTCTAGTATCAATATCTCAGTAACCCATCTAATCCTCCATATGATCTTATCTTCCATCTTACATGAAAACAGATACTACTTTTTTTTTAGGAATTCTTTATATATATAGCAACAATTTGCTGTAGAAAAGGCAAACTCCGTAAGACATTTGAAGAGGCATTTAGAGATGCCAGAAGAAAACACAACAATGTCTTGCATGGAAGAGAAAGAAACACAAAAGCATTAAAAAGATTTATCAAGTTATTAAGAAAGAACTCCAAACACAGGATCTCATTAAAAGACTTAGACAATCCTCTTAAAAACTTTCTGATTTAAGTTTCTATTTAGTTGGTTACGTGACCCTAATGAGACACTCTGTTAGTGCGATTGTAAATGTGTGATTTCTGAGCACACAACAATAAAGGGTAGTTCTTATTTTCCTTTAGTGTATTTGGAATGGATGAAGGGAGTAATAATGTGTGTCTCTAATATCACCCTGTAGAGCACCAATATGTGGAAAGAAGCCCAGCACAAGTCTATGTGCACCACAGATCAGACCATTTGAGTTTTGCTAATAAAAGAGAACATTTGGGTGTGTGTCTGGAATTAGTCCCACAGGACAATAAATACCGAGGTACCTCTCCTCTAACTGCAATCAGAAATGTTTTTGTGATCTCCCCTGGTCTGGGGGTTCATCCAGTAATCTAATTTAATCACACTGGTTTAAGGTTTATTTCACAGACTTAATACAATATCATGTGCTCAGATGTCATTCATTTTCCATCTGGTTTAACCTTGGGTGGGCAGAAACGCAGCATTTTGTGAGCTACTTTTTTATTCCTAATTGCCGTTTTCTCTGTTGAGTTCCAGATAATTAAAAACAAATACCGTGGTTGCTATGCCAACAGTGCCTACTGATGCAAGGTCCTTTTCTTCCTGTGTTGGATGCAGCACCCTTTGGTGACTCACCTAATTTCAACCAATAACTCTGCAGAACACAGCAATTTGCTGCTACATGTCGACATCATTCCTTGAGCAATTCTTCAACATCAACACTGCCACAAGAGGTTTTCATAGTGAGCATTTTATAAACTAAACAAAACAGGTAGCTAGGTATTTATGCAATAATAAAAAAATTCAAGGACTCAGGCAAAAAAAAAAATATATATTACATTCTTCATTTCTTCCAAAGGTAATGCATGAAGGAGGTTAAAAACAAAGTGGGAGGACAAAAACACTGGTTCTATCCTAAAGATTAGCAAGTGCTTGGAAAACAGTAGTTATTACGCATTGCTCTTTTACATATTAATCTGAAAGTTTCCAAAATTCGTTATCTTTTTAAATATTTGGTTCATTTTCTGTACACTGTCATTGGTCAGGTTCTGACATATCCTGCTACATATATGTGCATGCACCTCCATGTATTTGTGGCTGCAGTGCTTTCCATTGACCCACCAAAGCTCTACTCCCCACACCAAGGAGGGATTATACTATTACTACCCAGTTTCCCAAAGCTCATGAGCTCTGTAGCTCCTGGGCCAGCTGCATGTCACCATGAAATCAGAGGATGCACTGCAACACATGGGGGAAATGGAGTAAGGAAGATATAAGAAAGGATATCGTCTATACAAGTAAGGACGATATTTATCTGGGAACCTGGCAACATCATGGCACATTCACTTGCAGACCACATAAGGACCTCAGTTGGCCCTTTAACAAGTCATGGTATCTGTCAGCTCATCACCACATTGTTTGAGAAGAAGAATGGGTAAACCTTGGCTGAAGACCAAATTAAATTATTTTAGAAGTCCATTCCACAGTGTGGCAGATGTCCAGGTGTCAAGCAAGACTTATCTGAATCCATTAAAACCTGTAACGAGCAAGATTTCCTCCACTTCTAATGAGTTTTGAGGCAGACCTGTATTTGAGGTTTAAATACTTGCACTGGCTTGTGATTTTATTCAGGGAAAAGCTAAACTTTTGTTTTCCAAGGCCAGGTTTTGTCACAAAGATATGTTTTCCAGTGCTGTTTTTCTTTAAAGCAAGTGGTGTGTCAAGGTTTACAGGTACCCGTGCATGAGGGAGGCTCAGTGCAGCAACCTGAGAGAGCTAGGGAAATGCAATTCAGGATAAACTCTCCATGGGGGGGTGTATGTGCACAGAGAAAGCGAATGTAAGTGCATTAAAGCATTCTGTATCACAGATAATCAAATTAAGTTGTTCTGTCAGTACTCAGCCAGGCAAATAATTTCCATTAAAGTCATAGCCACTTTTCCCATTTGACAAGGAGACAAACAGATGATAGGCCATTAAGGTATGGATCTGCAAATGCAGCCAGGCAAGATGGCTGAGGATGATCCATCTCTGGAATGAGTGACAAGACAAAGCACCTAAGAGAGAGGGGGTCATTCTCTCCCCTAAAGGGAACGGCTTTAGCAAGAGAGGAATCAGTACACCATCTCTCACTGCATTCACATGGTAGCTTTTGCTGACAAACTGGAGAAAGGAGATGGTGAAAACTTCTGTAAAAAAAGAGAGACATGGGGAAAAACAAAGAAAAAAGGAAAAAAAAAAAAAATAAGAGGAGAAATTCCTCCCTGAAGTGAGATGGATTCCTTATATAAAAAGGTGAGATCCTTCCTTTGTATGGGGTCCTTCCTCAGTCATGCCAAATCCAGCCTGATGCGATATGATAGTAATTAAAAATATTTCTGTCTTTGCTATTTAATTGAATTGCTCTTGGTGTTTAATTACATATAGGTGGTGGATGAATGTTAAAGAATGGCAGCTGCTCATGAACAAATCAGCAGAGGAACAAGAGTTCAGAGGAACAATTCCACTCTATGATTTGGTGCAAAAAAACGTGTTATGAAAAGACCACACTTTGTGTCTGCAGTGTTCCTATCTTCTGATAGTACACAAGAGTACTGAGGTCAAGGCAAATGTCCCTCTGGTCACGTTGCATACACATCCTGTGTAGTATTTAGCCACACACCCTTGTCACTGTTATTTTCTGAAGGAACCCTGCACACTCACGAATTATTGAATATCATGTTAGATTTTATTTTAGCTGGAGTCAGACTAAAATATAGTCCTCAAAAATATTAACATCTATATTATGACTTCCTCCAAATAATCTGATTTACTCCAGTTTTAATCAAATGCTCTGGGAGGTTCTGTGTATTGTTAACCCTATAATGGCACCATTTGTGTTTCTTTTTAATATCAGACTTCTCGGTGAACTGCCATATGACTACATTGCAATTTTTCACCCCTTCTAAGCAGCATAGTGGTAAAAACTCCAGTGTAAACATATCAGTGTAAAATCATGTTCTGTGTAGACTAAGCAGCATCAACAGAAAAGAGCAGAAACCCCTACTTACTTCTTAGGTTCTGTACGGGGAAAGAGCTTGTGCTGCTGGAAGTGGGCAGGGAACATTTCTGGCAGATGCACTCCTTCCCGTTAAAAGTTACCCGGTCACCCGCAGGAAAGGGCAGTCTACAACAGAGGGAACAAAAACATACAGGTTACAGCCTTACAGCTTTATAAAAATTAAATACTATTTTCACAAAGGAACTGATCATTACTCTGTTTTCTTTTTCTCTACTTGCCTAGTTCCCATTCATGATTTTTCAGCCACTCGGAGGTTAAAGTATTGAAGAGACATATCAAACAGACAACTATAAATGCAGAGGTTACAGCTACTTAGAAAAAATCATATCTAAAGATGTAAAACCACACTGAGCACTCAAGTCCAAATCCTTGCAAATCTAAGAAATGTAGCATTAGCAAGGGTTGATCACTAACAGGATCAGTTACAGAATGAAAACAAAATTGGCATTACAGGAGTAAGTACAGGCAAATGCAGCTGCTTTTATGTTGTTACAATGCTGCATGAGAGTGATGACTTTTATACATTAAAAAAACAGCACTTGTCCTCCCAACTTTGATCATATCAAAGTCCTTCTCTTAATCTACATGCTCAGAAAGTAAATGTCGGTAAATCCTCGTAGGAGAAAATCTATCCTAGTTATAAAACCCAAAGCGTCTACATTACTTGTTTGCTCTACTCAGCAGCAGCTCTCCTTACACTTAATTAAATCCTTCCTTTTTATCAATGTCCTTAAAACAAAAGGCTTTCTGCTATGAGATTTCTTGTTTGGGCACAGAAACCACTGAGGTTTTTTCTCTAAGGGGACCAGATGGACAAACCGCTTCCCAATGCAGCAAAGGACGGTGAGGATTTAGAAACATATTTCACTCCACCCAAAGCTCACGTCCAACTAAATCCCAAGCAAGCTATCGAAACATGGCTTAAGTGGGGCACAAACATAACACAAGCCTTCTGCCTCATGGTGAAGTCCATCTGATCAAATTATTTCATTAACATTTCATTAAAACTCTACGTGACATTCCTCCACAAACCTTATCAAATTCATACCAACTGAGAAGTTGTCTTCATTACAAGAGCTGCACAAATACCTCTTGCTAAGGACAAACATTATTTTGCTCCCTAAAACACCCAAAAGTGGCTTATACTAAATTTGTGTTGCATTTAAAAGAAAATCTGTATGACTTTAAAAGAGAACAAAAGCAATGTTGCCCTTTGTATCTAAATAATGTAACTAGAATCAATATGAAACAAGATAAATAAGTGTTCAACACTACCATCCATTTCAGATCATAGGCAATACTTTAAAAAACATGAAGACACATGGAGTTTAAATATTGTTATCTCTTTGAATATCTGATAATGATTTCTGCTTTTCACCTTTTTTTCTTTTTCCCTTAACTAATGACTTTATATTCCAAATACCTGCTAATTTCTTATTTACCTGAAGTTAAACTAAAGAAAACTATTTTATAGAAACAGTCTTTAAAATTGTCTTGCTCTGACACAGCTCAATGCTCCATGTGTGATTTTGATACAAACAGGCCCAGGGACATTTTAGTACAGATCCAGGAGTCCCAGGTCTCCACCAGTTCGAGAGAGGATTTTCTACCATGAATTTTACTCAATAATCTGATCAGAAGAAGAAAGACAACACTGTCTCTAGTATAATAGACAGGATGTGATGGAGCTGTACCGCTCCAGTGAGCAGCAGCTCTGTCCCATCTTGCAGGAATCCAGCAGCAGGAAGCTCCTGTGTTATGTGTTACATATATATATAAATGTTCTTTTTAGGTCATAAGTGTATTCGCAATGGATTTTTCTACTGCTTAAAGTTCCAGAGCCTTCTAACATATGGAATAATAAGAGTTTAATGAACATCACAGAACAGTTGAGGTTGGAAAGGACCTCTAGAGGTCATCTAGTCCAAGCCAAAAATTTATTTAAATGAACACACACACATCGAATAAAAAATAGTTAATGTGATAAACTTCTATACAGATAATAAACATTAATGACTAATTACCAGAAACTGTCTCAAAAATGGAGTGATATAATTCAAATGCTGTCCTAGTTTTCTGCTGCTAATGTGAAAGAAACCATTAAATCATGTTTTCATTTTAACAAAATATTATAAAATCAAGTCTAGAACTTAGCACTATTGACTGACCTGGAAAGGCACAAGCCAAAGAATTTCAGCTGTTCCAGAACTGAGAAAAGAACTTGTTATTGATCTCTCACATGCTTTTAGGATGACATCTCATCTTGATTTACAGACACCCATAAACTTGTTATGACCGCTAGTAATCTGCTCCAAATTAAACCCCCCCAAAAATGGTTACTTGCTCCACAGATACAATCACACAACTACACTGCCATACAACTATCCCCAGATCTTTCCTTCTTATGCACAGCTGCCTGCCCTGGGCAGGACATTGCCTTTGAGTTTGTTTTGCCATGGTCTTCATGAGGACCAAGACTGGTACTCAGCTAATGACCCAAGGGGACTCTCATGAGATGTCTTAGCAATACGCAAACTTTGCACCATTAATAATCCTGGAGATGGAAGCCATGAATGATTCACTGCTCTGAAGAAGTACCACAACTACTGAGCATTCCTGTATCTAGTATATTAGGAGCAGTAGCCAGAGGGAAGGAGAATATGGTTTTTTTTGACTCAATGATTTACCTAACAAAAATCCAGCTGTGCTTCCAGCTGAACACAGAAGCCCATCTCAAACAGCTGGACCAAGCATCAAGTAAAGTAGAACCAGGGACTGATCACTTTGAATCATCTGCATTAGGCAAATAGACAAGCAGAAAATAAGTTAAAACTAGAAGACGTGAATAGGATGATTGACCTCCTATGGCACAAAGCCAGGTAGAGGGCATGCACAAAGCATGCCAAAGCTCACAGGTACCAGAGCATGTCACTGGCCTCCTTAAAAGGGAGGGCATGTGGGGGTTTTCCTAGCCTGTGAACGTATCATATGTGGTTTATTTTCTAAGAGTTTAGTAACTAACCATAGTGCCCTTCTCTCTATTAAGTTTTCCACATCTGCAAGATACCTTGCCCAAAAAAAACCCCAGGGAAATCCTCCTTGGAAGTTGTCTGCTCAAAGGTACCAACAGATGGTTCCTTCCCTCACTGGTCTTCTAAACCCATAATTAGGTCTTGGAGTTTGTTTCACGGTCTTGTTCGCTGGGAATCCAGAATTCGTACACAACACATTTGCCAGTATTTCTGTAACATCTGACCTCTTCCTTTCACAAGCAGCCATGCTTGAGGATTTTGTCACTGGCACAAATGAAGATGCAACAGAAGGTGGTAACAGTCAATTAACAAGGTTTCAGTTTCTGAGCTCTTCAACTTGTGAGCACGACTATATATAGCATTGTAAGTTAAGAGTAGCATATCTGTCTTCAACTACAATGACATCTCACCACCAGTCACCCACTGAACATTGCTAGGTATGGGTTTTAATTAGCTACTTATCCTTTTAAAAATATTCAGTGTGATTTTCACAGTTGGATTATCTATTTTTAAAATGAGAATTAAGATCATCTTTAAAAGCAGCTCTCTGAAATTATTTACAGGATTTCAATACATCTTCTATGACTCATTTCCCAATTAATTTTGTTTTATCCACCTGCATACAATACTTGTAAACTCGGAAATGACTGGAGCTGACCAAAAAATTCATATTGTAAAACGCCAAACCACCATCAGCCTAATTCAGGGTAACTGTGGGCTGACACTGAAAGGTCTGGTCCTGGTCTTGTCCTTCTCTGCACCATGTATCAACCTTTGCAGCTGTGGGTAAGTCATTCAAGCTTTCTTGGCCAAAACAATTTTTGTTTATCAGAGCAAACAGATAGCCTTCTGTTCTTCAAGTTGCTCATCTGAGTCTGTGGCTGAACAGTCAACTAAATTCAATATAAGAAAATTAACAGAAGCATATGGTCAGGGTTGTGGGGAGAGCAAAGCTATTCATTTCAGTAGCAGACTGCAGTTACACTGGATCAGGTGTAATGTCAGACTGCAACCTAAGGACCTACAGGATCAAATTCTGCTCCAACTTGTACCTGGTACAATCAGAACCTTCAAGGTTGCTCCATAGGGATGAATTTGACCCAGGGTGTTAAACCTGATGATATGAAGTAGACATTACTTGATATCTACCATCTACATGAATTTCAACAAGGGCAAATGCCAAGTCCTGCACCTAGGGAGGAATAACACCATGCACCATTACCCCTTGGGGGTCAATCAGCTGGAAAGCATAGAAAGATGTAGAGGCTCTGGTGGACACCACGTTGAACATGAGTCAGCACAATGTCCCTGTGGCAAAGAAGGTCAGCTGCATTAGTGTAGTCAACAAGTCCAGGGATGTGGACTTGAGACACTGCATCTGGAGCAGTGGGTACCATTTCGAGCTCCTCAGCACAAGATTCACTGGAGGGAGATCAGTGGAGGTGGCTGGAACAGAGCACGCAGGGGCAGGGGCTGAAGAAGATGGACTCGTTAAGCCTTAAAATACTCAGGAGAGATGTTATTGCCATCTAAAACTACCTGATGATGTGTATATGAAAATGGAGCCATGCTCTTCTCAAAGGTACAGAGTGAAAGGACAAGAGCCAGTAGATAGAAGCTGGAATCTGGTAAACGTCAACTCAATATAAGGGAAAAAAATTACCACAAGCCTGCTCAAATACTGGAAAAGTCTGTCCAGAGAGATTGTGGGATCTCCATCCTTGGAAATATTTTAAATCAATGCTGTCAGCAGACTGCTTAAACTGGACTTGCTCTGACCCAGGGTCTGGACCACAGGACCTCCACAGGTCCCTTCCATCTTACGTGACTCTAGGGCTACAGGGATGTTCCATTGCTCCATGTGTAAACCTGAAGAGCAGGACAGAAAGACTCTTTTTTTCCCCAGCAAGCATCATATATTATATATGGTTTAGAATCAAAACACTGAGAATAACAGCCTGATTTCAAAACTTTGGCCTCACCATCCAGCTAAAGAAGACTGTTTCATAAGATGCTTTAAGCAGTGCCCAGTACTGCTTAAGTGGGAACCAAACCCTTTCAAAATTCAGCAGCTGAATTCAGTAAGCAATTAAAATGTTTAACATATTCAAATAGTCTGACCTGATTGCTATGTTTCAGAACTAACTGAATTTTAAGTTCTAATTTTCAGTATTACCTTAATTTTTTAAGACATACATACACAAAAGCCCTCAGCTTCTTTCTAGAAATAGCAGTATTATACGTAGGACTATAAACCCCTTTGCTGGGGGGAAGAAAAATACCAGTTTTCTGAATTTTTATATTCAACTGCCTGGTCACAGTGAGTTACCTTATTGAATATAATAGAAATACGAATGGATTAAGAGAAGTTTTAGAGACGGGTTTGGCACAAAACCCCTTGAAGAATACAAAGCTGCCTCTTGCCCCTCCAGAAATTATTCACCTCTATCTAGCACCTATTGAACTCTGTCAATACGCTGTTTCAAGAAAAAACTTCCTAAATTCAGTCAAAACACAGATATCCAAATTCTGTAAAGTGATCACGAACCTGTCTGATTACTAGCCCAGAATGTAGGTGCTAATTTATCCCCCAGCTAAGAGTCAAATTGTCCTTTTCATAATTTACATGCTACAAAAAGCTGTATTTTTCCAACTTAAAATTACCATACAACCTTACACAGACCATACATCCATCTTACATATGTATGGTCTGCATAGATGTATTAATACGTCATGTAACTTATCACACTAAGACTTCTCCTGAACATTCCATTTTCACAAGTATTATCACAGGTATGATTACCCATTTCTTTTTGAAAGACCCAGTTTCCCACCCCTTCCCATCCTCCATAAATTTTTCATGGGACCATACAGTCCTGTCTCTGATAGCCATATAAGAGCTATGTGCACTATTTTAATAAGAATCAGCTTCTAATGCTACAGATGCTATTTTGCTTTTACAGACACATGAACCTTTTAGAGGAAATGTTTTTAGCAGCCCTCTGCAGGGGACAGGCCCATCCAGCTAATGCAACTGTGAGAATAAAATTGCTCATCCACGTCCCCGGAATTGAGAGTAAGCAGTTAATATGCAACATTTTTTATCTAGATGGTTTTTCTTGTACTCATTCCTAGTTTTAGGCATTATCATCACAAAAAACAACAGTAGAAACCAAGTTTCACTGTACTATGAACAGCACTGGAAGAAGAAGGGACCAAGACCTCAATCTTTATGCCTCTCAGAGCAAACATGCAATTAAAACCTGATTGTTTTTAAGAGCCATGCCGTCAACGCAAGATAGAGAGAAACAATTACATAGGGAAATATGGTATACTATACTTTTAATAGTTTTTCTGTGACTACTACTTCATTTTTTTTTTCACACTTTGACTTGTGGCAGCCCTGGGAAATAGCAGCTGAGTGCCAAGGGATGCCCAAGATGTCGCGTTGCCGACACCAAAGTTTTTTGACAGAGGAGGGCAGCAGGTTGTGAATGCTGTGCAGAGGGCACCAGGGAACAGCTCTTTTCCATCACACTGGGCCACATGGCACTCAAAAGTAGTAGTATCAGGAGCCCCAGAAAATGACTGGGCTCACATTGCTGGCTTTTTTCTCACTGCTCCAGCTAGCTGTTTGCACATTAGGTTTTCTCACTTGTTTTGCCATCTGAAGCAATACACACTTCCCACCAGTTTCTATTCAAATCTTCTCTGGAAATAAGAAAAAAAGGAGTTGCTACTGTCACTGGTTTACTATGAATGTAGGAACAGTTTAAAAGGGTTACTTCAGCAGTTATAGAAATACAGGTTATAGAAGTGCTCATTTAAAGAGCTTAACGATCCTGCAACATTCTGGAGACCTGTGTCATGAGTCAAAGTGTCTTCTGCTGCCAGCATTTTCCCCCTGAAGTTGGTAAAAGTCATGCTTGGTTTCCACGAGGCCAGAATCAGCCTCATGATCAGGCAGTCACCACCTTTCAAGTTCACATTGTTCTGGAATTCAGATTTCTAACAGAGAGCCCACATTAAAGTCCAGCTGCAAAAGGCAACATCAAATGCAGTTTGCGTGGTCAGCCAACTGCTTCAGACAGTGTGCTCTGGCCCATTATTTATGGTTTCTGCCCATCTATAAGAAACGAGGGCACAAATGCTACTCCTGACTCTTCTCACCGAAGAAAACAGCAAGGTAGAAGGCTTTACAATCCTGTACCTGAAAACAAATGGTTCTATTTTTTGCCATTTAATATTATTATTTTTAAACAAACAAACATTCTTTTTCTCCTTAAACCACACATATTTATAGTCTACCCGCCTTATTTTTATTGAGGTTATCACTCAATAAAATAAATGCTGATGATATTTAGATGGGACACTCTTTCCCATAAAAATCATAAATTACGTCTGGCTTGCAAAGACTGGGGTAATTGAAGCAATAGTGATTTAAAGCAGTTGAGGACCGGGTCCAGTGTTTTTACTATAAACAGATGACAGGTTTCTTCTGTTGCTCTGCACCACAAGTCAGTGTTACAACCCCTCTGGGAGACACAAACTGCATCTTGCTGGTCAGGAGGGCATTAGTTGACTCTGATGAGGGCAACATCCTTCTAAGGAAAGCAACAGAAGAAAATCTGTGTCTTTCTACTGAAGTTTTAGATAGCAGCAATTAGGAACAGTGAAATAGCTTTTAGTCCAACAGTTATATAGAACGTTTAGTTATATAGAATGTTAGGGAACATCTCTGATTTTTTTTCTAATATGAAATACTATTTTATTGGAACTTCATTTTTAAATGTTTTAGCATGTCTTCAATACATGTGATATTTTTAGTATGTTCTAGTGAGTATTTTCACTGTATTGCAATTCAGCTCACCCGAATTGTTAGGTATTTAAGAATAAATAGTTTTGTCATACAGAAAAACATTCTAAGTTTCCAGGGAGATGAGACAAATTGTACCACCATCAGGTGAAAGGCTGACTAAATACAGCATGAGGTTAGTATATCCGATGGCCTCACTGAAACCTAAGTTAGGTACCAACCTGCTAAGTATAGTAACACACAGGTAAATAATTCATGCCTGAATGCTAAACCCTAATGGTGTGGCTGAGGATACACGCACATTTAGCAGGAAAACAGAATCAACCATTTTTTCTCTTACTCTTAGATAAAAAAGTACCTCACTTTACAGAAGGTACTAGTGCTAAGAAAGGTACCAAGAAGAGCCATAAGACTGAGAGGCTGCAGGCCAAGGACGTGTATGGTCAACAGTGAAGTTATGAGATCCACAATTGACCAATTAAATAATTTTTCTTCCTATTAAAAAACAAAAAACCAACACAACAAACAAACCAAACCAACCAAACCAAACACCACCACCGCCACACTACTCCACAAAGATTTTAGGCATTTTTGTTAACGTTACTATTCATGTTTGTTTAAAAGTATCTAAAAGGAAAAAAATCTAAACAAAGCAAAACTTAGACAGACAGAATTTAATATAATAAAGGCTAGTCAGACTCAGAGTCTTCCCCTTAACATGCTCTGTTAATTATTCCTGCAGTTGCTATATTAAATTGATATCCTGCTGTGAACCACGGCTGTTCTGGAATTTGAAGTCTTGCTTCTGCATCAGCACAGGAGGACATGTGGGTTTGGCAGGCCCACGATCTGGGCAGTTTGGCTGGCAGATGGCCATGGACACGCTGGTTTTGGACTGCAGTCACCTGAATGTGGCACCAGCACACATAGTATCTACAATGTGGTGCATCTGTGCCCTGTTGTGCTTTCCCTTTGAATGTGTGGTTACTCATCTTGTACTGTTAAAGGCTTGAATTTAGCCAGAAAAATTATTAAAGCATTTCCATTTGTTCCAAACTGCTAAAACAGTGCATTTCCTGAAGGTTTAGTTGACGTAAATTTTCATTCTGAAGTCCTCAACAGATCAGTTTGTGCTGTTTCCCCAGAAAAGGATTAAGATGCAGGTCAAAGGGACATCAGTCGCTTGCACTGCAGAGCCTGCAAACATTCCCACCAGCACTGGGTCGCAATGTCACATGTACCCACGTGGGAAATGATCCCACTGAACTACAATAGGCTGCCTGGGGTGGGGAGGAATTCTGTGTGCTGTGCCACTTGTCACCTCAGTGAAATCCAACACATACAGTAGTGTTCGTGGGTCCAGAACCTTTCTGTCCTGTTTCAAATGACTATTGGAGTTTCTGGAAAGCAGCACTGTGAAACTTTGGTTTAAATCTATTAATACAGTATCCACTCAGCTCGGCCACTGGCATTTGAATCCTTTGTAACTTCAGTCAGCAAAAGACAAATAGCAGACACTGGTGAAATAAAGCAATATTAGTGGCAAAAGGTCTGACAGTAGAGGCAATGGCAGTTTCTAAAGTACTTCGAAAATTTCACATATAAGACACCGTAAAACAGAAAAAGCATTTGAAAATAAACAAGGCACTCAAAATTTGCATTTTTTTTATTCAAATTCTGCTACTTTTTAAGGAGTGGATAATAGAAAACAGATTTTTATTTTTTTTTTTTTTTCCATCTACAGGCTATAAGTTTGAACGCCTGGCATTGGGCTTTCAAAATCTACTTTTTAAATGAAATACAACTTCATGTAGAAAACATACCTGCAGACAGCACACACAAAACAGTCTGGGTGATAGGTTTTGCCCAGAGCCGAGACCACTTCTCCCTCAATGAATTCATCACAACTGAAGCACCGTGTGCCATAGAGTCTCTGGTAGTCCAAAGTACAGATGTAGTCTCCCTGTCTCACAAAGAATCCTCCTTGAGCCAGGTCACATCCACAAGCTGCAGGAAGAGAAAAGGCAGACTCAGAAGGCTGGAAAAGGAAAACTCACTCTCTAAGTGATGATGATTTTTCAACTATGATCAGTGTGATTCCTAGTGGAGTATTTAAGCACTTCAATATATGAGCTTATGATAACAGAACAGTTGTGCATCTGAAAAACATTACTTCTATAGTAAATTACATCAGTGATGCATTCTGTACACTAATAGTTTGGATTTATTCCATGTAAAAATATTAAACTCAATGCAGAGGCTGCAAGCACAAAGTTAAGTCTTTAGGAGTTGAGTTCAGGGCTAGCATATACAATACCCATTACTATATTCAATAGGTTAAAAGAAATGCATAAAGGATATAAACCTTCAAAATCTAAAGCACCAATGTTACAGAGAAATGTCTCTGCCAGGTTACTCTACAACTGCCTGATATTCCTCCTGGATACAAAAGTGGTTAAAATATCACTCCATCTAAACACAGGGTCTGATGCACATGGCAACTGCTGTAATTGTCCACAACAGTTTACAAGATCCTTTCTTTAAATCAGATCTTACATTTACCCGATAAACATCACATGCCAAACATAAATTGGAGGGATCACCAGCACCATCTGCTCTTGGCAAAAGTAGAGTTTTTCATCCTATCTGTCAAGTTATGTCTTTAAAGCTAACTCTGTAGGAAAGGGTTAAAGTTGATTAAACCATGGCTTGTAAGACTTTTCAGAGGCTTCCTCCATTGTGCTAGGGATGGAGCTAGGCTGGCATTTTGAGAATGTGTAAGATGGGAAAGGAGAGAGACAACAACCTGGCTGATATCATACAGAAGTAGACAGAGACAGAAGAAGAACCTCATCCATAACAAACTGGATCTTTGAAAACAGATGATTTATAAGGAGAACTGGAATGCAAAATGTTATTCTGATGCTGTGCTGACTACTACTTTAAGTCACAGCATCACCCTTGTTACTACGTACTTGTGTTCCTGGGGATGTGCATGTAAGGAAGTGCTTCGAGCAGCAAATGGTGCCTACAGTCAAACGAGGCTGAACAAACAATCACAGCAGTGTCATTACTCAAATGCAACACACAGAAGAAAAGTGAGAATGTTGCTTATCAAATTTGGGTCGCATATACAAAACACTTCAGAGCTGTTCAGTGCCTTGGTCCCAGAACAGCAGAGGTACCTCAACATCTAAAGTTCAAGACTGAGATTTCTGCTTAGGTACCTGAGAGTCCACAGGCACTTTGGTTTTTAAATGTAAAGCCTTCCAGCTCACACCAAAGCCTGTTTGCAATGCCAGAATTGGTCATCTTGCATCTAAGCAATGAGAAACAAATCTCCAGCAGACATGCTCAAGGCACAAAATAACACACACTCACAGCACAGAAATCCCTTGAACACATAAGATCCTGTCACGTTCATTCAAAACCTGTCACGTTCATTCAAAAACACATCCAGTCACCCGCCTTTTTAAATCATCTTTCTAGTAGCTAGAGACCACAGCACAGGAGGCCTGGGCTCAAGGTCCTCTTTAAACCCTGAGTAGACATTTAAATCATGATCCTTTCCCTCCTTGGAGATGGCCCTAACCACTAAGAGACAGAAGACAACAATCATGCTGGAACTGTATTAGTATATGACCAAGAACTGCAGAACCATGGCTTAATTAACCCTTCTTTTAAGTCAAAATAATTCCAGTTACATAGCATTTGTCATGGGCTACATCTATGGACTAGAAGATTTATCTTGCAATACATTGTTCATGTGGTTTATCCAACAGGCTTAACACATTTGCTTTAACATTCTCCTTTCTCACCCTTGCTCTAAGTTTTAGTAAGGACATGTTTTTTTTTAACAGATTCTTAAAAAATGTTGCTTGACTTCCTAAATATCAGGGGTTTCTTTCAGCCTACATATTTCACCTACATATGTACTGTTGTGACAAAAACACAGATCAGTTATGGATCTAAGATGAGGTTGAGCAGCACATTGCACTAGAGCAGTTCTAAATTGTACCATACAGTGTTTAAACTTGTAGAGTGGATCATAAGAGAAAATCATTAAAGGACATAATTAGGATTTTTTTAAGTGAGCAGGGAGGGTTTACTTCCCTATATAATGTTTCTTTATGGCACATCTTAACTGCAGTGCACCTGAACAAAGCTACCAAGAACTGCTTTGAGCTACAGGGCAGGCACCGACCTGCAGGTTTTAGTCTGTGCCATCCAAGAGGACCTGGAGCTGGGCTTCCATAACAAGGGAAAGACAAGGAGTTGGAAGTGCACCCATAAATTATCTGTCCCTGCTCTGTCATGCACTCTTGCCACTACTCTCCTGCTAAAACAAGCAGTAAGCAGAAGCAAATCTGTATGTTTTTACTGCTGGCGTGGGTCCTTAAGGGAGGTCATGCAGGCCCTGCCTCAGTGCTGCTAACAGGGCCCTAGTGCTGAGGTTTGGGGTAGATGGCGTTGGTGACAGCCTTGCCATTGGCATTTGATGAAAACCTGCCTCACCCTGAACCTATTTGCCTTCCTCTCTGCTGTCACTAAGGTTTAAATTACTACAGCTCATTGTGTATTACTCCAAAGCAGTTTGCCCTAATGCAGACTTCTCAGGAAACCCTTCGGTAAAACTGCTCAGCCAAAGAGAACCAGAAAACCTAGATATTTGGACTTTGAAACATAAGCTGAGCTTGGCATCCTCTAATCAGGCCCTTTTTTTGCATTGCCATCTCTTTCTGCAAAGAGCAGCTGAATTCAATATGAAGGAACACAAATTGCTCCATGTTCATTTGCACAGCAGAATGAAGATTAAGAATTGTTTTTTACAGAAGCTGCTCTTATACCTGTTACTGTACTTTCCAATTAATATTAACAGATGTATCCTGACAGTGAACTGCAAGCTGAAGTAATGGGTTCTTCTAGTGGCTTTTGCTACACACCACACTAAAGTGACATTCATGTAATAAATTAATTAAATGGACCACGAGAAGGAAAAACAACTTACCAACCTACTTGCTCTACAATACAGAGTCAATGACTTCCTTCCTGCAAAGAGCTATTTCAAGATACATGACTTTTTCAATAAACAAAGTATTACAAACCTCACTCAGCTGCAGCTCTAGAGCAATAGATAGGATAGAAAAAATTCGCAGGGTAATGTTGCAATTAAAAGAAGTGGTCAAGGGGGAGATGGCAGTGGTTTGTGAAGAAGGGGGAAGCACAGCTTCAAGGAAGGCTATTAGTACAGCTGATCAATTACTATAGGAAATGCCTATAGGGATTAATGCTCTTGCTACAACAAAGCAGACCCATGGCAGTGAAATGTGCTATGACCCAAAGCCCATAGTCTTTACCAGTGCAGAGGAGGATGCAGACAGAAGGGGAGCTGGATACCTTGAAACATGGAAAAGAAGTTTACTTTAAATGCACAAGATGAAATGTCATCTATTTAAACATGAGAAAAAAACCCCTTCTGAGTTGAGGCAGGAAAGAAAGATTTGCAAATACTGGTGATCACAGGACAACGACAAATCATTAATATTTTGAAGTAATAAGTAGGGATGCACTGGGCTAAGTAGGTTCCACACAGCTGGCTAGTACTAAAGACAGCATAGCATGTGAGCACACAGGGTATATCTTGCTCAGTTTTCAAAAAAGACTGCTTCACAGCAGAGCAGGGCTATCAGGATGACCTAAAGAATTAATGCCTATTTTACGAGATAAGCAGAATTTGACTTGTTTAGCTTAGCAGAAACAACAACAAAAAAAACCCTAGGAAACAATATCTCAACACACATTTGAGGTTTAAACAGAGTTAAAGAAAAGAAGAAGAGTTATTTAAACCCAGTAAGACTGTTGTCGCAAGAACAACAGAGAAACCTTGACCATGAATAAATGGAGGCTGCAAATTAATACAAGTGTTTCTAACGATCACAGGAAAGAAGTTGTAGAACAGCATCCCAGTAAGAAGGAAGAAAGATGGAAAAAAAGGCCTCAGATCACTATAACTTCAGAATGTTGTCTGAGCAAAATTAAAAAGGATTATGATCCCTTTTTAAAATTAAAATATTAGCTTAAAGGGACTGTCTTTTAAAGGGTAATGAGAGAGATCACAGAACCACAAAAATTATCCAATGTGAAACAAGTTTGGATGAAACTAGAAAAAAAAAAAATGAGGTTTTAAAAAATTTCTTAGGGTTTGAGTACCTTAAACCCAATATCATCCATAAAATATAAATATTAACACTCAAAAATACAATCCTTCCATTTAATGCATCTGCTTAATTAAGCAGATGCATCTCATACTCCATAAAATCAGCACTTCACAAACACTTCACAAACACTACAATATAACAAATACCTAACCCTTGAATTTTAGAGTTACAGCAGAAAATACATGGCAAGTATGGAAAGAAGCTCTTTTTCACTGACAGTACTACCTCCTGTGTAATACAGTAGTAGAAATCAACTGACATATAAATAGGTTATGATATAAAGTTATTTGGAACTACTTAGATCCACAAAAAAACTGAATTGAGAGTAGTGGCCAACATGCTTATTCTTCTTCAGAGAGTTGATAACCTTTTCTGCTCAGTAAGGGTATTAAATCTGATGTACATCAGTATGACTACTGATTCAGTTTGGTGCAAGAGTATCTTTATGGCAGGACTACAATTGTCTTAAATATTTCTTTTATAAAGCCAGCTGCTTTTACATCATTTCAGAAGATTTTTAGCTGAGACAATCTTACATATGCCATACTAAAGAAAAATACTTTTTTCATTACAGCTTTTAAATGAAAACAGGCTTTTCATGTAAAAACATCAGTTACATTGTAAAGTATTTCTTCAGAGGAAAAAGCTGGGATGAAAAGATTTTAAACAGGCTTAGGTATCACACAAGTTTTTAGCCATATCAGTGACACAGGTTTTTAGTGTTTTAGCATTCCAAGACGTTTAAAAAATCATTTGTATCAGACCTTGATGCCGCATTTGGCCCCTTAATCTCAAATCTTGTCTGGTGGTGGTGGCTAGTGGTGACTAGTTCTTCTAGAGTTCTCTCCAAACTCATTAGTTATAAGCAAATCCTCTGAGAAAGAGAACCCATTAATGTATTTTTTGCATAGAAAGCTCAGCACTGTGGGCTTTTGGCCCCTTCTTTCCATCTCATTTTGGCACACGCCCATATCGGAAACCACGTACATGACAGCTCACAGAGGTGCTACCCACTCTAAAGTCCTTATATTTACTAATGAATGAAGAAAAATCTAGCTCATGAGTGAATATGGGGCACAGGAGGGAGTCTCCATGATTATACCTTCCCTCTTATCCACCAACTCTGCAGGCTTGAGGAAGTCACAGCTTCTCCGCAATCTAAATACTCCCCTACTGCTCTTCACACAACTCCACCACCAGTTCCAACCCAAAACCCTCATGTGCTCCTGAACTCTTTGAACCATCTGATATGATTTAACTCAACATCCAGCTGACTAGAAAAGACCACAGGATTCCAGTTAAATATTGGCTTGGATATTAAAATAGTCCAAATTTAAAGGTGAGAAGAGTAGGTCTCCCACTAGCCATCCCTTGGGTTAGCTGCTGTCCCCCCTTGCCTGCTGCTTATGTGGACAGAGGGACACTTCCCAGCTGAGATGATCCTGCAGAGACAAGAAATCAGGGAAAGGAAAGCTGGAGGAAGACTGGAGAGCACATTTGAAGGCATTATAACTACCAGATCTTACTCTTCTAGGACAGGAAATCAGCATTATGTCACAGATCCACTCCTACCCAACACTTGTCATCCAAAATGAGTATCTGGAGGTAGGGTTATTTAAAACCTAGAAACAGTTATCAACCCTTACTCAAGTTCATCTCAGTAAAACAAGAAAAGCACTGCAAACACAGCACTTATGATAATGAAGAGACTAACACTGAGTAACTCAGCTGCTTGTCTTGCTACTACCCTGTGTATCAAAGCAATGCCCTATCCTGAACAGTTACAAGCTTAAGGAGTAATTTTAAGTAGTGAATAAATGTTTGTCTCCTCCTATGGTATTTGGCAGCAAGCCAGTACCTGGACATGCTGTGGGACTTGAGATGGAAGATATCCACACCATTCATAAGGAGGGTATTTCAGGGTGGCTTCTCTGACAACTCAGGAATTCCACTCATTAAGATGGTTTGCAGTTACCTGACACCAAAATACTTCAAGTAGGACTGAGGGTTTCCTCTATTTGCTTAGAAAGAGGCTATTTTTCCCCAGCCTGTTGTCTGTAACAGTAGCACTGGAGCACTATCATTTCTGCAGTGTGATTTCACAGTCAATCTAACTCCATAATTCTTTGTTGCCTATGGCCTATAAAAATAAATAGCAGCATTAGCAATTAATCAATACACTTGAAGCACATTGCTAGCCCACTGTTGTATGTCATCAGTATTCTATTTGCACTGTACAAATATAAAATGCATCCCAATTTTCCTTGCTGGCAAGCAAGTCAACTGAAAGTACATTAATTTTTTGGCTGTGTGCAGGGCCTGAAAATCAGCTTTTTCTGGAGAGTCTCAGAGGGTGCTGCACTTTCTGTGCTGCTGTACACTACAGCAGACTATAGCACTAAAACGTACTGGTCTTCTTGTCATACAGCCAGCCCCGTTTTGCTTTCAGACTACCAGACAATCAAGCATTTTGCTTATGGATCGGCAACTGCACACAACCAGGTGTGAATCCAAGACAGGAGAGAGGCAGAGACCCTTAAAATAAAAGGAAGAACGAAGACCCATTCATAAGGTTGTTACAGAGAAAACAAGAAAGAGATCTCTGCTTGCCCAGAGCTAAATAAACGTTTTCTTCCTCAGTACTGCAGCTTTATACCCATTTCTAGTATTTCTCCTTCATCCCTGAGATGAAGCCTGGTGGCTGACTAAGATCTCAAGAATGACACATAGTATGATGCTGATATAATTCTCCTTTGGCAGCTAAATTGCATGGTTTCATACACCATTGATGCAGTCTGGGAGCCCATTCTCTAAAAGCCCATCATTACATCTGGAACATTTCTCCTGGCTCCTATGACTGTGAGAAGCAACAGCAACTACCTGGCAAACTTCCACCGCTACATCTTTGACTTAAATTCAAACTGAACTGCAATTAATTTGAAGCAGTCTGAGTCCATTTCCAGAAGACAACTGTCACTGTGATACTCCTGTTGCATGCTCTGGTGAGGATGAGTCTAGGTAAGCTTTTCACAAAGGTTTCGGAGAAGTCTTCCCCACCTGGAAGTTTGCTGGCAAAGTCCGCATGAGAATATCAGCTCACCTGACCTATTGGACAATTCACATCTGAGACTTTTATCTATAGGTGAGGCAGCAGCAAGACAGAATGAACCTGGTAGTAGTATATATATATATATAATCCATACAATACAATCACTCTTCCTAGGTAGGAGTGATTATATCTAAGTCTTTCCAAGCAGATGTCAGTGAAATCAAGAATACTCAAGTCTGTCAGTTACTGGCAGCATTTTAGCTATAATATCTGAAATACCAGCTATAAGTTTTTTTATTTTATTTTATTTTATTTTACAGTCCAAGGTAGAGAAAAATAGGCATATGCAGCACCAGGAATGTCTGGTGCAGACCTGCTGGCCCCTTCCCCAGCTCCTGACCAGGAACTGCAGAAGGCAGACAGGTCTGCCAGAGAAAAACCAGACCAGATTTCTGCAGTGGGTGAGATACAGAGAACTCTGGACTATATCTTGCCCATCTTGCAATACTTCACCATGCATGTGTAGCATTGATAAAGCTATAAAGGATACAGTGTACAGCATATCTACAGAAGCTTTCAGGCTACACTGACCATGATACCTGTAAATTAATTTGTGGAGTACACACTTCAGTGCAGGAAAACACTTAGAGATTCAGAATGCTCTTTGGAGACTGACAAAGCATTAATGACTCAGGTGTACTAATAAAAACAAAGGAGAGTTTGGGGAATTTCCTGTGCATTATGTAACTTGACTCCTGTACTTTATGTGAACTACACATCTAGTAATTTTTGCATTAGAAAGTACATTTCCATCTTCCATTTCCCTTCAGGAAAGCAGAATTTCCCAGTAGCTTAAAGACAATGTTACTGCCCTATAAAAGCTCTCCTACAGTGCTGAGGGTGAGAGGGATCCTCACAGCACTATGTACATGTCTCTTTCAAGCCACCAAAACAACTCCTGGGAAAACGGAAAAGTTGCTTGGTTTATATTGATTTATTATGTTAAGGAATCAATCTGGTTATTTAAAATTGACAAGCATGCTGAAGAGATTTAAGAAAGAGAAATGTGCTTTAATGCAGTTTAAATCTAATATGATCTTAATAGTTTATGATAAAATGCTGCTGTCATTTGCTGGACTAAGTAAAACAGTTTGTCTTTTTTTTTTTTTTTTTAACATGTAAAGTAACAACATTAAATATTTTCTGCTTTTTCATAATGATGTTTTGGGTGCCAGTTACAGGTTTGCAAATTAAGTGTTTGCTCTGACTATGCACAGATATGGCAGATGGTCTCATGTTAATGAGTTGCGGAAAGTGGGAGGTGGAATAACACCACTGTGGCAGTGATGAATTTTATGCGACAGCTCTCTCTGGGTGTCCATACAGGTTTCACATCACCTTAGCGCATCAAAACACCCAGGAACTACATGCTGGCTGTATCCCTGCTGTATCCCCATGTGAAAAACTGTAATACTGAGGGAAAGTCCCCCTGCATAAAGGTAACCTGGCACTGACATATTTTGTGGGGGGGAAAAAACTTTACCCTAAGAAGAGAACTTGAGTAATTAAAAAGAATTACAGGCGTGACATTATCTAATGTGGGCTGAAAATATGTATGCTCAAATTGCTTTATCTGAGTAATAACTCTACTGCCTGCAAAGCTTATGTTACCATCCAAAGCTTAATTTAATTAACATCAGGCATAATTTTTAAATGCATTCAGATTTTTTTGTCCCGGTTCTACTTTGATTTAAATCAGGATAAGTTTTACTACTCTTCATTTATTTGGCATCTTTATCTAAATCTACCTCAGCATTCCCCAGCACAGTTAAGCACCTCTCCCAGGTAGCACTTCCCAGAGATGAACCAGCCCTCCACAATGGAATCATCTTCCGCCCATGAAGATTTGTAGTTTGCACTGTCCCCCAGGAATTGCAGTAATGACTTATTTGAAACACCTAGCCATGTTTTCAAAGAGCACTTAACTTTCTACATAACTTCTCATTCTTCAGACTAGAAGACTATAAATAAGGAGAAAAGCAAGGCAATGAAAAGATTAAAGAAAATTGTATTTGTCTGTTAGTAAAAAAGTAAAGCAGGGCTATTATGTAATATCCTGGGTATAAAGACTAGACTAAGCATGTATAGCTTTACTATGCCCTAAAAACCTAAAACTTAATGGCTTTCAATGAGGTAAATCAAGCTGGAAACCAGAAATAACTGAAGCTTGGCTTCCTGTGGTAGACAGATAGATAACCTTTACTGAAATGCAAGGAAGATATTCCTTTACTGATAATCTTAACTGTGATTTGTTCCTGTCCCTTTCCCACACTTTACTAATATTACATACATTAATGAAAGATGCTCTTAAAAAAATCCAGACTCCGGATGCCATGATATAAAGCTCTTGCTAAAGTGCTGATGTGATTGGTGTACAACCAAGACATGAGGGGTTGCAGAACGTTCTTCATGAATCCAAAGAAACGTTGCAACTAACAAGGATGTGATAAAAATAACAGAAAAATTTAAAATTACTTTGTGATTGTGAGACTTCACTGATGTTTTTCATGCTTTAATCATTGAGCTGCTTTTGGAATGTTAGTGATTAATGATTTTTAAAGTTTAAAAATCTCAAACCCACCACACAGAACCATAGGCCACTGCATTAAATCCCTTTTCCAGGCAAAAGTGATAATGATTATTATCATTATTTCAATTAAATGAAACATTAAGCTAACATGCCATTGGTAAATTAACCCCTTACCCACCATACTGTCCCAGCCAGACTCTGACAGTATTGCATCAAAAGCGTAGTTTTTCCTATTCCAATGAGTCAATATGATCTGGGATTACGAACTCCTGAAGTACTCGGGAAGTGATGCACACGTTGCTTAGAATGCCTGAACAACGAGAGCCTCTATGCTGCATCCCCAGTGCCTCAGATACCTCACATGCCATCAGCCACTACTGCCTGGCCAAAAGTTGGGACTCAGAAATCTTACTAGGGAGCTTCTCGTAAATGACTCCCATTCCGAAACATGAAACCCCGTAGCTATGTTCAAACGCAAGTCCCTCAGATTACACAGTGTGGCTTTTAACATATTTATATCCTGGCAGATGCGTTTGATCTAACAAACAAATCACTCCTCTTACCAAATTACTTGACATTTTTAACCTTTTCAATGAAAACTCTGTCTTACTCCTTCCTGTTAATGTGGCTTCAAAATAAGTGATAGAACTCTAGGTTGTGTTGTATGTTCTACTGAAAAAAATGGTATAGAAGTGATATAGAAAACCCAGGGCTTTTTCACAGTTCCCAGGAATCTGCAATACCACAAAAATCACAAATGCTGACCCACAGAAAGACATAAACCACAAACATAAGGAGCAAAACAAGACACGTACATAGTGAAGCTGCTATAGCACAATGGCCATGTTTTCACATCAGTTGCTTGGATTGCAAGCTTACGTCATTTCATCAAGACCAAATCAGTGAAGGACAAAGATACGAGTTATGGTTCATTTCACATGTGAGTTACGTTGTACAAAGAACAGCTTTTTGCAGGATTGGGATGATTTTCCCATTTAACTAGGGTGGAGGCTGCAGGATTTTTGTATGCAAATATATTTACAAACACATTATGGACTGTCCATTATTTGGTCTGCTAGAGTGACTATACATAATAAAGTCTGTTTTCTGATTTTATATAAAGCTATAGTAACCAAATTATCCAGACCCCTTAGAAACACTTGGCTTTGATTTCACACTTCTAATATTTCCTAAATACTGTATTTGACATCAGTTACTGCTACTTTGGAAATGCCAGGATGTTGTCACATCCCAGAAAAAGAAATATTTAACAAATGCTCCTAAAACAAAGTAATTTCTATCTTTATGAAAAATCAAAGAGCCTACCCAGGATAATATAACTGCAGCACCTACATCTCTCTTATCTACATATGATTCTACGTTAGTCAATGTCTCTACTGGCTCACTAATTACACTGTTGTAATTGAGCTCCAAGTGGGTATTTGTCTAATACCACACCCTGTATGAGAAGCAGTTCTGACCTGCCAGACACCCTCAGAATGAACTAGACAACACAATTTGTTTTAATTTGATAGTACAAGTCATCAATATTTTATCACCTTTTGTCATTTTCCTTGGTGCTTTCATTGCAGCTGTAAGAAGTAACAAGAGAATTCGCAAACATGGCAACCTAAGCCCTTGAAGTCTAATGAATAAAATGTTTGTCTTATTATTTCAAAGGCATCTACTTCTATTATAACTGTATTTTTATTAAACCTGATTAAAATGGGAGATATTTTAAAGTAAAAGTTGAGTAAACATTTGAAGTGAGATGAGGTGGCATGTTTTCTATAGCCTCTTACTAGCAGATTAGATGTGCGCCTTAAAAAATATTGAGACATATACGAGTATAAACCTTATTTATAATGCCTGTTTTCCTCCATAAGTCCTATTAAACTTTGATATTGAGCAAAACTAGCAGAAGTTCACATTATTGCTATTAAATTTTTTAACCTGGATGTTTATCTCAATCTTGAATAATAAGAACTATTCAATTTTTAAAAATTTTCTTAGAATTGCTCAGAATCATTATCTGTGAATGTAAGAAGAACTGGATAGGAACAAGTGACTTTATACTAACCTTCCTCGGTTATATAATTTAATTTAAATACAAAAGGCATCTACATATTTGCTGTTGCCATTCTGAAACTCACAGACCCCATAGGAATAATCAGACCACAGTATGTCAACATACAAAACTAGCTTTCTACCCTAAAAAAAAAAAAATAAATGCCTGTCCCTCTGAAACCTCATAATTTATCCAACACTATCCAAGAAATGGTTTCACATTTCACATATATTCAAAGGTAAGTGTGACTTCTTCCAGTGTAATATCATCTGTCACTGATCAAGTCATTCAAGCAGACCTCAGCCATCTCCAGACACCCTCTGAAGACATGGTCATTTATAACTGTTCTTCACAGGCTCTTTATCATTTTGTGGTCTCCACCATCGTACATCTGTAAATACTGTGAGAAGGAAGATAATTTTCTGCAGTTTTACAGAGATCTGAGGTTTTTGATGAAGGCTATGAGGTAGTTTGCTGCAGAAGCAGTCAACCTAAGTAGCCAGGCACAGGCAGCTCAGCAGGGCCATGCAGCAGCCCACATGTGGGACTATCTATCCTGGGACTGACTTGCAGCTGGGCTGGTCATTGGATATATTGCCTCTTCCAAGATGCTATCTTTGGCAGATGAGGTGAGAGGGGGCAAACTACATCGCTGAGTACCATCCAAACAAATGCACCACAGGGAGGAGTCAACTGTAAGGTTAATATATTCTCAGGATCATCACCCTGCTCATGCACAACAGTCCAGCAGCATGACAAGAAAAGGGGTTCAGAAAAGGGTTGTGTCACAAACCTCTCCTCCAAGGCTGAATGGAGGTAAGTGGTCAACTGACCAGGAGAATTGAGCATCATTTTTGGCTAAATCCTAGCACATTAACTATATTTTTTTTCATCCACTGTTTTGAGCACATAATTAAAAACCAAATCACGTCTTCCTAACCTTACTTTTTTCCCCATTATGTTAGCTAGTGAAATGCATGTTCAGTGCTCTCTTCTGTTCCTAAGCTCTTCTCACATAGCAACATGGTAAATCCACACTAGAAAGCAACTTATGCTTCTTGAATAACAAATAAAACCCAGAAACAAACAAATAAACAGATACCAGAAGGATGCCAGCAATTTGATGGAAACCCTTGAAAAGTGATAAAAGTGATTATGGCATTTAACTAATGAGGGGAAAAAACACCACCATAATTGTGCGTACAAACTCAGTAAAATGGCTAGTAAGGAGGAATATAAGTATTCCAAGAGCCCTGACACCACAAAGCAGTTTAACCACACGTCTCTGACACTACCTTCTGTGCCAGCTGAGTCTCATGGGTGATGACAGACACTACCCGGCTTGTTAACATAGTGATTTTTTTTTTCTTCTCATTTTATCCAAGATCTGCCTGAAGCGAACAAACTCCTTATCTCTTAGAGACAGGTAGGGGTAATGCAGCTTCTACAGTACATTCATCATCATCTTCCGCACTCTACACTGCCTGAATTTGGGATCAGTGAAGAGTTTCAGAATCTAGTTGCTGCATTTGCAGGTGACCTGTCAAACTCTAAAAGGAGATGCCCTATGAAATGAAAATGTGGATGTATAATTCTGTCTCTTTCCTCCCATAAGATTTGTCAATGTTTTCTGCTAGGAGATCTGTACTAAGGGGGGCTTGGATTTCATCAAGATAATTATATGGAGCACATATCAGTATGTTACTGAGATTTAATGCAGGAGACAAAGATCCCTAAATAACAAATTAGCTGCTCTCTTCCCGAGTTAGGTCTGAAAAACTAATTTGATAATAAAATTTGCCATAAGAACAGGTGGCTTTAAGAGAGTTTGAAAGACGTATGTATGAGCTGTGTTCTGCTTTAAATACACGCTGGTTATGAACAGGTGACAAAAATATTTTTGCTGTTTAGGACAGCACACTACATTTATTTTTCTTGTTATGAAATTTTGCAATTAACACAATTATTGAGCTAAACATTTAATCCTGTCTCTCTAGCTCATTAAAGACTGAATTAGGTATTGAATACAATATACTTAGTTCCATGGGATTTGTAAACATATCAGTGTATCTGACAAATAATAACCATTTTCTTTCTAACAGTTTCCTCTGAATAGAAATGGAAATAGTCATATTAACACAGCTGGGACTAGAGCCACGCTTGTGTTTCTAGGCTGTGCTATAAGGATTACAAAATGTCATTTGAAGTACTCCTTAATGATGAAGTAAGCAGGTTGTCCAGTAAACATCAGTTAACATTCACTCATTTGTGCATTTAAAACAAATAAGATCTTTGTAACTTCTAAATAATCTTTCAAACAACCAAGTATCTACAGAAGGGGCGTCATATCAGTTAACTCCCTGTTTCCTTGACCATCCTTCTGCCATTCACAATCTGCCAATATTGGATCACAAGGCACCAATCTGGAGGAAGCCAAATAGTTCCCCTCCAAAAAAAAAATGGAAAAGAACAGAGGGTCACACTGGGGATCAGTCACAGTCCAACATAAAGAGCCCAAACAGACATGGTCACGGCCCATGCTCTGGCATGTGCTAGAAAGCTGGGAGAGGAATACTGTCTGAGTGTCTTTGTAAATGTTATTCTCTCCTAGCTCCACATCATGTTTCATTACCAGTTCTCACAGCCTGTTGTTCTTTGGATCCCAATTCTATAGTAAACTCCATGGATTTATAACCATTCAAACATACTCCACTTTTAGGATTTAGGATGTTCGTAGTCTTACAGTAAACATAGAGTTTACAGTAAATCCTTTCCGGCATGGATTGCATTATAAATATGTCTGTGAATTTTCCAGGACTATGAAGTCACACGCCCAGTGCTTATGCCCTGCTCATCAGAACAGCTGTCACTAACACTTACCTTTGCAAACAAAGCACTTAATATGGAAATATTTGTTCTGAACTCTCAAAACTTCTCCTTTGCATGGATTTCCACAGTTATTGCAGAGAATTGCAGTACTTGATGGCTTCTCCAGTTGGCTATGTACGGCTTGTGGTTGTGAAACTGCAAGGAAAAACAAAAGGCAGAACATTTTAAAGGCCATCAAATGCATATTCTGTAAGACCTACATATAATGACAATTAACACTTGTGACAAAACAAGGCAAGCAGGCCAAACAGTTTTAACTTCTGGTATTGGCCAGCACAGGAGAAAAGATCTGCTAAAGGAGCTGAGTCAAGCTTCTTATTTCATAACATTCAAAGCTCAGGCCTGCGAGCACTTCAAACATAAATGAGAATTGCTTATAGAGGAAAGAATCCATATGATCAAGTCTTGTGAGCCTCCACCTGAATTTTAAGAAATGCTTTGTTGCATTTTCTCTTCAAGAAATCAAGACCAGAGGTAAAAGCTATTGTTTTTATCCATGATACCTTTGATGGGATTTAGTAACTACTGTACTGTGAGCTACTGATCCTTAAAGTTCAAGGTAATCGTCTTTTAAATTGAAATACACTTTTGTAGAAGTATGAAGTCAAAACATCTGAAACATTGGCATGTCTGTAAATACCATGTATATCTGATCATTAAACAAAGGTTGCTGTCATTTTGTAAGAAAACCATTATTTCGAGAGATAAGGTTTATCTAGTTTAGTAAAATATTAAGTGAATTAAAAATTTGCTGCCATCTTGTGATTTAAATTAGAAATTGCATTTATTGGGCTGTTGATAATTACAATACAAACTGGCATCCCAGTGTGTTATGTGGAACAGATGAGATGTGACCTTATTCTTGAAATTCTGCTGCAATACTTGCATCAATTTTTATTGTAGTATACTCAGTGAGAGTCTAGAGAGCAAACATCAAGGCAGTTAACTATAAAGGAGCTTGAATATAACTCAAAAGGCTTGGCTTTTTTGCCTACCTGGAGAACCAAAAACAATAAAATATCTCAAGCATCTTAAATAAATTACATACTCATTGACATTCTTCTTCCTCAATGAGGCATTCATATTCTAAGGCCAGATTACTTACTTCAAAGTGACTGATTTATTTTTTTTAATTTTAGCTTCAAAATAAACTTAACAACATTCAAGATGGAGCAACCTCTCATAGACCAATACACTAAGTATGAATGGGAATCAGATGTGTTTCCCTTCTGGATTTAGTCAAGGAATAACATCACTGCTGTGCAACCCTTTACTTTCATCAACATTAAAAAAAAAGGGGGGGAAGTAACTTTTTGTGTGAGACTGCTGTGAAACGATTAACCCAGCTTCATATAAATTTATTAAACTCAGATTGGCCAAGATCTTTAGTTTTTATTCCTATTGTCATATCAGAGTTGCTATTGAACAAAAACAGCTTTTGAAAGGCCAAAAAAACCCAAAAACCAACCAACCAAACAAAAAAAAACCCATCACCACCAAAAAAACAGGAAGGAAAGAGGGGGAAAAAACCCCATGAGATTGATTTTCATTAAAAAACCACCACCAAAACAACAGTCATGTCTGTATCTTAACCATAATTAGGGATGAGATGGAGAGGCCATGATGGTACTGCCACTATGAACGCATATGATAACAGACGATACCGAAATCAGTAACAACATCATCTGTCTCTTGTTCTCTAATATGTAACCTTGCTGTTCTTCCTCCTCTATTCTCACCCTCATCCCCACCATCACAACAGGCTGGTGATACCTAAACGGTCACCCATGTCCACCACCTTTAAGTAGCTAAGAAGTATTTCAATAAGATGCTGAGCCTCCCGCCCAGTCTTCAACAGGAGTTACTGCAAGTTTTGCCCAAAGTGGCACTTTCTACTTCTGTAAGTAAAGTGCTGATTTTTGTCTTCGTTTTGATGTTGTTTTATTCTGGTTTTCCTCAAAGAGATATACAGGATTGAGCTGCCCATAGCATTTGCGTTCTGCCTTGTCTTCTGAAACCATGTGTTCTGGAATTGTCAAAAAAGTCCTGCTCAAGGCAATGTGAACTTTGGAGCTATTACTGAAGCCCTGGCTGTAATTAAGTACATCTCCAACAAAAACAACACAGCATGACAGGCAATTAGAAGTTCATAGAAAGACAGATGTTCAAATTCACACAGAGCAAACAGCACACACAGTCAAGCTGGTAAAAGTGTCTGACTGATTCCTCCAAAGTAAACAGAGGAAACTCTGCACTTTGCAATACTTAACTTTTGACATTAGAATTTCTCTTTACTGTAACCTGCCCAAAACAAACTACCCACCCTGAAAAAGAATTAAACCTGTAAGAAACCAGAACAAAGTATTTTTCTGAGATGCTTAGTACAGCAGTAGCTAAAAGTCTATAACTCTGCATAAAGGTTTGCTCTCTCCAAAATTGCCAACAAGCATTGAATTTGTACCATTTAATTCACAGAAGACTTGACTTTAATAGAACTGGTCACACCCAGAACATTTTGGCCTAAAAATTTACATTTGAAATATAAAATTCTGATTAGAACAATTAAACATTTGACTATTTTTTTTTCCCCATGGTCAACTCGCCCCATGACTAAGGCTTTCTGAACAGCATCTTTCCAGCAGCATCAGCGCCTGGATGGTGTGGAGATACACGGATGGGCACGATCTCCCATTGTGGTCTGTCCCCAGATGCATGGTCAGCGATTCCTGAGGGCAGCCCTCTGCGCCAAACATACCCCCTTTCCCTAAGATAAAAATATTGTCACCTTTCAAAAGTAATTTTTACATTTGCTTTCTTGCATCTGGGAGTTCAGTGCCACACTTGTTGCAAAGTAGCAGAAAACAGAAAGCTTTGCTTTCCATAATGGTGAGTGGTAATCAGTGTCCAGCACTACAGGGCAGGACTTCACACATTTGCTCTTCTTCAGGTCTCCAGATCAAGGCTTCGAACTTAGAAAGAAACAAGCAACTCAGATATACAATAAATTAAAAAAGAAAAATATATATATGATTCCTGTTGGAATTCTTTCATTACTCTGGAGTAACACAGATAATATTTAAAATACGCATGGCAGAGAAATGGATAATTATTTTGGGAAAACCTTTGGGCTCATTATAAAGCTGCTTCTGAAGACTTATAAATATTTAGTCTTTCACCTAGCACAACAAAATGATACAATTAAAGATATATTAGCTTATGGTTGCATATTTTAAAATATATTGTGCTTCATGTTGAAATTGCAACTGCTGACACAATTTTGAGAAACTAATAATATTAGACAACTTACAATTTTAACTTGTGTTTCAAATTATTTTTTAAATAAATATGTTTATATGGCAATTTTCAGCATTCTTCTTTTATGCCTTTATGTATCAAAATCAGTCTTCGAAGCAGCAGAAGATACAATCAACACATTCAATGAGTGAAAGAGTGAATTACTGATAGAATGTAATGATCTGAGACAACTCATAACATAACTAAAGAGCTCATTAAAAATTAAATGCTTACATTATACGCTGATCCACAGAATTTAAGAAAACTAGAAATTTCCTTCTTAAGTTTAAATTATACATTTTCTGAACAGAAATACCAATGAATGCCTGATTCTCCAAACTTCCCTTTCTCTCAGACTGCCCTTTGCTCTACCAGAGGTATCTCCACCAATCCTTAAACCCTAAAAAGATCAGACTGTACGTACTTTTTGACAACAACAAAAACTGGCAAGAAAGGAACAAACACACACTTTCCACAGCAGTTCATGGGTGTACGAGACCTGTCGGCTGGGGACATCACTGCCAATAACGTTGCCAAGTATCCAGTGCTCACACATTGCTGATGTCAATATGCAGGCTATGCAGTACACAATTCCACAGTTCTGGATAAAGCAGGACTTAAGGAATTAGCAGTGGTTTGTTAAACAACCCATCAAATAAGATACTTATATTTAGTTCTATACTGCTTGCTCAAGACTTATGCACTTGCTGTAAGTATCACAGGGAAGAGAGGGCAGTGGTACCACTCAGTATTAAAGCTGCATCAGACACCTCATGCCAACTGTAAATCGATATTTTCAATATACTCATGACTTTGCCAAACTCCAACCGATTACAGACATTCAGCATGTTCGGTGTTCTCAAGGTCATTTGTTTAAGGAAAATTTCAGACAAACTATTTAAGCCTTTTATAAAGGTGAAAAACGGGATATGATAACATATATTGCTTTTCAATGTTAAAATGAAAGTGTAGCATTTTGTTTTCAGAAGTTCTTTGGAGTAAAGGCTAAAGCTTGACAGAGATTGACTCTGTGACAGGTGCACTGGAGCCATAAAAAACACAATATTTGGTCAAAAAAAAAAAACCCAAACACATTTGAATAAACACAGCTCCTTCAGCATCAATAGACTAAGCGGGATTTAACAGCATTGGGGACTGAGATGAGGCGTGAGGGATGAAGACACGATTTGGCTGAGACAGGAACGTTTTGGAAGCAGCACAAAAGCAGCTGATGACAGTGGCAGAAGGGAGAAGATTCGCAAGTCCCTGGTCATGCTCCACTCCGGATGGAAAATGTCACCGTTCTCATATCTGTGCTGTGAGCAAACTGCTGATCTTTGCTCAAACCCTTGGCAAAACATCCCGTCCAGGACTGGTCCACACATAGGATGGCAAACCTCTTTGCTATCAGGCTTTGGGCAGCCAAATGATGGAAACATTTATGGTAGGTTACAGACCTGATGCAGGAACACACAGCCAGAAACTACGTAATTCAACACAGTCCTAATGCTTTTCCCAGCTTGGTGCCTTAGATTTTAACCTAGCACAAGGACGCATAGGAATCAATACTGAGCTTAGAAATCAAGTAGTGAAAAGTTAAGAAGTTTTATTCTAAACAACATATATTCAATCTTGGATCAAACATCAAATATGAAGCTTAATAATAAAGACTTTTACCTCCCTTGTTCAACATACGGACACATACAAAGCCACATATCCCATTTACTCCACATAATTTAACCCTGTTCTTTAAAAAAGAGTTCATTGGATTTACTGCTCCTGGTCAATACAGAAGCCTGAAATGACAAAGGGCCAAATGATGCAACTTAATATTAAGTCTGAGAGGTGCTTTCTATTCTATGAGATGTTGTATGCACATTTTAAAGAGTATTCTGAACAGTAAGATGTAATATGAATGGATAGACAACATTTATGTGAATAAATATTTTTATTCCTAAAGAACAAATTTTTGTAATCCCAACAAGTACCTCTCAATCCAGGGAAAGTGCCAGATTTCTGGATGGGTAGAGCAGAACCCATTTTAAGAACAGCCTAAAGGCAACAGTAAATGGAAAACCCAAGAAATGGGAGAGGTTTGCTGTGTTGGGGGGGTTCCCTTCCCCTGTTCTTTTTGTGGGACTTCTTTTTTTCATTCTGTTCTTGAAGTTGGGTTAAAATATATATATATATATATATATATATATATTTTAAAAGTGCCATCCTTTCATTCTGAGCTCATACAAACTTAATATCATTTGCCTTTAGCAGCAATCCTGCATCAGCAAAAAAGCCACATCCATTTTCTTTAGCAACTATCAGCACTACTGGCTCTTCTATAAATTCACCAGGAACATCCCTTCTTCACAACCTTCACTTCATGAGGTGGAAGCTTTTTTTGAGTAAAAAGACACGAATATCTAAAATTACCATTATCAACTGTTTAGTTAATGAAAATATATACCACATTCCAACTCTGAAACAAGAATGCAGAGTTCTGATAACAGACGTTTTTCTGCATGAAGGAATTAACAGAAAATGATCTCTGTGTTGACACTGAATCCTTTCGTCTCTATAGCTAGAGGTGGTTGCTGAAAATCAAAATAAAAAATTATGACACCCAAATGCCATTTACTCACTGAGTTTTTGAGAAACAGGACAAAGCACTGATTGCTGAAATGTTTTATCAAGCAATTTGGGGAGGGTGTGGTTCACAGCAGCCTGGAGGGGAATTAAATTTGCAATCTTCTTAAAGCAGGATTAAAGGACAAGTAGATGAGTGCAGCAGCA
Organism: Streptopelia decaocto; assembly: GCF_964273445.1. Classification (NCBI taxonomy): domain Eukaryota; kingdom Metazoa; phylum Chordata; class Aves; order Columbiformes; family Columbidae; genus Streptopelia; species Streptopelia decaocto. The sequence goes on from NC_138658.1 coordinate 66,721,280, forward strand.
CCCAACTGGAATTAAGAGATTGGAGTTCACATTGGTTTCTTTTTTGTCAAACTCTTCTTGTGTTTCCTCAGTCAAAACACTCGGGGTTATATTTTAAAACACCCAGATGAAAGCAAAGGAAACAAACATTTAAGTGACTCTAAATATGCTGTGAAGCATTAATCCTGGGGTTAAGTGCCTAACACTGGCCCCTGCTCCCTCCTTGCCTTGTGTCTATGTGTAAAATACAGTGACTAAGAGTACTTCCTGTGCTGGCCTGGAGGGTAAGGATAATATAACACGGTGATAAGTAATACGGTAATTCATATGGGGTTCAGAGAACTCCATGGGTGTGTGCTGTAATTTTACTTTAGATAAGGGGTCTGGCTTCCCCCCCCCCGCACGAAGAACTAGTGATTCATTACAGAGCCTTGTGTGGCCCTCAGAACCTTGATGGACCTTTCCACAGAAAGAATGAGAAAAAGAGCAATTGTGAAACAGTGACTCCACAACCTTTCCCCATCCAACCTTCCGACCACACTTGGCAGCAGTGAAAAGCAATTCCCTGGTCCCAGCCCTGCCTGGCTCTGCACCCCGGGGGTCCAGCCACTGGGGCAAGACGGAGCACATGTCCTCAAATGGATGGGCACCAAACCTGCCCAAGCAGCAGCTGTGTTATAAATGGATGTTCGCCAACAGCATGCTAAGTATCTAGCAGTAAAACCTGTTTTACCATATTTCTCAACTAGCAGCTTGTGTAAAAAGCCATTTCAAAAGCATTCACATGCTTTACAGTGCTTTGACACTATAACGCAATAATTTTTTCTTCCACATATCTCACAACAAAGCAGAAGATCAGAAAGATAAAGCTAAAGAAGTTTTTCCTTGAAATGTCCACATTACATAGTCTCTTGAGCCCTCCATCTCACCACGTGGAGGCTGGACTGTCCCCACGCCAGCACACATGAGCTCCCTCGCTTCCCCAGTGGGGATTTTCTGCTCTGAGTGGGTCCAGACACCCCCTCAGAAATGCTCACTGCCCTTTTCCAGATCTCTGCTGTGGCTCCTACAGCAAACCACCATTACTGCTCCTCTCTTTAGTTTCTGTACCATAAGACAGGCAATTCAGCAAATTCAATAATTCTGTATGTCAATAGGTCTCTATTTAATTGAATTCATTCACATAGTCCAAAAATACACTATAACATAGTTCAAGAATCACATTCCTTTTTGGAAATGTATACCTGCTTCTACTATTTATAAACAACAGCTTTTACAGTGCCTTTCCCTTGGCACAGAGGAAAGGATCTAATGCCTTCTCTAGCATTTCCTGTGGATCACAATCAAACCAGAAACCTATAGCTGATACAGGACAGCAGACAAACAACCTGTGCTTTACTTCTAAACACAGAGTTTATGGGACCAGAGATAGATAGGTGTTATCCAGCAGAATGTGAATATAACCATGCATAAGAGATGAAACACAGCACAAGTACCCAGCACACGGGAACTCCAGATCTCACCATCTGCTCAGTGCAAAATTCCCATCACATAAACAAGCCTAGCACAAGCTAACCTCCTGCCCTTGTTGTTAAAATAAAAGAGTTACCAACTCCAAAGGGGGTTAGTAAAAATCCCTCCTGAATTTTAGGACCCATTACTGCAGCACTGTAAAGGCTATTTTTGTATGTGTTTAGCAAGATTACAATGAGAAAGGATATAGGAACAGCACTTCAATATATCTGCATAAAGAAAATGGTATTTTTTTTCAATGCAAGCTGACAAATTCTAAAGTCAATTTAAATTACATAAAATGAGGAAAGTTAACAAACTGAGCTGTCAGCTAAGTGTCAGTATCATTATAATTTCCAAATCATAATTCATATAATTAAAAGACTATGAAGCATAATTTAGAATCAATGTTTAACCAACTTCCTCCACTCTGCTGCATTTCCACGTAAACACAGAATAATTATTCTTATGACAGTATCAGTGATTTCATTACCACAGCTGCGGATGAAAAACAAGTCAGTTCAGGTCTAGGCTCTCATCACACTGTACCTGTATCTTCAGGCATTCCCGCATTAATTCCCTTCGAGGGGTGAAGTGTCACCCGAGGCACCGCTGCTGTGTGTCCGGTGGGCAGCGAGGAGCTGATTCGGAGCTCCGGGGGAGCAGGAGCTGCGGCACCAACGTGCCGGGGGTCAGATGACTCCTGCAGCACCCACGCACAGGCGGGAGAGGAGCCAACACCTCGCTGTCATGTAAAAATAGCGTCCTGGAGAAGCCTAAATATTGTCACGTCCATGGGGCAGGCCACCGCTGGCAGGGTCCCACAGGGACCAGACGCAGGACATGGCCAGTGACGGCTGTCTGTGCATCAGGCACTGCAGAGCAATGCTGGGGACCTGGGGCAAGAGCTTAAAGAAGGAAAACCTGCAAACTGCCTGGCCACAACATTAAAAATACAGGCTGAGGTAGCTGGGAAATCCCTTTAGCCATCCATCCCCCCCTTGATCCAGGCGGTCCCTGTCCCTCCGGAGCAGGAGGGCACAGCACTGATTTCAGCAGGAGATGCTGTAAGTACATCTCTCTCCTAAAGGCAGTCAGAGAGATACCTGGCAGCCAAAAATCTCTCCCCTGATTTCTCAGATGGAGTTGGACTGCATATCACTGGAATAATAGCAATGTGTTGAGCTATTTAAAGCAATACTTGATTGCCCAGTTATCATGTGAATACTCCACAGGGATTAAAATCTGTAGCTCTTACTTGCTTTAGACTAAATTTGTACAAAAGTAGTAGCATGGTTTGTGCATTAGAAAGGGGACTGAAGGCTTGGAGAACAAACTGGTTAAACCTGGAGTAAAGTGCTGGGATAGGAATAGGATTGTAGCTCCCTTTTTCACAATGCAGATCATTTTTTTCCCTGGAGGCTTCAAAGAAGCCAAAACACTCTCCCCCCCTCCATTGTTCACCATCCTTTGTTCAGTCACTGCTTACTTGGCTACAAAGCAGCAAAGAAACAGCTTTCCCTCTGCTTCAGCAAACAGAAATTAGTCAGGGGTATAAATGTGAAAACAGGTCTCCACAGCTTCTGATGCTGCTGAGGGAAGGCTGTGGAAGTAACGCAGCTTGTGTGCACAAAACACACAGTAAGTTCACTCTGCTACACAGGTTGAAGAATCTTTGGCACTGCATCACACGAAAATCTATCAAACTGATCCAATCTGTATGTATGTTGAAGGCTGCGTCTCCATCAGCTTCAGTGGTTGATGCCAAATCATTTCACATTTCACATTTCAATGCCTTCCAACTGCAACCTAAAAACTATTTTTTAAAACTTGAAATAACACTGTCTTTGTTTGAAAAAAAAAGTCTTATTTCTATAGAATAAAGTGCAAGTTGGTGAAATTCTTCTGAATTTTTTTAAGCGTTACAAGCTCACTATGCATGAATTGTTATAAACCCTGTATAAAGAGGGGTAGAGGCTCCTTTTTTTTTTTCCCCAAAACCAAAAAGCTTCAATGCTTCAAAAACATCTATATGTAATTAAGATCAGGTTTGAAAAGATTTCATTATGAGAAGCCAGAAGCAGCTGTTGGTTTATATATCTTACAGAAATGTCCATCAGCTAAAGCAGAAATCAAGAATTTCCTGAGTTTAAGAATGTTTCCCTTTGGTTTATTACTTACAGAAAATGTCTTTACATTTTGTAATGGATACAAAATAAAACACTGTCTGTTCAGTGTTGAGTTTTGGAAACAGAACAAGCATTTCTATAAGGACAGCTGAGGAGCTCTGACTTCAGAAATCCATATAGTGAGTACACTGCTGTCCTGGGCCCCGCCAGACATGGTCCAGAACTCTAAATAAGCCCCTGGCTGACATGGTCTGAGACCCAGAGAGCAGATCTGAAGATCCCAGGTTCTGCATACTGAATAAAAACTATTAATTACTCTATCTTTAAATATTTTTGTTTATGCGCTATCTTGCAGCAACTGACTTTTGGCATTAAAACATTACAGCAGTATTTTTGTTCAATGCTCTTGTGCTGTGTCTGAGGCCAAATCCATCCTCACACTCTTTTGGACCAGTAACAGCCACCCTGGCTGAGCTCTCTAGATATTTGCAGGATTGGCCTATTTAGTTTTTCCCAGTGGCTACTTCAGCTTGGCAGAAATGCAAGAAGGCACTTTGTTAAATAGCAACACTCCGAAGGAACAAATAAATAGGCAGGAAAACTGAAAGCGCTTTCACTCTAACACAGCCTTTACCTCCGCTTGCCAGGCTTTCTCCTTTTCAAGGCTAAATGCTATATAACTTGCATTTTGACATTGTATGATCATAATGCAGTCGCATGGTATACTAATTTGTATTTACAATTCTAGGTGTAATCCCTGAGCCTCCCCTATGGTCTCACTGCTCGGCTCCAGTAAAGAAGGAAAAAAAAAAAAAAAAAAAAATCACACTTAAAGAGCTCAGAGGGTTTTGATGGTGTTGCTGTGAAACTCCAGCACCAGTCACGGGCTTCACAAGCACAAAGTACAAGACCATTGCATTTCATCAGTGTGATGGGCTGACTCAGGGAGCGTGACAAGTGACAGCAGCACAGACGAGACAGCTCAGACACCGCCTGCTGACACTGCCGCTGTAAATGATCCAGAAAGCACAACAGCTTTAACCTGATTTCTCAAATCAACACAAGCCAAACACCTGTATCTCCCCTGTTTTAAATGGAATGACAGCACATTGCCCTTGCTGTGAAAAAGGATGAGGCACTTGGCTCATCTTACAACTTCAAGTGAAGTTCTGGTAGCCACAGCAATGCCCTCGCCCACCCTCTGGTTCAGGTTTCCTTTCACCAAGGTTACATTAGCGAGGTCAGCGCCTTCACTGATGTCTTCGCAAACAGCAGCCAGACAGCTTAGCAACGAATTTAGGCCACACTGAAATGGATTAGCTGGTTGAAAACTATATCCCATAGTACCATTGGCCGTAAATGGCATTTTTAAAAGATTTCAGATCTGTTCCTGATTAACTCATGTTGTTTTCCTGTACTCGCATGTCCACACTAAAAGTGAATGTCAATAATAACTGAAGGCGATGGTGTATGGTCTAATCCTGCTCCTTTTCCCCCTGCTCACAGCAACCCCCTAGATCCATTTTGAGCTTTTTGCATAACCTGTCTTCAAAAATGTTTAGAAACAATTATTTGTTTTATAAAATATGGAAGAATGTAGATGTTTTTCTTCACTATAAAATATGAAGTACTTTCTAATCAATCATTTTTTAAAAATCAGAGCTAAAAAAATACCCAAGATTCAGGGACTTAGCAATATACTACATATATGTACCTGCTCGCTATAGCAATTCTCACGCTTCTTGGGATCTGCCCAGCCTCTCGCAGCAATCCCATCCCTGCTGGGAATGGACTTGCAGAGTCACCCAACCGTGCCCTTGGTGACCAGTCACACTCAGAAACAGCCCAGTTTTAAACTTCTGGCTCTCAAACAGCTCCATTCTCAATTCCATGCATGAGAAAACATTTCTCAACACCTGCACAGCAATGAGCTGTTTACAGGGGCATCTGTAATTGAAACACATACACAAGCAAGTCAGAGAAAAATAACAATTTGTGGGTTCTTGTAGTACAAGGCACTGAAGTATAAGACACCGACAACGCTGCATATTTATGAAGCAGGAAAACTTAAAATGTGAGAGCAGGCTGAGAATCCACTCTCAGCTCTGCATAATGGAGAGAAGCCAGCTCTGCTTGCTCCAGAGGTAACTGGGTCATGAGTCCCCTCTGCTCCCTGCTGTATCTTGGGAATAAAAAGCTTCCTTCAGCCCTGAGATTCGTGATGACAACCCCTGTCTGCTGGCCAGAAAGTCAGACGAACAAAACCAGAACTTCTCCTAATCCCAGCTCCTTTCTCCAGGTGGACCTCTCTACAGACGACCTAGATCCAGATCAGAGGGTGCGTTATCCACTTTTACTCCCCCAAATAGAATAAAAGCACCATCTAGTACTCTTCAGAAAACCATACATGTGAAATAGAGAGCAGAATCAAACATAAAGCCTGCAAAGCCTTTAACAGAGATTTTATAATGGAAAAAAATAATATATCAAACCCTAAAGTGGGTGCAACAAAATCCTTACAGGACCGAAAGAAAAAAAAAAAAACCAACACAAAAAACCCCCACAACTGTCTCATAATGAGGTGGCAGAGTACAGACACATCCAGAAAAATGGTTTGCAAAACAATACAGGTCAGAGAGTAAAGGGATATGGTCTCACCAGGAGCAAAGTGACAATGAGAGCCACAGCGATGGCACAGCAGGTCGCACACCTTCAGAAATGAACCTGCTGCACAGGGAATCTGCTGACCTTAGGAAAGTGATAGGGATGGCCAGTAACAAATGGAGTAGACATCAGATAAGAAAAGACCTGCTTAAGTGGAGGTTATAGGCTGACATGTGCCATTTAGTGCAGAAAAATAGCCATGTAATAAGGATAAGGCAAGCAATTAACAAAAGGTATTAGTTTCTAAAAGGTCAGCCACTACAAGGTACTAATCAGAGAAAAGACTTGAAAGTGTGAGAGTGAAACTTAAACCGTCTGCTGAATACCTGGCAGTAAGCTGGGAAACCAAGCAAGATCATGGATCGTAAAGGAAAGGCATCCTGGCTGCAACAGAAACAGTTCTGTAACACGAACTGCCAGGATAAAACCCAGAATCCAATCCCAGCATTTTATGGGAGGGAAATCAAAGAAGCAGAATGAGGCAATAAATGTCACCTGGGGTGGCCAAAAAACGTATGCGTTAGGCATAAACTTAGAAAAGCTAATGTATATCCTTTGAAGAGGGAAGAATTCAACTACAATACAAATTTGACATTTAGGGGATCATGAATAGTGCAAGAGAGATGACAGACATTGAAAAGACACCAAGATCATTTTCGTGTGTTTCTTCGGGGAGTAAATTAATGCATGAAGCATGTTTTTAAAGAGGAATTTTTCTGTGTGGGCTGATGCTACATGCACAAAAAGAGAGAAGGAGCACTAAATATTAATTTCAGATTGTTTTACATACAAAATTACTGTTTAGATTGTCTGGATTTCTAGTCAATGGAAATTTAGAGTGCTTAACTGGAGAATAAACGGAAGTATTAACTAAATAATTAGGCTTAAAGTATCTTCAATGCTTTGCTCTCTTCTGGAAAGTTAAACAGACTGCCATAATTCTGCAATCACAAGCTAAATATTGTTCAATATCATCAAATGATAATGTGGGTTGGGTGCTATGTAGAAAAAAAAAAGATTCATCCTGCTCTCTCCTGTGTTTTAACTGGAATCTAGAAATTTAACTTCAGAGGTGTCTTATAAAGAAAAAGAAAAAGCAACGAATGCACACAAAACTACTCAAAAAATGGAAGTTAAAAGGCCTGCAACTAGGTCTAAGGAGAGACTTCTGTGCCTGAAATGTCTTGCAAAGCTGCAAGGTTGAAACCCCCTTCCTCACACCTGCACATCCAAAGGCAGAGCAAACTGATTTTTCACTTCCCATTTCCCAGCTGTCCACAGAGGACTGGAAGGAAGCACCTTCGGCTTCCCCCCCTTTTCCATATGTAGTGAATGGTAAAGAAACTCCATGTACTGCAGCTCTACGTGCTTGTTTGGAGCTTCTATCTTTTGTCCAAGTGTGGGGTACTGACTGCTTTTACTTGATGTCACCCAGCAAATATAAGGATCCTACATTTAAAGAGTCACTTCCCTTTTTTTTTTTTTTTTTTTCCAAGAAAACATGATTACAGGTACCTTTCCAGGTCATTGGCACATTTGTTGGAGGAAACCCAGAGAGATGCTTCCCCCCAAGCCCAGGCTGCCTTGCTGCAAGGCCATGGAGCTCAGCCCATCTCTGACACATGGCACCACCAGACAGGCATGCATGGACAAACACACCTACAGAAACCACTCTTTACAAAAAAAAAAAAAAAAAAAAAGGCTATAACCTCCTAATTAGGGCAATCTGAAATCTGAAAAACTGGCAAAATTAGTTTAACCCCATTAGATCCAGCAGGGAACTGAACATTGAGTTCAACTGTAAACCTAACCCTGCGAAGTCCACCACTAACCCATGTCCCTAAGTGCCACATCTACACATCTTTTAAACACCTTCAGTGATTTAGCCACTTCCCTGGGCATCCTGTTCCAATGCCTGACAACCATTTCCATGAAGAAATGTTTCCTAATATCCAGTCTGAACCTTCCCTGGTGCAGCTTGGGGCCACTAACATTCTGTGATTTCCTCCCATCCTATCACTTGTTGCTTGGGAGAACAGACCAACACCCCCCATGCTACAACCTCCTTTCAGGCAGTTGCAGACAGCGATAAGGTCTCCCCTCAGCCTCCTTTTCTCCAGACTAAACAGACCCAGTTCCCTCAGCTGCTCCTCATCACACTTGTGCTCCAGGCCCCTCACCAGCTTTGTTGCCCTTCTCTGAACTCTCTCCAGCACCTCAACGTCTTTCTTTTAGTGAGGGGCTTAAAACTGAACACAGGATTCAAGGGGCTCGAGATGCTGCCTTGGCCCATACAGCTCTGTTCAGGTTTTCAAAGGCAAGGAGAGACACTGAACTCAAGTTCAGGATCCAGACTGTGAATCCAAAGTGCAAAGAACAAGAAACCTGTCCCAGAGGGCAAGGGGGATTTCAGACACATCCTCCTCATCAGCTCTCTGTGCACCATCCGCATGCTCCCAGCACTCAGTGTTTAGTCCTTGCTTTTAGCCCACAGTGACCATGCCAGAAAATATTTTTCTGCCTACTTTCAAATCTCATTCTCTATAAAGGGATGTAGCTGCAAAGCAGCAGGTCAGATCCAAAGCCTACTTAAGTACATTCATTTTGGTTGATGGTCACTGAGGAATTTGTCAACAACATGGAATACTCTTTTGAAAGTAAAAAAGATTTTTAAAAAAAAAGTCATCATTGGAAATCTGATGTTGTTGGACTTTACCCTGTTCGCAGTGAAGCCCACCAGTAAAACTATTATTGATCTGAGTGGAGGATTTTCAACAGCATCACTTTCTGATCTCAGTTTAGCCAAATTTCGGTCTTAGCAATTTACTCATTGCTACTAGAAAGTTCAGCCTTTCCTCTGTTTGCCTGTGGTTACAATTTCTCATCAGTAACAACTGAAATGAAATTGTGTCTCTGAGGTCACATTAATACCAAGAAACAAAGCAAAAGCTTGTTTTGTTTTGTTTTCCTTGGAATATGTCTAAATTAATTGATATTCTTCACTGGTCAGTTCCAGCACAGTTAGTACCAAATTAAAATAAAATACTGGTCTGCTACTGCTCTGCAGCTCCCTGGTTAACCAATAATCACTTCTAGCACCGCCACCAGTTACTCAAGCCACATTCCTGCCAGTCCCCTCATCTTTAGGGCACTAAGCTATAGAGAGCTGTGAACCTAGAACAAAACCCAGCATTTTGGTGCTAGTCCCCCCACAGGTCTGTAGCACTGACCAAGCTGCCCCCTGCTCGTCATCACTCTTCACGCTGATTTTTGCTCCATCTGTGTCATCGAACAGAGGACAGGAACAAGCACATTCCCTGGCTCGGAAATGAGCAAATGTTTGGAACAGGGAAAAAACAGTTTAGAAGAAATTTCCATGGCTCATTTATCTTTCCATTCCCTGGTACAAACAGAATAATAACAACAATGCCTGATTGTTATAGCAACACCAAAAAGCAAAAGCAAGATAAAATAATGTAGAAAACAATAGTTCATTTTGCTATCCAAGCCATAATACATCACCTCCAATACTAACTTTCCACTAACACTATATGAAATGGTGTTTCGAAAAGGATAACAAAAAATAATTTAAAGATCTTTCCAAAGTTTCTTTCTTTTTATGCTGTATTCTATGACGTATAAAAATATCTTAAATAATTAGGCTACCATATAAAACTGAACTCCTGGTTTATTTGCTCTACGTAATTTGGCATTAAGAGGGGATTAGCCACTGTTTTACCGCAATCATACAGTTACTTCAAATATATATATATATTGACGTAATTGAAGTACTAGTGCTAAAGTCACACTACTTTAAACAGGTGCAAATTATTTAACTTTGGTGAAGTCGTCACAGCATGAGAATTTCTTCTTAGATTCAATTACATCCATACAAATCTAATTGTGCTTCATCCCCATTAGATACATCAGAACACTGCTGCTTTTTTCACATGCAGGCTACACGATTTCTGCAGTCAATTAACTTTCAACATCGCATTTGTAGGAGAAACGTGTTAAATTCACACAAACACAACCCCAGAGCCTACAGCCACTGTGCTACTTCTCGCACAGTTCTGCAGCTCACAGTTCTACTCTTGACGGGTACATTTTTGAGCCATCTATACAACACACTTTTTCACTGAGTTTTGGGTTGTTTAATTTGCAACATATTATCTTATTCAGTGAGTCAAACTCAATATTATATTTGCCTTTTGCAGATAGGAGAAGTAGTAATATCATCAGATAAAATTGTGTATTATTTATGAAAGATATCACATACCATTTTTTCCAGGTAACACACAGAAATGCAATTCAGTGAAGGACAGATGAAAATGTGATGCCAAATCCCATGTCAGCCTCACTCCCCTAATTTCAACAAGGTTGAAACACAGACAGATGATGTTTATTGTGCCAAGGGAACAACAGTGGGATATGTGCTCTGTGTGGGCTTGTGCTAGTTCCCAACCAGCCTCTGTATCCAGGTTGCTTTTGCATGGAGACCTTAGTGTAGAGAAGTGAGGGACACTGGTGGCCAAGGTCTGGTCCCAGTGCTATGTCAGAGTGAGACTTTGGTGAGCACAAACAGGAGCTGCCACAGCCTTCACATTGCTTGTATTTACTTAATGCAACTCCCTGGAAAAGTAGAAAGAACCGCAGGCTCAGGGAGGATCTCGCCACAGTATTCCAGCAGTTAAAGGGCAACTACAAAGACAATGGAGGCTTTCTCTTCACAAGAAGCCACATGGAGAAGACAACGGGCAACAGGTACAAGTTGCACCTGGAGACGTTTCATCTTGACATAAGCATTGCCAGCCGGATGAGGGAGGTGACTGTCCCGCTCTGCTCTGGTGTGGCCTCACCTGGAGCACTGTGTGCAGGTCTGGGCAACACCAGATAAAAAAGATATTAAGATACTGGAGAGTGTCCAGAAGAGGGCTATGAAGTTGGTGAAGGATTTGGAGAGGAAGCTGTATGAGGAGCAGCTAAAGTAATTTGGCTTGTTCAGCCTGGAGGAGACTGAGGGGGGACCTCATGGTGGCTACAGCTTCCTCACAAGGGGAGGAGGAGGGGCAGGCATCAAACTCTTCTCGTTAGTGACCAATGACAGAACCCGAGGGAATGGCAGGAAGATGTGCCAGGAGAGGTTCAGGTTGGACATTAGGAAGAGATTCTTCACCCAGAGGGTGCTGGACACTGGAACAGGCTCCCCAAGGAGGTGTCATGGCCCCAAGCCTGACAGTGTTCAAGAAGAGACTGGACAACACCCTCAGATACACGGTGTGAACTGTGGGGTTGTCCTGTGCAGGGACAGGAGTTGGACTTGATGATCCTTGTGGGTCCCTTCCAACTGAGGACATTCTATTCTATGACATGAAAGTTTTTACAGTGAGAGCAATAGATCCCTCGAACAACCTCCCCAGGGATATGGTGGAGTCCCCATCGCTGGAGGTTTTCAAGATATGCTAGGGTGCTAGATAACCTCATATGGGCTCCCTTTCCCATGACAGGTTGGACCCGGCAATCTTCTGAGGTCCCTTCCAACCTGGGCTTTTCTGTGATCCTATGAATAAATGCAGCCCTGCATGATGAAAAGTGTGATTCAAAAATTCATTGCTGTTCACCAAGGGGGTAAAACTGTAAAATATGGTTGGAGGAAAGCACTGAAGAACAATTTTCAAGTCAACCCAAAAGAAAGCCAAAGAAACCATTTTGAGGCACTTTCTTAACCTAAATTGGCTTCTAGTTTCACTGGGACTGAAACTGATAAGTCCCCTCACTCCATGCAAAAAATACAATTAATCTAAAATTGTAGCCAAGGCCTGGTGAGTACCAGCCACTGTTGTAAGACCACTGGAAAAATCTGCATTTTCCTCTGTCTCAAGAGAAGCCTTTATCTCTGTCCCTAATACAGAAAAGCCTGTGAGGCTGAACATGGAGGCTGGCGTCGCACATCCCCCCAGGCAGATGTAGGTCACTCCTCCTCCATGCAGGGAAGGAAACAGGGAGTTTCATCTGGCTGCAAGCTGCTCCAATTGCCAATAATCCTACCGATTCAAGTCTTTAATAACAACCTACTGAGACGCCAATTACAAAGGATGCTATTCCTTGACCTATATCCCACTGAAGAGAGACTCAGTCTGTTGGGCCACCACAGACATGGCCATCCTGGCTGTCAGACGCAGCTGGTGACACCACCTACATGTTTTACTGCATCCCCCTCCTGCTGTATGCATGGCCCCAAGGCTGGCTGCATTCACAGCCTTCCTCCTTAACCACTTCAAGCCCCATAGGGGTTGACCACTTCTACCTATCTGGTTTTGGTCTGTGCATTGATGACTGCTGTTCAGCCAGCTGATATTATGTACAAGTGGGATAAAGCATGTATAATTTACTCACAAACACCTCTTCCCTAAACCACCTTGATGCCTCCTTTCCTCACTTTCCATACTTCTCCCAGACATCTCCCATCTCCAGTTTCATCACACTTCCCTTCCACCAGCCCTGGGGCTCCCCGTGGAGCAGGAGGAGGCAAGTCTCCCTTACTGTTTTGCAGGGTAGCAAAACACGGGAGTATTTTTTACTCTTCCCCACTGCAGACCATATACCAAAGGAGCACCGGGGCACAATGTGGCCATGCTCTACTCCCAGAGTATCACACAAAAATATTGGTTGCAACAAGAGGAAAGCCAAACTTTAGTTTAATGTGATACACAGAAAGAGCAAGTGATCCATACTTACCACAGCACATTTCCAGTGTTTATTTCTAAAACAGAACATAAGCAAAGATAATTCTCACTCCTGTCCAAATACTCATAAAGTACATGATGACTCAGATAGTAAATATCCTCTCTCTGGCATCCCATTTCTCTCTATCATTTATAGTCACAGCTCTGCTCTCACTGAATTAAAAAAGGACAATTCTGCTTTGTAACGAATGAAATCAACATCTGCTCTGGCATGACTGTTTTTTCTGCACTGCTAAGCACTATAAGTATCTGTACTTCAAAACCTTTTGTTTTTAATGGTGTTTCTGTAGGAACAGGCTTGAATTTCAAAGTTATTTTGCTTTTTTTGGGTACTCACTTAAAACACGGACATGAATGTAGCACTGAGTGAGCTACCTAAGAAAAACACAGTCTAATAAAGTTAATCTGATCAAGCTGGAAGAAGTTAATATCAATTTCATATTCAAAGCATAATAACCAGCTCCATAAAAAGACTGATGGGGTCCTCAGGGTATGAAAAATGATAGGATGCAATTGAATTATCTCAGCAATACAGTTTCTTACATAAGAGCTAGAAAAATATGTGGATAAGAGCTAAAACATTAAATAAGCAGAGAACTAGGAGCAATTCCTTAATGCAATCAAATCCTTACATTTGTAATAATTTTAGCTACAACTGTCATTATGGCTGTGCAAAATGAGACATCTTCTGGAAGTGCTTCTCTCTGGTGATTAACAAACCTGCTTACACAAGCCAGTGAGGAGTTAGGTGCTAAAAGTATAAGTCTCTAAATTAGCCATCGTGACTTGCAGAACCCTCAATTTGACCTAGCTTCCAGACTCAGTCATTCTAACAACATTTTTCATACTGTTAATCACAAATCAGTCCCATCTCTTTAAGCTAGATTACTAGTAATACCTTCCTGTATCATTAAACGTTGGAAATTCCAGCGCCATCTCAATTCTAGTCCTTCTAACACTGAGCTGAAACAGAGCTGAAAAATCAGGTCTGAATTTCAGTCTGGAAGATGGGAAAGACACGCACTTATGCCCCAAGCCATACAGTTTGCTGACTGCCATCATGTCACAGTTTCACTGTCTGGCACCACACTGACAACCCAAGGCAGACAGACTTTAACACCATGCATTGTACCACTGATTTCATAATGACAATGTTTCTAGACAGCTTTATGTTTTCAAAGAACTGTCTCCGAGGAAGACTAACATGGCATCTTTGCCAACAGCAATTGTAATCGTCAAAGGAACAAGATTTCAGTTCTTCACTCTATGAAGACATAAACTTTATACAAATACAGACGTCTGGTAAAACTTCTGTCTTCCATTGTCTGCTGTGGTGGGAGTCATCTCACCTAACTCCAGGCACCCAAAAATTCAGAAAGTAGTTGAAGTTCCCTCTATCATAAACAGACAGAAACTTCCCCCCATGAAGTCCATCACCGCCACTGTAGGCTGGCACAGAATGCCCTCTGAAATTCCTCCTTTCCACTCAATATTGGACTAGGTCAGGCTAGACACCTAACCTTGAGATATCTAAAGTCAGATGAGATAAATCCAAACCTAAGCGCACAAGTGCTGACTCTTTTTTCTGTGATTGTTTAAATTTTTTGTTGGATTGCTTCTTTACTTCCCATGTAAACCACATCTGAATCTTCTAGATCTCACTGTCACTCAGCCGCCAGCTCTCCTGATCCTCCTCATCAATGCTTTTTGTCCTCCCAGCATGGGAGCCGGGCAAACATGTGAAAATCTTACCCTTCATTAGGAGAAGAAAATTATAGCTTTCTAACTCCTCCAAATTATTCAAGAATTGTATATAATAATTTTAAACAAATATCATGTGTCGTGGAAGTTAAATTTTCTAACAATTTGGGAAGGCTGGTAGAAGTTCAGTATCAAATTTTCAATCCATTACTTCAGCAATGCACTGTATCATTTTTTTTCCTTTTTGTGCCATTTTCCTCCCTTTAAGTACCTCTACATAATTATGAACTTTTAATTGTGAATCATCCCAATTATTGGCTATTTAGTCTTTTTCTACCCTCTTTCTTTGATTTTCCTCTGCAGATGTGAATCCATTAACAGTCTTTCATATTTTTGGATGCTCATACTAGCAGAGCATATACTAATATGAACATCAACAAAGAATGAAAAAATAGCAGCACAGTATTTCATCTGGATTGAAGTCAACCAAAACGCTCCTATATATAAAGTCCAAGATCTTAGTAGATACTTATCTTGATGGGTTTGGTGGGTCACACCACTAGTTCTTTGGAGGAAGGTTCATAATTGCTTTGTATGTCTATATGATGCCAGCTTTTTTTTTTTTTTTTTTCTGAAATGCTACTGCCAATAGTAATACAAGTTTAATCAGAAGAAAGTTAGTAATTTACAAACAAAAGCACTTAGCCAGATCATTGTGTATGAAACTATGCACAAATATATTTTATTCAAAGCAAAGATATTTATAAGGGTTTAAGCATTGCTCTTGGGCAGGAATTATCTATATGTGGTACTGTATAACTAAAATGAAACATATCTGATCTCCAAGCTTTAAAATTAGGCAATGGAAGAAGAAAATCTCTTTCTGAATAAGTATTCCCACAATGTTACAAACTCTGGTTTCCAGATTCTGAGTATGCAAGTTCAGGATATAACTAAATATTAAATACATGTGCAAACTGTGTCTTTAATGTAAACTCATATCAAAACTTTACAGATTAAGTGAAAGCAACCTCTTTTAGAGGAAGGTCTGTGAAACAATAGAAAACCTCTGCATATAAACACCTGGGAATCACTGGCAAACACAGGTACCACCCTGAGGACAGAGAAGAACCAGGGGAAAGGCAAAACCCACCAATTAATAAATCCCAATGGGAAGAGAAAAGCAACAGATTCTCTGGAGTGGAGAAACAGCTGAAATGGGTGTTTCTGAATCAGGAGATTGCCTCCTGGTCTTTGGTGCTGCTATTCACAACAAAAATGGCCTTTCTTCATGTTCTTAAGTAAATGTAATTTTGCAAGGAATGCCCACATTTGTTGTCATTTCTTCCTCCTAACCAAAATAATAAAAAGTGCCTAAAATTCTAGCTAGCCATTTGCAAAAAAAAAAAGGAGCAATACTTGTGTCATTCTATGATTGCTATCTATTATCTAAAAAAAACTAAGATTTTTTTTATCAAATATTCTTTGGTCAAGATGGTTTCATGGATGCTTTCTATACACATAGTAATAATATTATCTTTATTAATAAATGCACCACTAACACAGTGCCATTCAGTACGACACATAAGAAAGCAGCAGAATCCCTGTACCTCTAGCTCGAGAACACTTTCTGCTGTGCTTTACAATTAGCTTCTATTAAGCCTCCACTTAATTTTATTTCCATTTGCAGGTCAAATCTATCACCTAATTCACGCCATCAGACCAGTTACTGACAGACTACTAGCACAGTTATACCTTTGTAGATGTAATCAACACTTATTTACAAATTGATTAGGCCAATTCCAGTTGTGAGTTCCACTCAGCAGCAGGGATGGGTACAGCAAAATTGCTGAAAATCATCTCTTTGTCCTCCAGACAGGCAGCTTATGTGCCCAATGCTATTGCACTGTAACAGCAGATTCCCCCCAAGGATCGTTCAGCAGCATGACAGATATTTCCATTTCCATATTTGGTCTGTTAATAATTATCAGAAACCAAGAAAATATAGACAATAAACTAACTATCATCATTCTGATAGCTACTGACATAGTTTTTCATTCATTGTGTATGTTTCCTTTTCAACCAGTGAGATTACATTTGTACAAAGGTAGAATTATAAAAATCACTTTAAAGTGTATTCTTTTAGTCACACAGTAAGATTTAATTATTTTACTTAAACCAGTGATCCAAAACCTTTCAAACACACTCAGACCTACTCAAAGGCTTTAATGCTTATATGCTAATCCTAAACTCTGGTATGTATCAATCCATTTATTAGCTGCATGAAGAGGTATAAACATTATTAGAAAAAGTAATAAAATAAATTTTGCTTTTATAAATTTGAAATTGCTCTGATCTTAAAAAAAAATCTCATTTTCTTCAACATATTTTACAATCATTTTACAGGCAGTTTTATACGAATGAGATTCTACTTCTCCTGTTTAGGAATTCACTATATATTTTACATTCAGTCCACAAGACACTAACAGTCCCAAGATTCAACTTTAAATCAAGACACTATCTTAAAATTGGCCTAGTTGTAGTAATGAAATATTAAATTAAAAATTAGAAGCTGAATACACTAATATACAGAAAATCTACAGAATATTGGAAATGTATTGTCTTTATTCTCAGGTCAGCTATACAACAGATTACATCTTTTAATTATCTGTCACAGAATGGGAAATAGAAGCCTTGAATCCATTCAGCTATTCAGTTTATGACCTGGAGAATTAAATCTGACCCCTTACAAAGTACATCTAAGCATCACACACACCGTGAGACACAGCTATGGTTTGTAAACAGTCACGTAACTCTCAGCTGGAATACCATTATGCTATAGAATAAATGAGTTTCCATTGAAAGTATACGTATGTCTGTATTTTTTTGGAAGTGCTGCATGACAGTCACAGAAGCGCTGCCCTGCTGTCCTGCACTAGCTTTAAATATAATTTTAATCATGCCAAAGTCCAGTTTAGCACTCCCACGTGCTATATTTAGAACCACAGAATAATTTAGGTTGGAAGGAATCTCTGGAGGTCATCTAGTCCAGCCTTCCACCCAGCACAGATCCCACTAGATCAGGTTGCTCAGGACCTTGTCCCATCCAGATCTGAAAACCTCCAAGGATGGAAGGCCACCACTTCCCTGGACAATCTGCACCAGTGCTTTATCACCTTCTTGGTGATAATCAGAACTTGCCATGTCACAAGCTGTCACCATTTACTCTTGTCCTTTGAGAAAAGTCTGGCTTCATCTTCTGTACAGCCCACCAATGGAGACATGAAGACAGGGATAATTTGCTCCCTCAGCCTCTTGAAGGACCCTGACATCCCATAGCTCCTCCTTGTACATCCAGCATTTGATCAAACAGGCAGCACACCCACGGACCTGCTCCATTTCATCCCAGGGGCAGGACCCTGGCACAACAGCAAAACAGACTTTGTGTCTAAAATCCCACCCTAACAAGAAGCTCATCACAAGTGAGGATACACACTTTAAAGCAGGGCGATTAAAGTTAGCCTTCCAATCTCATATGTAGCACCTATTGAAAAGTGACCTGGCATTCAGTGCTGCTGAACACATTTAACTCACAGCATCTTTGCCCATCTACGTTATTTGTTTGTTTGTTTGTTTTCGGTTTGTCTTCTTTTTACAAGGCCAACTTCCATCATAGTATCGTACTACACACCACAAGTAATAAAGCAAAACTCTTCTCTCTGGATCTGCCATAAGGAACGTGGAATGTCCTGGGGGATCAACATTTCTGATCTCAACTTGTAGCTTTAGACTATCGGGTTCAAAGAGAATAGAAGCTAATTTTAGGCACTCATGTATAAATGGCTAAATGAATGACATTTTTTTTCAGATATAACTGTCAGAATAAATTTCTTGTCCCATAGTGCTATCAATCACAATGAATATGCCTATTTCCATTTACACAGCCTGCCTTCAGATTTGCAGCAGCCTGGCCCCAAGTCTGACCCTGAGAATTCAGGAGAAATTTCACTACAAGCCTACAAATCCAACATTAGAAATACAATGACCTTGGTGATCCTACCACCAAAAAGTCACAGCAAAGCAGAGAATCCAAGCTGTCTTTTTAAATGCAGGCACACACCAAACAAAGAAACCAACCTGGTTTACAAAGTTACACATTTGACATTGCATTTTGCTGGAGAAGGAGCAAGTTTGTTGTGACAGTAAATACCAGTCCCACTTAACCACATACCCTGTGGGTTGCAGGAATCACTGCACAGGTATCCAGTTTCCAGACTCTACACCCTGTGCAGCTCCCGTGAAATTTAAATAAAAGATAATGCGATTAACACTGCTACTCTGGCTGCAATTTGGATTTTGGCTGACTCTGACATGGGAGCCCTTGGAGTTTTGACTGCAATATAAGCAGCATTGTTCAGTCTCGCAATTTTATCACAGCCTTGAAATACTTGAAATTTTAAATTAAGTACCATTGCTGGGAGATAAGTGATTATGCAGCATTTTTTAATTTTAATTTCTTCTAGCTGTCATAATTGCAGGAAAAGGTTAAAGGTTTTCAAGTCCCTTCATCTCTTTCATGTATGAACATAAATTCCAAATGGTAAAAAAAGAGACTCCAACTTGTATTCTGTGTTACAAATAAGATGCTATTGCTTGTGATTTCTACCTTAATTTTCTTGTGAGTGTACATGACCTAATTGATAGATCTCAGGGGTAAGCATGAGGTTTTCACTTCACTTGTACACTATCTGGTAAACTGATAAAACTGTAGTAATTTAAAAAAAATAGTATAAGGTCATTCAAAGTCCTTGAGATACACCAGAATAATTTGTTGTGGAGCAAGAACTGCAATCACATGAGTTTTGCTACGAAGCTGCCATCCCAGAGCAGGCAAAGCACTGCAGTTCCACTCACTAGCCCTAATATTACGGAACAATATTAGGGGAAAAAGATCCTCGCACTGGAATCGATATTCCTCTTGGAAACACCACAAATGTCCCCTTCATTCCACTGAATGATTTTGCTGCTGTGATGGTGGAAATAGGACAGTAGTGATGGCTGAGCATCTCCTCCTAAACCAAGGCAGGGGCCTAAAGCATCTCACCAATGTGACTGGTATCAAGGGACTCAAAACTGTCCCCAGCCTTCCACCACTTGGAGCATCAAATCCTGAGCTGCCAGATCTGTTCGTGTATTTTTGCTATGATACTTAATTTTCCAGCCCATAGGCAACTGACAGAGCAGATGTCACTGAAATGACTTAACACATTAAGCTGTTATTTGTTTAATTGCGATGTGGAAAAATGTGTCACACACCAAATAGTTCAGTATGTTAATGTACCACTGTAGCAAACTACAGCAATCCTTTATATTTTTATTTTAGACCTATTTACTTATTGATTTTATTCTAAATAATAATTTAAACCCTTCCTGCTTCCTACCTAGTTTTTTTAAATGTACTCTTAACTTCATCTTTAGTTTACTCAAGCTGAACAGACAGAGTTATAATCTCAAATAAATGTTTAATGTCCTAGCGTATTTTATCTACAATCCATTTGCATTAAACGATATAAAGCAGCTGTGAACTTTCAGAATAACGTATTTGGTTAATGCTTTGCAGCACAATAGTTCAGACATGAGGGGATCTTCGGGGGTGAACTTTAAGGTATAGTATTTTAGTATCTATAGCTCTACAAGAAAGGTGTAGCAAGCTATATTTGCAATTGTTCTGTGAGTAATATTCTCAGTAAAAATCTCCGAAATCTAAAGTATTCTAATACGAATCAAAATTTTTTGAGAACAAGTTCTTCTAACTTTGAAGTCTAAGGTAAACAGCAGCTTTTAATAATTGCAGCATGAAGTTTTATATCTCATCTCATACTAGTATGTAGCTCTTTAGGCTTCAATGGGACTATATGTGACAAGGAGGGTCTCTAGTCTTGAATTCAAAAAATTATTAGTCTCAAATATATTTAAGGAATCCATTTTAGAATATTTTTTAAAACATTATGAGCACTACAAATGGCAAATGCCAAGCCGTAAACATTAATTATGTCCAATTCAAAAGAAAGGCACAATATAAGGCCTCGTAAATTTAACTCTTTTGTGGATTTGCATCAGATGCTGTGGAGCCGTATTAGCTTGACGAACTACAAGCATGTATTAGTGAGATTAATCCTCTTGCATGTAGCTGCACTCCTTTGATAAGTCAGCATCCTTAGCATTAGGAATTCTGGTTTCTTGAGATTCTCTGGGCACACACAAGACAAATTCAACTTGCCAGCATCTTCCCCTGATGCTCTGGATGGCACATTTTGACAGGCATTCCCTGTGGCAGCTGTAGGATTCAGGGCTGGCTGCTGTTTCATCAGTGGCTTCATGTCAACAGCTCAGAAAATAACCCTCATGAATTTCTTAAAATAAACTATAAATTTGAACAAATTTTGAAATAGCCTTTTAAAAACACATAGAATCATTCCAGTTGGAAGAGACCCTCAGGATCATCAAAGCCAGCCATAACCTAACTTAACCCTAGCACTAAACCCTGTCCCTAAGAACCTCATCTAAATGCCTTTTAAACCCCTCCAGGGATGGTGACTCCACCACTTCCCTGGGCAGCCTGTTCCAGTGCCTGACAACCCTTTCTGTGAAGAATTTTTTCCTAATATGCAATCTGAACCTCCCCTGGCACAACTCGAGGCCATTTCCCCTTGTCCTATCACTTGTTACTTGGGAGAAGAGACCAACACCCTCCATGCTACAACCTCCTTTCAGGTAGTTGTACACAGTGATAAGATCTCCCCTCAGCTTCTGAAACATAGACTCCTGTGGTTCGAAGCCCAGTTAAAGTCCATTATTTTAAGATATTGAGAATTTCCTGCAAAGAAACAGCTGTCTGCATTTTGCTTTACTTCCACTCAGCTCGATGGGGGTCCAACGACCACTCCTCACCAAAGACTGCAACAACCCACTCGCATGATAGGCCCAGGCACAACTGTTGTGAGCCGCTTCTGAAGCAAAGGCCAAACAACAAGAAGGTTTCAAACAACACAGAAAGATGGAATGAGTTTGTTCAGAACTGGTGAAAGTGACAGAAGTTGAAAAATTGGAAAGTTGCCTCCATCCCCAGCTTGCCTACCCAGCTGGGAAAGGCAGGCGGGCAGCAGAGAGAAGAGCAGGGGCCTTTCCACTTTTCTGCACCTTATCTGCAACAGTGGCCTTAGGGAAATATTAACTTAAGCTTGCCTCTAGAGGAAAGAGCTGCATGTTATCTCTTTGCCACATTACACCACCTTTAAAGAGCTTTAAACAACTGGCAAGTGACAGTGGCAGCTGCTGGCAGGGCTCTGCTGGGACAGGCAGCACCGTGGGCTGCACAGATTCCTTGGTGGGGCTCACGCTGCAGCTCGGGTGCCAGTACGTGCAGCCTTCTCCTAGCATGTAAAAATAACAACTAGAAAGAAACAAAACAAAGCAAAACACACTCGACAAACCCCAAACTTCCTCCCTCCCCCCAATATTTTCCAGGGTTAGGTTCTCGTGTTTGTTTTTTTTGGGTTTGGGGGGGGTTTAATACGTTACTTGTGCAATCTTATCTGGTGGGTGACATTAGTTGCAATCTTGATTTTTTTATGATCCAATGAGAAACAAAAAGCAAGGGGGGAGAATATTTAGGCTGCCTAGGGCATGGACTTAACAGCAGGGAACTGGTTTTGTTGCAGTTGGATTTTACAAGCCCAGCTCTTCCCTCTGTTTTTCCCTCCTTAAGCTGTTAGACAAACTGAGAAACATTTTATTTTTCAGAACCTAGTGGAACAAGGCAAACAAATTACACATTCTTTTTTTACTTCTGTAGACAAAAGTCAGCCACCCATGCCAATGCCAAAACCAACTCAAAATGTATTGATTCTTATACATGTAAAGTCAGAGTGACCTAACGGATGCAACATTTATTTCAGACTTGGGCATTTCAAATCCTTTTCCTCTTGACTAATCCTACCAACAACAAGTCACAAATCTGTTCTCAGTTCCTCTCTGTGTACAAACAAATTCCCTTCTTCTGTGAGAGCTTTGCAGTCAACTGACCAAAAATATTATTAAAAAGCTAAATATACTTATAAAAATATGCTGTACCAATAGTAGGACAGTGAAATTCTACCAAAAGGAAACCCTGATATCAGAGAACATAAACGTAAAGAGTGATATATCCTATCAAAAAAAGTAAGGAGTTCCTACAAAATACAGCATAAGTTTCCTGAAGAGCTGATGTTATCTTTCAGCTGTTTATACAGTACACAAAGCCAGAGACAGCATCTGGTTCCCAGAGTTTACAAACAAGTGCAGTCAGACAAAATACCAGAATATTAATATAAAAGCTATTACCTTTCTAATTACACTATTTTATATATGAAGAGTTTTTCAATTTTTAATTGTATCATTTTTTTTTAGGGCAGAACATTTTAGGATGCTTACACAGAAGTATGCAACAAAAAGTCTAAATAAATTGATAAAAAGAGACTTCAACACTGACAGCAAGGTGCAAGGGTCATGTCAGATGCAGCAGAAGAGATTCCAGCCGAGAGAGAAAAAAGGGTGAGGCACACAGGGTGGCTTGTTCAGGGGTCAGTACAACAGCTCTCCTGGATGTGTAGCTCTTACCATCCACCACAAATCCTCCCTCCCTACTGCTCAAGTGCTATACATAGCTGTCAAGCTGAAATGCCAAAGAGCCCATGACCAATATAGGTTCTTTGGTAACTGTTAATTCTTCATAGTACCGTAATATCAATGCAGTGGAAATACTTTCCATAATTTCCCTAGAAAATTCATAGGGGCTACCTGTTAAACTTCAGTCCTTTGGCTTCCAGCAGAAGAGTCATCACCTTCCTCCCAGATGCACAGCACAGAGCCACAGAGCAGCTTAAGAGTAGGGAGTTTGCTTTAATGTGTCAGGGTTTGCCATTTACCCACTGCCAAGGTCTCTGTGAGCAACACAGCATGCACAACTCCTTAAAATACATTCACAGATTCACTTATGGAAAATAGGTTCAACTAGAGACAACAGAATTTTTTTTTATTAAACATTATTAAGCATTATTTAACCAAGCAGAGTGATTAGGACAGAAATAGATTATCAAGAGAAGTGACAGCTTCATTATTTTTTATTGTCTTGAGAGAAAACAGCTCTGCTTTTGCAAGCAACTCAGTATTGGAATTTGTGAGTGAAAACAACCAGTTACACAGAGAAGTAATAGAAGATTAGATGGTTTAGCAACTGACTTTGACCTATAACCTAGACAATGTCATAAAAATAGTTTAAACGAATAACTAGAATTAAAGATGAATTTCAGAACTGAAATTGATGAGTTTTTTGATGTCCACAGTGCTAACTGAATGCATCCATCGCTCTATTGTTTACATAATTACTGACCTTAGGAAATACATGTATGAGATCAAAATTACCAGGACCGAAGATGGGACTGCCTCCAATATACAGGTTTCCTATATTTTTAAAACATATTAAGTACCTTTATATTTAGAACAGCTCCGGGAAGCTGCCTTTTTCTAGTTCATAACAGGATGAGTAAATCAAACAAGTATCCAACCAACATTATGGCAGTTCCCGACAGCTTTAGCTTAATAGCCAGGCTTCTTCTGCCAACTCAAATTTGCAGCTCGTGCTGTTTTCTGCTTTCTAAAATCGGTGTGACTATGGCACGCTTCTAGACCTATACAGTCTTTCTGTGCTTCAGAGACAAGATGCAGAAAGCTCAGCCGAGCATTTCTTCAGAGCTGGCAGCATCACCTTAATGTGAGTCTCGTATACTTTACAGGACACAGACTGTGTTGTTCCCACAGAAAAATCAGCCTTGACCTTGGAAAAAAGCTCAGGCATGTCACAAGTTAAAATTATAGATCTAGGTGAAGAAATGTGAAATGGGTGCCTACCGCTTGAGCAGTTTTCCTGAAAATGTAGCATTTCACCTCAGTCCAGAAAGATTATTTAATCCCAAATTTTAGAAATAATGGGAGTTAAGGGTCCTCAGCACAGCCTAGGTTTCAGTCATAGGTGAAATCCAATCAATAATATAGACACAATCAAATCTACAGCTGTGTAACTGGGTAGGTAGCTCTATTAAGATACAAATAGAAGTTTGTTGTTATGCTGGTATACTGCAGATCATGAAATTCAGGCGCTTGTACCAAAAATGAGCTAAAATTCAGCATTTGAGGTGATGCACCACTTGGTACCATCCTGAAAAACATTAATGACCAAGGTGGACACAACTAACCACTGTTAGCGCTGGTTCCCAGGTCAGGATGATGGGCCCAGCTGGACATAGTCTACTGGGCCATACAAGATGTTTAATCTGAGCAAACAGGGTTATGACCTTAAATAATGACAATAAATATAGCAAACAGCAAACTGCAACATTAATGTTTATTACTAAAAGTCTTATGGTTTATAAAGAGAGAAGCTTTAAAGAAGATGCTGGAAAACTTTGGTTGTTCTCACAGCTGAGATACTTGTTATCTTAGTTTTGTACCATGAAAAGCCATCGCTATTTGAATAAAGATGTTAAAATGTTTGCGTCTAATTCCATATTAAGGCATATAAATAAATACTCTTATTCCAGAGTGATGAAACACTCTGCAGTTCACAGTGATTTCACCCATGGGTCATGGATGCTTAGCACTTTGAGAAGTCCCAGCAGTGATGGAGAAACCAGATGTTTAGCCCAAACTCTCTATCCCAGTCAAGTAGGGGCTCTGTAGCTGCACATACACAACCCACAGGAGAGGTCAGCATCTTTTAGACAACTGTACAAAAGATTTGTGGTACATAAGCCCTATTTCTCCACAGGGCTTGGAGCAGGAAAGTTTGCAAATGTTCATATGTGAAGCTGAAACTAGTTTTTCTCCAATTTTTTGAGGCAGGAATGAGCCAATGAAGCAAGGCCATGAAGACCGGTTGGTAAAGGGCCACGCAAAACATTTAAGATTAATCTGCCCATACATCTCTGTAGCAGCTCAACAGGAGCTCTGCAGCCACGTTTAGGATAGTTTCAGATACCCATAGAAAATTTTGGACTGAATAGGATGCCCAAAGGTCCAACTCACAGCAGAGAAATCTCAAAGTTAGGTAAGGTTGCTCAGGCCTTTGCCAATTAAATTCTGAAAATCTCTGAGGCTGGAGGTGTCACAGCCTCCCTGGGCACCCTCCTCCAGAGTTCAGACTCCTCAGAGTCTCATTGCAGTTTTTCTTTTCCTTACAACCAGCAGGAATTTTCCCTGCTACTCCCCCAGACTGTTGAATCTTTCCCTTTTTCCATGTACCCATGAGAGGAGCTTGGCTCCATCTTCCCTCTGCCCACCCGTGATGGGGTTAAAGACTGTGATTCAATGCCCCTTGGCCTTCCCTTCTCTATGTGGAACAGAAGCAGACCCCTCCACCTCCCCTTGCACACCCCATACTCAAGAGATACACACAGCAGCTCCTCTCACCGCACTTGCTGTACGAACCTGCCAGGATTAGGGGCTGGACTCTGCTGACCAAGCAGGTGGGAATGCTGTACAGAAGTGTCATGGAGAGGTTCAAGATGGCACACAAACCACTGCTGCTCTTTTCTCACCAATATTTACCCACTTCCCGCACTCAGGCACACTTCTGTCACCACTCCAAAGCCAAAGGCAGAGCATGGGGTTTTATTTAGCCTGAGCAGGGCAGGAACCACCAAGCACGCCGAGGCTCAGACCGCAAGCAGAAACCCTAAAACTGGCACTGTTTGAGCCTGAGCTGGAGCCAGGTTAACAGATAGCAGAACAGAGAGCATATGTGCGAGTCACAGGGGTGAGGTGTTGGAGTCGCTTGCCAGACACTCGCTACAACTCGTGGTACAGACATACGCAGCCCCAGCTGTTCCCGATTGCCTCGTACCCCAGTTATGGGATTTGGCTGCAAACCCTTTTCCATTCCTGTCATCAAAGGAAATAGTGGCAACACAGCCTGTTTCTATGGTTTCCTTTGGTCTCTGTGCCCTACACAATTAGATATGCAACCTTAAAGATCAGATCCTCTGTATCTGTGTTGCATCTAAAATCATAACCGAGTGATTACTTTAATGCTGCTGGGATTGCAAAGCCAAAAGAAACACCGGAGCAAGGCAAACCCTGCAAGACTTGACAAAGCGAACTTGTCAGCTCAACTCTATGAAAAATCCTCACTGGTCTGCTACAAAGTAAAGATCCCAGCTAAGTTTGCAATACTGCGAACAACAACAGGAAAAGAGAGGTAAAGAATTTGTAAACAGAGCAAAGTAAATGAAAGTAACCAAGATGAAAATAAAGATTAAACTGTGAAAATATTTTTCATTTCTTCTAGAGCATTCACAACATTTTAAACTTCAATATTTGCAGCAATCTGGTATTTATAAATGTACCACAAAAAGCTCTCTTGAGAGAGGTAAAAATAAGTCAAGCCAAAACTGAAGTAGTCTGTGATCAAGAACTCTCCAAATTAATCACTGCATATAAGGGTGCCTATTCATTTAGTTCCACTTAATGTTGCTGAGCAGAGAAGATCCCAGTACATACTTAGACATCAACTAGCAAACCACCTTACGCATATACTGCTGAAATCCCCTGTTATCTGTGAATCCTCAAGTCACATACCTGTGAGGGAAAGGACGTAGATGACCTATTTTCTAAAGTGACAGAAGCTCTTGCATGACACTCTCGAGCAGAACAGGTTCTGTGGCTGCTTCTGCACATGATATGCATCGAACTTTAACTCCTACTTCACCAAGGATTTCACCATATGAACAGTGTCACAGGGATTCAATTTTACTTTGTCATCCTCTGAAAGAGACTTTAAGAAACACAACTGCTGTATGCTTATTGCTCCATATTCATGCTATATCCAGTTATTTCACTCCATAAACTGGTACAGTGAGGATTTTTTGCTTCCTCCCCCTACCCCCTCCCACCTAAGCTCAAATGAACTTAGCAAAAGGGAAGAGGAAGAATGTGGGACAATCACATTTCATCCTCTTCTGAAGTATCAGAGAGTGCCCTGTGCTTGGAAGGACAGAAGAGTTACTTGAAAACTTCCAAGGAACTGGATGCTCTATTTGTTAGCAGCTGTTACACAGTAACAACCACTTTTCCACAGATCCACCATGAGAAGCAATTGCAGACTGTTATTGCTTTACGATGACAGTATTATATAAATCTAAAAATAACAGTTTCTAAAATATTTTTAAATATCACTAGTGATATATTACAATTCAGGAATGTTTATTTTTCATGGCCAAATGCATTTAGACTTCGTTTTCCTTCAACTGCAGGTCAAAAAACCTGTCCAATAGGACCAGGTGAATCTCCAAAATAGAGTTATTGATCAATTTGACTATTGCCAGTAGGAGAATGATTTGCTTCTACAGAGAACGGGAGAAAAATGGCTCCTAAAGCAGACAAATATTCACTGAAGGGAGTTTATATTCCCCTCACATTCCTTTTCTGAAATGAAAAAATAAATAACAGCGCTTCGTACAAAACAATACTCCATCTAGATTTCAGAGCACAAACATCAACTAATAAGCTGTGAAAAAAACATTCCAACATTTCAGAAGATAACAGTTAAGGATCTTGACGTACTGCTAATGGATCTTGACACAGGAAATAATCTAAATTCAGAAATATTTGTCTTAAGTTTATGTTTAAGGATGCAGACCGCGAGCTAGCAAATTGTGCAATAACCTCAAGGGCCCATCAATTTCCCTACCCGTGCAGAGCCCCAGCTCTGCTGGCTGTGTCCCCTCTCACCCGGGCACTTACCCAGCTCTGCTTCCAAAAGCCCTGAGCAACACAGCCCATTTCCACACAAATATGTTTGATTCATTATTGTGACCGCCGGGTGCTCAATTTGAGAACCCAAGGTCCTAAAGTGAGCTAATGGCACCAGCAATCCTCCAGTGAGACTGGAAATTGCAGCGGTGAGTTTGAAGTTAACAGTCAAGAAAGATGTGTTTCCATTGCTAAAAACCTGGATTTGTAAACCATAAAGGAAGAATGATTTGTCAAATTAGGCAACACTAAAATCAGGGTTTCCTCACTTCTTCTTGAAGGTTGGCCAGCCCATTGCACAGAAGAAGGTAAGAGAGGGAAAACGTTACCTCAGTAGCCATGCTTTGATTAATTTTTCAATTTTGGTTACATTTCTTAGCCCTCTATTTTTATGACAAAGCTGATTACTGGGCATTAAGTACATAAGCCATTAACATGCTGAGAAGCCAACCCAAAAGTATGCCAACTTTAATACAGTATTGAAATGGCAGTCAGATGAGTACAGATACCAGCCATGGAGGATGCTCGTTATTGTACAGATGCTGCACTACAAACAGGCAATCTGGCCAGAAACAGACCTTGCTCAGAAAGCCACATATCTGGGTTTTGTAAAGTGGAACTAGCAACCTTTCCAGAGGTCTGTGATAGCCAGGATGTCCTGCAGTCAGGAATTACCAGTTGATGCACCATCACCTGATAATCTCTTTTGACATATTTCATCCTCTCATAACTGCACTGTATGTTCTTACAATCCAAGAACATAATGCCATTTAACAGATGTCACGTACTGAGCTGAAATCCTTTTCTAAAGAATTGTAAAGAAGAATCTTCAACCAAAAGCTTAACGAATCCCAAGATATGTCTTCCTATTTTTTATAGTCTAAGAAATTACATATATTCTACGCAATTCAACTTCAAAGGAAGAAAATACCACCAGGAAATACGCGTTTTTTGTTTTTTGTTTTTTTTTTTTTTTTTTTTTTCAGAGAACCATGGCTAAAATGGCAATGGAATGAAGTAGTTCTAATTCTGTTTAACTACAAACTTGGAGAATTGTGCATTAAAAGCTTCACACATTCATTAGTTGAAGAACTCCAAAGCAAGTCAACCTCTTGCTGCTCACAGTTCATAATGCACTGCTCTCTTCTACGAGCAGTCAAAATGAAGAGCTGAAAGTAAAACACTGTATCTAATGATAAAATATACTACAGTCTGAAACAGTCATACTATTGTCTCCAGAGAGGACTTCTATCAGTGTATTTGAAAAGGAACCAAGTATCTCACAAGCAGAGCAGGACCTTGCATGACCAACCTGCATAACCTCTTTTGCAACCAGAATCACTATGTTCCTCCTTGATTTGCACTGTGACACTCCATTAGCTGTTCTCTGATCCATGCAATAAAATTTTCTTTCTCATAAAATAGTTTAAAGACTAAACAGCCATGTGAAACTGTGTCATGACATTTAATCTAATCTAAGATAATTCACCTAGCATATAATTAGCTCAGTTAATCCTTTTTTTTCCCCACTTAAATAATAGACACCATGTTACCCTAATTCTGAGAATTGATGGGAACCTAATTTTCTCAGTCTAAATTTTGTAACCTACTCTGTTCTTCTTGCTATGACTTCAAGATGACGAAGAACAGAGATATTAGACTGATAACCATGTTATAAACTCTTTGAAGTACATTTAGAATCCTAAAAGCACAGCCATGCCCTGCAAATACAGTGTAAAGGGCAGTGAATGAGTTTCAGCCAGGAGCAATGGTAAGGAAAACTGCATGTGGAAAAATCTAATTACAACATATGTAATAATGCATTTGAGCTGTGCTTACTATGCCACATGACCATACGCTTTCTAGATTTAACATTATAGCATAAGTCTGCAGTCCACTAATACATAATGATGGTTCAAACTATGTACTGTTGGGTGACTTTATATTATCTGTATCTATGTATTACAAACTAAATCATGTTTATGAAAAACACATATTTCTATACCTAAAGCCAAAACTTACAGTTAAAAAGGCAAAGCAGGGTCATAAGGTTGCCTGAAACCCCCTTGATACAGACAGCTCACGATGTGTTGCACAAGAGGGGACGCAGACTGAGTGAAGCTTTATGCAGTAATGAGCACAGCTTCACAACAGGTTACTCCATCTCGGGAGTAACAGGAAGAACAGGGATTTCTCCCAGATTACCAAACAGTGCAGCAATTGCTCAAACCTTACATGTGGCTGATTTTAATACCACATTGCACCCTGTTTTCTTTGCAGAACCAGAAACATCTTTCTGTTACAGTAAATGCCAAACTTTGAATTACAGCCTTTCCTCAGTAATTTTGGTGGGAACCTTTTAGAAACAGTAACTTTAGTTAAACTGTGACATTAAATTTGCTGTATGATACTTGCCCCCTTGATGTTAATGGAAAATTTCCATTGATTTTGCAGAGCAGATGTGGGCTCCTCACATTTAATTTATCATGAAAATTGATTGTAAATGGTTGACATAGTCCACGTAGACATGCAAAATCAAAATTTGGAAACATGAAAGCTAAACCTGTACTTAAAACCAATATTCCTAAAACTGACAGTTATACTTTCAAATGAGAGCTAAGAACTCTCAGGGTTTTTTTTTTTCCACTCTCTTTTTTTCCCAGGATGTTATTTTTATCTTGGCATTATTCATTTTTGCCATTTCATTTACACCATGTTTGGTGCAATTACTAAGACAGAATTGTGTCAAGTTTCCTCTGCACTAGACTGTTATGCACTAACTTATCTACCATGTTTATAACTTTACAACCTATTTAATTAGCATTTTAAATATTATAAAGATACAACTTTGGACTTCAATACTTCCTCTGCCAGCCTCAATTTTACTGCTACAGAATTTAAGTGTTTCACAGTATTTCATATTCTTCAGTTCAAAATTATAGACGAGTAACCGAGGACAGGATTCTGTGCTGGAGTCTGATCATCCCCAATGCAGATGTCACCACATGTGTTAACCATTTCAATTCCCTTTAGAGACAGCACACAGACTCAGGATTTCTAGCACACAATTCAGTTAACTCTGTAACGCATCGCTGCTCTCACCTGCACCTCTGGACACCTGCCTTGGCCTGTGCACCTCCCCAGGGAGGACTGGCAAGCTGGAAGTGCATGTTTCATCCACAGACTACGCGGGAATGTGGATGATCGGCACACATGGAAATATCTACATTTTCAACAGATATGAGGAAATGCCAAACTATGTTTTTAGCTGCAGCCTCTGGCAGGTGCCTGACCCCAGGTCTCACACTGTTCTAACAGGGAGCTCATTTTCTTCTTTGTTTGCACTACGTTCTCATTTGGCTTGCTGTGAGGATGTGATATGATTAAGCATGTTGACATACAGAGCCACCATGTAATTGTAGCTATTCCACGTGTCCCTGTTGTTATGGCAGAGGGTATATTTAGCAGCTACAGTTACCCTCAGAAACCAAATACACAATCAACTCAAAAAGCCTCCCCTTTTCCCCTATGTAGAACCCTGTATTTGCCTTAAAGACTGTAATATTTTGCCATCAGCTGTGCTCTGAAGTAACCACCCCCCACTGCCACACAAGGCAGATGAATGCTGAACCGCTGGAAAATACAATTCCAAGTCAGTTCTCAAATTCTGCATATATCACCAGATAAATTATTTTTCTATTGCCCTGGGCAACTGGATACCTCAGGGTGGCAATCCTAGCTAGGCCTCCGTGAAACCTCCGTGATTCTCACCTTCTTTATCACTATAATATCTCGGCCAGCAGAAAAAGCCGAGCTTTTAACCCAAATATCCCTGTCGGAAGAGCCGCCTGTTTCCACTCCCCGAGATGCGGGGCGGGAGGGGGACAGCACGGCAGCTGTGCGGCCGGGGCGAGACACCCCCGAGCGGTGCCGCGGGTACCGGCGGCAGCGAGGGGGCGACCCGGGGCGCGCCTCCCGCTGCTGCTGGGCGAGCCCATCCCGCGGGGCACCCGCCGGGCTGCGGGCGACACCCGGGGCGGGGGCGGCACGGCCAGAGCCCCCGCGCAGGGTCCCACGGCCCCAGCACCGCGGCGGCAGCCGCAGCTCCTCCCGCCCGGCAGCGCCCGCGGCTGCGGCAGCGCCAGCTCCCCTCCGAGATATGCACAGAGACACATAGACGCATTTTCTGCCTTATTTTTTTGGGGGGGTTAGCAATCTCCAGCTGGTTCCTCCCGAAGAGCAGCCGCAACGCAACGTGACGGACACCAGCGGGGCAACGGCAGCGTCCCCTTCCAAAATACACGACGAGGGGGGATTCAGCTGCCCACCCCCTGCACCCACCTACCTGTGCCGGTGCTCATGGCGCGCAGGAGGGGCCGCGCCCGCCGCCGCTCCCGCCGCCCGTCACCGCACCCCCGCGGGTGACACCATCCCCGCCCGCCGCCGCGCAGCCCGCAGCGGGGCAGCCGCGCTCCGCCCCCCCGGCAGGTGCCGCGCACCCACAGCCCCAGCTCGGAGCGGCGCGGCTCGGCGGGCACCTTGGGAAGTGTAGGCAGCTCCGCACCCGCGGACTACATTCCCCTCTGTGCGTTGCTGCGGCAGGGCGGGGGGGGGAAGGCTCCGGCCCCGCCGCTCCTGCGGGCAAGGCGGCTGCAGCCCTCCCCCTCCACCGGCAGAAACTTCCCCACCGGCTCGGCAAGACCCGCAGCCTGCTCTCACCTGCTTGCCCGCCAGCTCTCCATCCAGCCCCGCTATGCTTTGCGGGGGAGCTCTTCCTCTGCATTTTCCTGCCCTACTCGTGCTCGGTTTGTATGATGCCCGAGCGAAGCAGATTGGTGCACAGGTGCTTTAGCATGTCCCCAAAACGCCCAAGGAATGACGATGGAGATGTTTGCGTTGTTCTTCGGCGCAGCTGAGACTCCAGGCAGCGCCGCATCACACAGATGTTTGGCAGCCAGTCTAGTTATTCAGGAGGGGAAGGTAGCCCTTTCTGGAGCAGGTGAACTCTCACTAATCCTTCATATTTTAAAGTACAAGGACATCAATGTTTTATTAAAGCCAGCTTATTCAGTATTGCATCAATCTGGAAACCTACTATAGTTCTGGAAGAAATAATGTGTAAAAAACCCTCAAACATCTGTTCAAACAAACCCAGAAGAAGCCAGCCGTAGTTATATAAGCATGTTGTATTGCTCAGCTCCTCTGATGCTGACTGCAGACTGTCTTCAAGGCAGCTTGGAGTTACAGTAACAGCATGAAAAATTAGGGGTGCGAAGATTTGTTTTGCATTGACATCAGCATGCTTATTATCCTCTTTTCCATCAGGTTATCTAAAAGTTAAAACTTAAACCAGGAGTTGTAACCATAAAAACCTACACAACTTTCCCATCCTACACCAGTAATTGAAGTGAGATGAGCTCTGTAGCAGTGCCCATATGTTGTGATTTGATAGCGAATCGTGATCCTCAGCTCTGTGTAAGTTTAGCAGTACTGTACGGCTCTCATGTTGTTCAAATGATGCAAACTGAGAGCCTCTGGAGACAATCGCTGCCATTGGGAAGAATGTGGACATGCACTCAGAGCACCCATTCAGGATCAGACAATCCAACCCGGTTTCCCATTTCTGACAGTCACCAGCAGTGGATATCTGCTGAGGGGGCTTCCTGAGACAGATGTGCGTTCTTTGTAATGAAGAAACTTCCATGGATTTTCTTCCATTATCTTGTTTGGCTGTTTGAAGACAGGCTCGCTTCAAGCAACTACAGCATCCTGTGCAAGGGATTTCACAGCTGAACTATGTGTGGTGTCAAGAACCACCTGCTTTTGTTTTCAACCTGCTATTTGCTGTCTTTATCTGATGCCCACTCATTCTTGCAATAGAAGAGACAGCAAACATATCATTCCCTATTCACTTTCTCTGTGTCACTCATGAATTTATGCTGCTCTATCAGATTCCACCCTTCACTCCTACTCTACTCAGTCTCAGTCATTCCTTAAAACTGGCAACAGGTAACTTCAATACTACATTGCTGTCACTTTCTGTCATTTGTTTAGAAGTTGTACCATTGTTTAACACCATTGTTTTTTAAGCACTTTTATTTATTTACTCATTCATTATACCTGTTTTCTACCCTGCAATCTTCTACCACCCATTTTGCACTGAAAGCTCTCCTGAGCTTCCCAGCTGTACTGAAGCACAACAGCTGAGTTGCAGCTGCCCTTGTAGAACTTCATTAAGACACAGATGATAAACAAATATCCATGTATTTACAAACATACTTTCAGGACAATGATTCAGTCTGAGAATGGGCAGATACACACATCAGGGCACTGTAAGATTCAGACTCATGATAGTAACCCAAATCTCAGACAAGTAGGCAGTCATCTCTTGATTTTCATTTCTCAAAGCAATCAGCTTGTCCAGCCACTGCAAAGAAGGATGAATAGGCAGCCTCTAACCTGCCAGCACTTTGCACCATTTCTGTCATTACTGGAAATTAAATTGTAACTTGGTAATCCTGATGATCCCGCTTCTTCCTCCACATCCTCAGTGCCATCCTGCATTCTTTTAAGAGCATCATTGTTTTTTTGGAAGAGCTTAGAAAGCTCTATGCAAGGCAAAAAAGGTAACTTTTTAGTATACAATGTTTTCAAACATTTCTTCACTGTTGTTATTTGGAGAGTGTTATGGAAGAGCTTATATTGCATTTTACTGTTCCTGTGGATTGAAACCGTATGTGTATTTTGAGTACATTCACACAACTTGCTCTATTACATTAGCTGTATTGGAAAAAAAAATCTTCACTATCTCTTGAATTCCTAGCCATGCCAGTTAGCAGAAATGCACCCTCAACAAGTAAGGGCATATATCTCCATGTATCTGCCCTCAACAAGTAAGGGAATACGGCTTCATGTAAAAGAAAGAAGAGTAAGTAATTTAAATGTAAACCAAAACAGAACAATCAATATAGTGTAATTCATTAATGGATATTAGCACTACTCTTAACATTATACTGTTATATGTTGAGCATACTGCAGATTTATGGACTGACAAAATAAACATTCTTGCAGAAGCTGGTGTAGCTCAAGCAGACAGAAGTTTTTTTCCTGTATATTTAAGTGAAGTTAAACTACATTGCAAAGTATTTCCCTTTCTTCTTCTTCTTTTTTTTTTTTTTTTCCTTCTTTTATTACCTTCAGAATTCAATTGGGGTAATGCAATTGGGGTAACATTCAATTAATAATTCTGGTATTTTAAAATTTAGTTTCATAGCAAAGTTTTCACACAATATTTTGATTTAGTGCTTTTCTTGAAACAGTTCAGCTGAAGCAAGCAAAAAGTATTGTTTCTCATATTTCTGAATTTTCCAACAATGGGGAGACCATGGGCTTCCCAGCAGAATAAAATTATTACTTTTATTTGATTTTTTGTCTGCAAGTTTTTTAGATCTTTGCCAATTGAGTATGAAAGGAGTTGTATTTTAAAAGCATCGCAGTGATGGAGAGTCCAGCAAGAGGGAACTAGAACTTCTGCACTGGGAATGTAGCAGAACCTTTGCTTCTCCAGAAAACAAAACAGCCCCAAAACTTGTGAGGAAAACATCCTCAAGCCAGTTGCCAGAAGTGATTTACACGCTGATCCAGAATACAGAAGTCCACAGGTTCAATATCTGTTTAACCTGATGAAGGGAAATAAATCGGCCCTTGGCTTCATGTTCAAAGCTGACACAGTATCACAGGATATTCATGTCAAATAGCAACTTGGAGTGAAACCTGAAAGAATAATTAGTCATTTTGTGGCAGCTATGCTAGTACTTGTTCAAATCCTTCTAAAAGTGCCTTAAATGGGAAAAAAAGTCAGAAAAAACACCACATAAAATGGTTATCCTTTTGTAAATCCTGCTGTGCTTCTCTGTTTCATGCCTTTAAATTCTATTAGGTAGTCCTGAAAACTGAGCTTTAGCTCCTAAGAAACTTTTGTATTTCTTTACTTTTTAACCTGAAATGCAGTTATTAGGTTCATATTTACTCCAAGCTGCTTTCTTTTGACAACTATTATATCTTCTAAAAGACAAAAAGTAATCTTACAATTTACAGTAATTTATTTTGAATTGCTTATGTTTTAAATGACAAATTATCCCTCAAACGTGTTCCATAATTTTCTAGAAACGTCATTTTCCTATCACTTCAAAACCAGCAGTTCTTTTATATCACAGAAGACTACTAACCTGGCACGACATGCCGTCATGACCCTCTTTTGCTTTTTAGTGATTCTCTTTTGTGTGAAGAAACCTCCCTGAAAATCTGTATGTTAAAAATATTTTACTTTTTAATTTTTTAAATCAAATGTCTCTCAGGAATTCAGGGCTGGACTTTGCCTGGGTTACAGTCCTGTAATAGACCTGAAGTAGTCCACTTTTATATCTAATCCCAGATCTAAGTTATTACCTTTTTGGCACTAAAGCCACTATATCAGGGAATTACTAGTTCTGGGACAGTTGCCAAAATAAGCCACGCATGAGTTTGTAACCCGTTTGTGCTTGTGACAGTAGTTACCTCTCTATCACCTTCCTGTGATTCTCAGATTGGTGTTGACACTGATAGTAAATAAAATATGAATCAAGTCCGAAGATTCAGCAGAATAACAGGCCAGGATCTTAAAATGAAATTCTGGGTATGAAAATAAATTGCCAACTATTCACTGAGCCAGAAGTACACATGTTTATAAATAATGAATTACCGTGAAGCAGCTGTAATGAAATAATAACATAGCACTATATTGAGATGTCTGCATCACATTATCAAGATGTCTGTAACAACTTTTTTGCAAAGCTCCTCTTGACCATAGGCAGAATGTAAATATTACATCATCAGTTATAACTTAGACATCAATTACCCGTTACAAACCCAAATGCATTATGAGCAGTAGGTCAAATAAAACTCCAAGGCAAACTTTGAAAACAGAAAGAATGAAACAACATCAAAGTGAACAATGGCTGAGGATGAAAGAAACCCTTGTTACAGTGAGACAATCAAAGACTGTTCTCTCATGTCAGCAGTCAGCTTTTGGAAAGTTGGTCTGAACAAATAAATTTTAATATCGCAGACTGCTGCATATGACAGGAAGTCTAAGAGGAAATGATTAGCATCAATATGTAATTTATACACAAGAAGGATGAGCACCCAGGTTACAGCAATGAAATGTGCATCAATACAAATGCAAAGGATGGTTTGGGGAAGAGCCAAGACAAAGCATGAATAATATAAAAGTCACTACACTTCCAAAAACATTGGCAAAAAAAGGTAATTTTAATTTGAGAATGGCAGATGAGGCTTGCAGGGACTTCAGTGCAATGTTGCACAGTCTGTGTAGCCAGTGATATCAGTACTCCTGACTGTAAACATGCAAATAATGTTGTGCTTTCTGTAGTAAACAAGTGAGAACTACAATACTGTCCATTTTGTGCCTGTTGCAGAAAGGTTAACACTTATTAAGCATATTGTGATCTCTTGCAAATGTGACTCCTTGGAAGATTGCTCTTTATGTGAAGCTACAGCTTCTCACCTCAAGTACATGACATTATGATCTGTTGGTCCTGAGTCAATTTAACTCTGTTTTTGCAGTACAGGCTGGTGTATGCTGATTTCCTGTTGCTCATCCTAGATTGCATCTCTAACACTGTTCTTATGTAAAAAAAAAAAAATATATATATATATATATAATATACAGTCTTATGCTAGCAGAATTTAGACTTCTCCTGAGTGATAAAATTCTCACGTAGCACCATCTGGAAGTAAGGCTTTGCGTGGTAAGATGCATGACAGTTTAGAGAAGCTTTTGACACGCTCTGCCAGGGAACATACCTGGGCTTGCAGACATCAGTCCCTGGCAAATGCAGCTGTGACCGAAGGCTCCTGTGTGTCCCCAGCTGCAACAAAGCTGCTTTGTACTGTCAGTATTGCTTTCCAGGCTCAATGATACAAGGTGAATGTCCCAGTCTGTATGTAATGGCCTGCGCCAAGCCTATATATAACTGAAGTGTTTTAGGTGAGGTTTGTGGGTAACATGCACAGATGTCAACTAAAAAATGAGGAGGAATAGAAACATCATATTTTTTTCCAAACATGGGAAAAATAGAAAAAAATATTACTGGATATAATGAACACACATACTGTACATTTAATGGAGGGAGCCCAGAATGTATTTATGTTATATTTTTTCTTTTTAGTTGCATAGCATGCCCCTAGACATCCACAACTTACCATCATTATTATCTGTGCTGGCAAGTAGAAGTATATTTCACTTAATCAAAAGTCCATAAATGGAATTGCAAGATGGCTCAAAGGCCAACATTTAAATTGGAAGTATCTAGAGTTTTGACAATTTTCAGATCCAGATTGGCAAAAGCTCCGTTGCGCCTCAGACCTTCTCTATTAAATAGAAAATCATTCCTCATGTTTCTCAAGACTGTTGATTACACTGTATCTTTTAAGGACTTTGTTCTTCTTCTAAGAAATATTGCGTCGAGCATGCCAAGGCTGGATACTGACGAAGCAGAAAATGTTGTGCTAGTTACGTTTATTACCATCTCTTTGTATACTTAGCTGTGGTGTCTGCAGCCAAGTGCTCTAAAAAGACACATGTAAGAGGAAAGACGTTACCAGAAGTTGTAATTTTGATCTACAGATAAAGCTGCAAAAAAATGGGCACGATTTCGCACACGTGAGCCCTTCTTCAGGTCTCAACTAGAGGGCAGCAGTAATTTGGAAAAATCCCAGTCACTTTTTTAGTTTTACACAGATGCAGATTTCTACAGTCGAAGTCAAAATTATCAAGATAGGATTTTCTATACTGTAGACATTTTGGTGGCTGGAGATGTTAATCCCAAACTATAAGAAGACAGTATTTTGGGCTGCCTTGATCGAAGGGAAAACCCTCACATGGCAATCCTACCGCTAACATTCGTTCCATTTTACACAAGAGCTACTGATACTAAATTGTGTTGTACCTCATGAATGTCATGAAGATTATAGCATGATAAATCACAGCTCTACAGTCGTTTCTAGCCTGGTGGCTATCTATCATTTTGGGTCCTCCAGGTGTTCCTTCAGGCATGTTCCTCCACAGAGCATCGGAAGAGGCAAAAGTGAGACTTTCTTTCCACTGAACCCATATTGAAATCTCTTTTCCTCCACTTTGAATGCCTAAATAACTCAAAATATACTTCTTCAATACCAAAAATAGCTCAGAAGATATCTGTATTCCATGTATGTTCAAACTCCCATAAATAAAGCTCCCTCGCCCTGCATTTTCCAGCACTAAGCACAACGACCAAGCAGATGGGTAAAATTTCAGTACTGCAAAATCCGTGTTTCAGTGTACAGCTAAGGACTGTAAATGCTTTCCTGTTGAAAGTCTTTTTATCCACCCCCCCCCCCCCAGAAAAGAGCATGCATGTTTTTATAGAAATATAAAACTCTATTTCAAATAGTATACATTTATGCAAATCCTTAGAAGTGACAAGGAATTGAAGCAAAGCTAAATATTCATTGCTGCTTCTTTTCTCCCTTCTTTTTTTAAAATTGTGAAGCCATGGCTTTCTACTCCAGTTCTCACATTAAACAGTTTCAGATATACTGACATAGTTTTCTCTGGTTTTAAAGCTTCTATGAAAACTGTGACAGAGATCTTACTCATGAAAAAACCTTGATTAGTGCCCTTTTCTGAATGTCTAATGAGGAAAACAAGAGATTTCTCAGAAGGAAAAGAGATAACAAATTAATTTGAACAACAAAATATATAATCTCAAATAACACCTCATTACATAAGCATTTCCTGGCTAGCTATAAGAAGGTTAAAAATCTTTCCTTAAGAATAAACTCTTATTTCTATCGGCAGTCTTCAAGCAGCTGGAAACAGTTAACCATTGATGAAAAATCAGTTCACCTGATTATAAAAGGAAGAACCCATTTTCTTTTAAATCATCTGTAATGCTATAAAAGGTAGGTTTTTAGTCTAAGAAGAGTAAAAAGTAATTTCTTTTTCAAAAAGTGGGGATTCCATGGGAATTTAAGTATAAGTTGAATTGTGTGTAGACTTTTTTTTTCCCCTTTTAATAGTTGGAAGTTTGTGTGAAACCACTATTGTTGCTTTCCTATCAACATGTGTTACTTATATTTTTCAGGCTTTTTCAAATGATTTATAGGCCTTGTTTGCCTTGTGGTTTGTTAATCCCAGTATATATCAGAAGATATAAGGAAATCATATTCAATTTCAACTTGAAAAGTTAATTATAGAGAAAGCTCATTCACTATACTGGAGTTTGTGAATACAATCCCTCCAAATGTTTTTGGTTTGGGGTCATGGAGAAGTAGAAGCTTTCTGTTCCATGTGCAACACAAAAGCTTCAGCCTAATTAAGGAGGTTGTTATCCCTGTGGGGCAGAAAATAAATCCTGGTGACTCAGAGAGTAAAGGAAGGTGATGATTAATCTTCTAAGTGGTAAGTGCTAATTATCAATTTTTATTCTGAGCTGATGAAACTGTTTTAGAAGGTTTCTCTTCCTCTAATATATGGAGGTCTATGGTCCATGTCATGGCTGAGACAGAACAAGGAATCCTATCACAGCCTTTTTGCCTGCTGGGGTTTGGATATGAGCCCAAATCATTTCCTTGGTAGGAACTTGTTGGGGTTTTGGTCCATGGTCAAAAATATCCTGAAGTGAGTAACAGTGGCTCTTGGGAGCCGCTAAACTTAGGAGAAAGCTTTGTCAGGTGTGCATCATGTTATGGCTTGTGCTGAGGAATAACAAGCTCAGTAACATCTATTATTAACATTTGGTAATTGTAAGTAAACTTGGCTATTATTTAGCAAGCTGGGTAAATAGCTTAGGAACAGTTTAAGCAGTGTAACAGCTGGATGTTTTGACTCAGCATTTTCCTGCAGACTGCAAGGCGACAGCATTTCCGTACAGATGGATAGCAGCATATTTTTCTTTTCATGTTTTCTGTTTTTCCTTTCTGAACCAGGCTGTAGAGTTGGGGTGATGTTTTTTTCAAAACTTGGAGGAAGTAAAGCTATCTGGGTTCCAACTGGGGGGATGGAAAGATGACCAGACTCCCTGAGAAAACACTTTAACTCTTTAGCTAACCCTATATGCAGTTACTGTGGAGAGTTAACATGCTAATCAAAAGGAAACATATGGCTAAACCTTTTTTGTGGAAGTTCTGTGTACCCATAGTGTGAGAATGATAACACAACTAATATCCATGCATGCTGCTAATCCTGCTAAAATTAACACATTTGGGTAAGTTTGTGAAGTAAAAGGTTGCTACTGTAAGTTCACAATTCAAACTGAGTAGATTTTGCATCTAGGGGCTCAACTGATACTTCTCTGTGAACTTAGTGGTTTAGATTTCGTAACTTTATATATGTATATTTTTTAGAGTGAATACACCTCAGTCACTGGATGAAATAGGAACCAACAGAGACTCATGTAGCTAAGAAAGCGGTATCTTCTGTAATGTCAAGCTTGTCATGACAGCTGTAAATAGTGAAGAATGCTGATTTGAGCGAAACATAGTAGAAGAGGATCTTTTTCAGCAAGGGGAAATAAGCTTTGTGACATTTGCTGGACTTAAGATGAAAGAGATCAGACAGGGATATAAGAAAACAGGTAGGAAGACCCCTTCTTGTCTAAATCTGATATTTGCTAATGGTTACCAGTAAATAGCCAAATGAGTTACATTTCAATGTGATTACGTGTTAAAGTTAGTCCCTTTGGCAGTAGACTATTCTTTCATGGGTGTGCCCCCAGCTGTGATGGAATAATAGTTATATTGGAAGATACAACTTAGCCTTAGTATTAAAATGTGTTGGTTTTCCTAACACAAGCTGCTGTAGTGAGAAGCGGTCAGACAAACAGGCAGCTGCAGAAGGGCAGACAAACAGGATGATGAAAAGCAATGCCAGAGAGAGACAATTGGAGGAAGTGTCTTGTTTCAACACTCAATGTCCTCCTCAGCCGACTGGCAGCTTCTTTTTAATAATCCTGAAAAGATCAGGGACAACCAAACATAAACAGGGCCACCAGGTCTTCACGTAATTTTAATAGTTAAGGAATTAGTATTCTCAATCCTATTTTTTAGCATAGGAAAGCTAAACAGGTAGCACAATTTCTAGTGATTAAAATGTAGTATAAAGGATACAATTACTAAAACGGAAGCCACTGTGCTGCTTTTGTGTTTTGCCTGTTTGTTACAATATACTGGTCTCTGGAGTTATTTCATGAGAGCAGCTGTTCCTGTTTTCAATAGTTATTCATTTACATTTCTGTAACGCAGATTGGTACTGTTTTAATAAGACAACAGGAAGGTCAGGGCCAACTTCTGGTGTCATTATCCTGAAACTGAAAACTTTATTTTCTTTGTTTCCACTTAAACTGCACATCTATAGACACCCCCAAGAACCAAAGTACCATGCATGATGTAATGAAACACACTTCGGAGTAAAATCATAGAGGATAGATGAAGCCGATATTGAAAAGGGGTTAAGGAGCTTGGAGTTAGTTCAGTTGGTGCTACTTTGTCACTTGCTTCATTAATCAAGTTCCTTCTCTAAAATAAAAATGATGGGGTTTTGTTTGTTTGTTTTTGTTTGTGTGGGTTTTGGTTTTGTTTTTTAGATTTTTGAGGACACAGTGCTCAGTGTTAGATTCTGCAATGATTTGGCCATAGCAAGAGATATTAGAAGACTGGTATTCATTTGGAAGTGTATGAAACCTATAGGGTTAGATGATGGAGGGGGTTGGTGTGTTTGTGTGTATGCGTTTGGCTGGGTTTTTTAAATTTTTTTTTTTACTACCTTGAGTACTTATAAAAGAGGTGATAGAAATAGAAGTGAAGAATTGTGGTTACAAAATGTAACCAAATATCATCCTTAAACATACAAATTAAATAAATGAGATGAAAAGTTTTAGACACTTCTGAAACTCATGTCACCACTTTACAAACTGATTAATTTTCTGTAAGTGTTGTACTTTGTGATATGGGCATGGCTACATAAATTAATTAAACCTGAAGCAGCATGCTTTGTATACTGCATTATAGTGCAATATCAAATTCATTCCAGTGGGAGAGAAGCCTTGTGGGATGATTAGTTGGTTGTTACTTATACAATTACTTGAATACCTTCCAACTTCATAATTTCTGGAAAGATGGAGAGTTCCCAAGCATACTGCTGGAACAGATTGGCAGATCTGTGTGAAGTAGAATTTATTATTCATGTTAACCTGGTGTGACAGGATGCAGTG
The DNA here is from genome assembly GCF_964273445.1 of Streptopelia decaocto. Taxonomy (NCBI): domain Eukaryota; kingdom Metazoa; phylum Chordata; class Aves; order Columbiformes; family Columbidae; genus Streptopelia; species Streptopelia decaocto. Next base: position 66,765,167 of record NC_138658.1, read on the forward strand.
AGGTAAATTAGTATGATTTGTAATTAATACCTAGCTTATAAAGCCTAAAAGCAACTTAAGTGCATGTTCTTTGAGACAGGTTAGCAGGAGCTATAACTAAGGTCTTAAAGGCATCTGAATGGTCACTTTTTCTACTTGCCCTGGCAAGATCTATGGGAGGGCAGCAGTGCTGCATGGGATAACCTGTCACCACAAACCATGTTCTCCAGGTGCTGTCCAGTCCCACAAGCTCTGACTGTTTGTGTCTCAGGACAACACTCCCCCAACCAACACAACTGGGCAGTGGGGATTTTTCTGACTAGATTTTATCTGAGATAATAGATGTACGGTTGTTGGCCAGACACTGAATATTTGTTCTCACGTAGTGCTCGCTGCAATGCAGCAATGGCATGCAGGGTACTTAGTGCTTAGTTATAAGATGTGTAACATTGCTGCAACTATCTGTATATGACATTTTCCATGTGTTAGGAAGGAAGAGAATGTAAAAACAGCTCAAAGTGTGGGGGCAAAAAGCAGATTTGAAATAGCATGGATTATTTTCAGTTTCTCTCATCCTTGCCTTTGTGGGTCATTTAGGATGCGGCATATGGATTAGTGATGAAGTCTTGTGATACAGAAGATAAGCCCTGCAGGTACTCCACAACAGGCTTGCTTAACTCCCAAACTGATATTTAATACTGCATGGCTGCATAGTGCATGATAGATCTGCAAAGCTCTGCACTTCTGCAACTTACACCCAAGCATATCGGAGCGAATTCACCATTGAACAATTCTTCTTCAGGCTTTCTGTAGCTGGAATGATAGGAAGAAATCTAATTCTATGATTGGAAGCAAAGCGTGGTACTCCATCAAAAGGACAATTTGTTACTTTGAACAATGCTCACTTAGCACAATGGCCTGGATGTGTCCCACGGAGCCTTTTAGCCACTAATACAAGATGCCAACATGAATTATTGCTTTGAAAAGCAGGAGTGTGTGAATCAACCTGCCAGCACACTTGATACATTTATGCTTTGCATAATGAACTTCAATGGCTTAACTCCATGCTCATGGATGTTTGTTTAACAACAAAAAAAAAGTTTTTGAATTAACAGTATTGGTTAATAGACAACTTTCTGTACTTGCCACATCCCAGCCAGGCTGTGCAATCAACAGGAAAGATAAGAAGGTCAAACAGGAAGAGCTGTGCTGGAGTCAGTTTGAGCAGAGCTGAGGAAGGCACGATCTGGCTGCTCTGCACCAGCACGTTATAGCAAACCAGACTTGGAAGCGGAAGGTAGGAGAAACTCCTGTGCTCGGTATCTGTGTGTTCGTCTTTCACTCTATTTTAGGTCTGGTATTTGACTGTAGCTTTATTGTCAACATGTAAGAATTGCAGCCAGTTAAACAGTGGTAGTTTCAGTTGTGTTCAATGCTTTGGTGTGCCAATAATGAAATGACTGGAAAATATCTCTAAGCATGATCTGCTGTGGCTATGAGAACACGCTGGGAGTTCCTGTGCTGTGCTCTGGTCTCTTTTCTAGGTGCTGTTGTGTGAGCTGAGCTGCTGTTCAGTAACAAATATTCCTCATACTTTATTCCTCTGCATTACCTGTCACAGACCAAACTCTGTCAAATCTAGAACTCAAAATGAAGTATTGAGATTCACAGATGCCTTTTATAGTTTTTTAACAGTGACCTGATTTATTATTTTTTTAAAGCACCTCTAAAGTTTAAGCTTATTTTTAATCAGCTATGAAATTGTAGATTTTTATCTACAATTTTCTGTATCTAAAGTTGGAGATTTTGGACTTACGGTGTTTTCAGAGCTGGACTGAGGGTGGAAAGTATATTTTGGTGCTACTGAGGTATGAAAAAACTTAATCGTAAGAGAGGATTATAACTTCTAAAGGAATCTATTGCATCTTTGAAGTTTGTTAGGGCTTTCTTGTTTGTAGACCAACCGTGAACAATGATACCACTTGCAACATAGTTTACCGAGAATTGCTAACTAACCTAAAATTACTTCAGTGATAAAGGAGTCAGTCTTCTGTTTTTTTGGAGTGTACTCAGATTCCTAAGTCTGTTTACCCTGATAACAATTTGCTTTACTTTTCTGTGTAATACATAGCAGCACTGGAGGAAAAGTGTTAAGTGTTGCCTATGCAGTACATAAAATGGATTTTTTGTTGTTGTTTGTTTTTTTTTTTTTTAATTCATGTCTGTGACTGAATTTCATAGACGTCAGGGCTGTGTTTTACTCTCTCTGAGGACAAAGTTTATAATTAGCTTTGCTGTAAGATGTTTGTAGACTAATACAGAAGATGTGACCCAAATGTGAGTTGAAACTGGGGAGAAGGAATAATAAAATAACTACTTTAGTATCAGTTTGGGAAGATGACTTAGATTAACTTCTGGCAGTATAGTTGCAAGACTGAGGTGGGATGTACAGGTGATGGAGCAGAGCAGAAGATCAAGGGCCTGGACACAGTCAAATGTCCTATAAATGAAGACAGTGAAGGCTTCACTAGCGGTCTTGTTTGATTTGGAGCCCTGAAAGAGCACAACACACTGCATTAAATGGGTAAATATTTTGGGGCTACCAGAGGTCTGTTCTGGGTACAACAGTAGTGATTAGAAGAGTGTGGAGACTTAAGATTTAGAGTTGCCCCTGCTTCCCCAGGGGCTCAGATGAGACAAGGAGAGAAACACACAGTAGTTGGTGACTTTTGTAACCTTGGACCATCCAGGTTTTCAGTATGTGTGAATAATACTCTTGGGGTAAATTACAGAATCACAGAATGTTAGGGTTCGGAAGGGACCTCGAAAGATCATCTAGTCCAATCCCTCCACTGGAGCAGGAACACCCAGATGAGGTTACACAGGAAGGCATCCAGGTGGGTTCTGAATGTCTCTAGAGAAGGAGACTCCACAGCCTCCCTGGGCAGCCTGTTCCAGCGTCTGTCATCCTCACTGAGAAGTTTCTAATTCAACTTTACATTCACCTCTGTACTCTTTGGCTATTTCTCCAGCACTATAGCACTCCTGTACAACTGTAAATAATCTTTGTCTTCATTTCCATCTCTGTAAAACTAGAATAATTATAGTTGCCACCAGAAACTCGAAGCTATTCATTAGTAAGTTGCCCTGAGCCTCTGAGACGGAAGATGAATGAAAGAAATACTGTATTGCATGCGGGTCTAGGGCAACTGGTTCATACAACCCATTTCTACACAATGTGTCATATTCTCAGAAATACACCTTTAAAGACAGAGACAGAACCTGTTCAGTGGATGTTTTTATTATTATTTTTTTTCTTCAACCCACTTCAATGGGAAGGAGTTAGTGGTGAGGAAGTGTTCCGGTCATCTACAACCCCTCCTAAAACAGCAACAAAAGGTGGGGAATCAGGGGGAGATTGATGGGAACCCTCAACATGGATAGTTGAGGAAATGGAAAGTGTCAAGCTATGTGCTTTGTTTTTTTTTCCCCTGGTTAGCTGTGTTTTGAAAACAGATACAAGCATTCAATGAAAAGGAAGCAGCAACAGAGGGGAAAGCATGATAATGGAAATATTCTGTTTAATTTCCAACAGGAAAAACATGTTGTGTTTCCACCTCATGTTCACCAGCTGTTGAATACAGCCTGCCATGCCCTGTGAGAAGGCAAGGGGAAGTTTGAGTGACTTTCTGAGCCTTATAAGCCTGGACAGGTTCTACCAAGGGCTCTGTGTGGGGCAGTGTGTCCAGTGAGCTCAGATGGAATGATGACACCAGTGAACCCAGTAGCACTTCTATAGGTGTGCTGAGCTGACCAGCAGCTGCCTCTCTCCCCTCGCTGCTCATCCCCTGTGAGTGCCTGTCCTAGAAAGTGAGGGGAGTGCCGCCTCTTGCCCGGTGGCTTTGGAACAGAGGTTGGCTCTGGGTTTGGAAAAATGGAAAGATCATTATGTTTTATGGCCGATGTTCTGCAATAAATATGAACTCGTTGGTCAAGCCTCAAAGAGCATGAGACAATTATTTTGTCGAAATTATAAGTAAACTGCTTTGTCGGTGAACTTAACTAGTTCTTATGATCTACATTTAGAGAGGGCAAACTTCCTTTAGAAGGTGAGTGTTAGATCTTAAATACAAGATGAAGAAATGGATTAGTTACTATCAACAAATGGCTATTTGCTAGTAAGTATAATGGTAAGTTAACATTACAGGATCGTGAAAAATGTCTAATGATAAGAGTGACCCAAGCACTGAAGTGTAATATTTTCTGAATCTTTTTTATAGTGGATGAATGTTTTTCTCTGGTTTGCCTTCTGAAACTGTTTTAATTTGTACTGGAACAGTTTAATAATTGATGAGATGGCATCACCATAGTAAGTATGGTGACTATATCATGGCATTTCTTTTGTGTTACAGTTTTGCACCTTGGGGTACTGATGTGATAGTCAAAGGTGAATAGTAAAAGAACAGAGATGTGGTGCAAAGTTCTATGAAATCTTTGTGACTTGAGACCTAATTTGTATTACTTAGGATACATTTAATGTTAAATAAACATTCAAAAGGGCCTGGGTAGACTAGGTGCCTATGTACAGAAAAGTTATTTATTGTCTTGTCCTCAGTGCCTATATAGAGCCTCATTAGTTGACATCTGATAGTGAAGGCAAACATTAAGATGGAAAAGGAATCTGTAGAGTAGAGCATGACTGTTAAAAATGTTTCTGAGATTTCAATTTTCATCCTGTGTATCTTGGAAGAGCCAAGACAGAACATTGATAAGAACATATCATTTTTTTGCTTTCACTCATTCTGTGTTTTTGTTTTGTGTTGTTTTTTCCTTCCCTTGGCTTAAGCTCTGGGATGCTCTGACAACCCTCTTAAACTGATCGTATCCATTTTGATTTATCCAGATGTCTTACTTGCTTTTGCAGCACCAAGCTTTATAGGTTCATTCACAACCCTGTTTACATATGTTACCCTTACCAACATGCACCGATGCAGAAGACATGAAAAGTTAATATCTTTTCTCCAACTCAACTGAATTCAAAGAATTGAAGTCATGGTATATTTATCTTCCTAAATTTTGTTGAGGATGATATTTCTACTTGTAGATACGAGCTGACAGAAAAAATTAATATTCTGAACAGTAAATTTCATTTCTGGGATTAAGGATAATCCTCATCTGAATATAACTGGCTTTGGATTCATAGAACATTGTAATTCAAACAACCACATTTGGAATTAAATTATCCTTACTATCACAATATTTGTCTTCATCAACAAGAGATGCCAGTATTTACAAAAGATATGGAAGAGAGTGTTTAATTCTTAAGAGCAAAAATTACAATGCATTACATATAATCCTGGTACAGTACTGAAAACAATGGTGTTAGCTACTGTCATTACATTAAGGTAAAGGTCAGCTATGTAAATGGAAAAGCATATCTCTAGCTAAGTGAGTTTGGTCTCTGGCAGGCCTGTATTTTTAATCATTTATAACTAGGTCATCAAGTCTGATAGGCAGTTTTTCAGGGACGTTAGCAAGAGAAATTGGGATCTGAAGTCAGAAATAAAATGTTAATTAAATGTTAGTAAAAATACTTTTCTTCTGAGAAAAGGCATCAAAATCACTTGTATAGCTTTTTCTGGGATGATTTTGGGTGTTACATAAGAGTTCCTCTGAAAGAAGTCCAAAGCAAATGCTTTAATGTGTATTACAATTAAAAATAACTCCTGCAGGAGAGGGATGGCTCTTGAATATGCGCACGTAGTCTGACATTTTCTAAAAATATATTATTGATTGTTTTTATTTTTCTTCCCGCCTGCCTCAGGTTACTGATAATGTCAATTGTGTCCTTGTGAGGAACTGCAAGTTATGGAGAGTTTGGTGGTGGGAGGCAGCACATCCGTGCTCAGCGCTGACACCATCGTCCCGTGTCCAGAGGGAAAGCAAGATGGGAACCTGGAGAGCAAAGGAATGGAACAGGGAAGGTGGGGGTCTGGCTGGAATTGTGTGGAGGCCAGTGCTGCCACCAGCACTAACAGCGATGGAGTCAGGATGGACATGTTGCAAGAACAAATGGGTAAGACCTTGATCAATATATCCTAGTCACTTGTCTCTTGATTTTTCTTCGCATTTAAGTTACTGTGTTCTTTAAACGTTGCTTGCTGTGCACTTGCAGAGAACTGTTATCTATATTTTCAGTTTTTTAAAATACACCTACAACTGTTAAATGCAACAAAGCAAACAGCTTTGTTTCCTCCATGGCAATGCTGCACTGATGGGACTATTAAACAATACATTGAAATCCACTTTAGGCAGAGAAACAGATGACCTATTGGCTAAAATAAACTGAGATGAAAATTAGCAAAAACCAAGAGCCAGAATACTGATACATAAATTCTTCATCTAGCACTTTTTTGCTATTATCTCTAAGATTCAGAAGCAAAGATGAGTGAGACTGCATATTTTTATAAAACATTTAGATTTCTGGTTTTCATCAGAAGATGTAATACCATATTTATTTTTCTGCAAATGAAAACATGCTTCATGCAGTAAAGATATACAAGTCAGGAACACTTTTGGGGTGGAAGGATGGAGTGCTATATGTGGCTGTGTCTCAAAACCAGTGGCTGGACTTACTTTATAGTAGGCATGAGAGCTTTCTGAATGTGAAAATACTTCAAGCAATCATGAAAAAATTATTTCATTTTAAATTATATGTCCCATGGCTTAGACAATGTCTTTCTGTTCACAACTGCAACTCTGTTGACATCAAAGAACGTGGGGTATGAGCATCCCAGGGCAGTATAAAGTTTCTCTTCAGCTTGCCAAGAAGTCAGTCATCCCATTAATTAAGAATGGGTTTTGGAGTTCATGTTAAGTCTTTGAATCTAATTATAGCACTTTAAACAGTCTGTGTTTAAAAGGCATTTACAGTAACTCTTGCTCAAATTTAATAGCAAACTATTATTTGTAATTAAACTTTTATGAGTAATAATGCTTGCTCATAGTTATTCCTTTCTCCTAAAAGTCATAGGAATTAGGTTATTTTACTTTCCTGATATTCATGTCTTGGTAAATACCTTTCGAGTCAAATTCATCTTTCAAGTCAAATTCATATCAGATCAAGTCATATTCATATTGTTGGGAACTCAAATTTATAATGTTCCTTAAATACAGTCAGTCTATGCTGCAGTGAGCTTACTTTCTAATTTCTGTTTAAAAAAACAAATATCATTATGTTCAGATTAAACAAACAAACAACACCAAAAACCAAACCAACAAACAAACAGACAAAACAAACAAACAAAAAACCCAACCCTGTCAAACACCCAGCCAAAACCCAACAAAAAAATGCTTGGGAACTGAAATTTCTAATTCTAGTATAAACTAAAAATTGGCCTTAAAGATTTTTTTTTTTTTTTTTTTTTACTGCTTACTGACTTTTTTCTGAAGTAAGCGAATTCTGTGTTTATGGATCTTTATTTGTGTGACTTTTTTCATGTCACATCAACAGATGCATTTGAAGGAAGATACAGAAGACTTAGGAATTACTGCATAATACTGGAGTACAAGTTTTTTCTTAAAAGCAGAAGTGCAGAGGAAAATGTCTTAGGGTACATGAAAATTGACTGAGAAGTTTTCTTTCAGAAATTAAAGATCTATTTCTCCCACTTTTATTCTTAGATATATCAAGCCTTGTCTTGACTGATTTTTGCCAAGGGAACCTTGAGAAAATGGAATTGGTTGGAGTGGGTGTTTCTTCAGCATGAAAATGCATAATTTCCAGAAGAACTGGAAGAAATATGGGGAAAAAAAAAGACCATTATTAACATAAAAGATGCTTACTTTGTGTTGTTTTTCAAAATCTTCAAATCCTTTGTTTCTATGTTACCCTCTCTCAAGTATTAAGCTTGAATAAGAGAAGGAATTGTTTGTAGTACCATGAATTAATTGGTACAAGGTACCCATATCATTGCTGGTTTATACCACTGAAGCTTCAGTGGAGGCCACTTTTTAGTATAGGTGCAAGGGAAGAGAAAACAAGGGTCACTTGCTCCATCCCTGCTGAGGCTTCAATTTCCCAAGAGGCCCTTTTCACCAATTCTCCATGATCTTGAAGTTTCACATAAAAAATGATGGAAGATATCTGTCCTACCAGGGATAAAGTTAAATGATCAAATACTTTTTGTGGGTTTGGGGAAAAAATAGTGATTTTCTTTGAGTAAGTATCATATGGATCAAATGCTTTGGAAGTGTGGGGTGTCTTTTTTTTTTTTTTCTCCAATGTGATTTATATGGACTTACAAAATGCACTTAACTGTTCCTTTAATTTCTCATTATAGAGTGTTCTCAAAGTGAAAAATGCATGGACGTCTGTTCAAGGACCCTTCCCAGTCAAGCAGAGAATTTTCCAACTGGTAAGACACTTTCTTCCATCATATCTTATAAATATAATGATTCTCTCATTGTTTATTGTTTTTGAGACACCTACATCAACAACATTTACAGTCACAACTTTACAACATACTTCTTGGTAGCTGTGAAGTGTTTGACTTCTATGTAAGTTTTGTTGAGAATTTCTCATCAAAAGAGACAAGTAATTTAACTGCTATAAAAGCCAGAAATAATTTATGGACTATATTGTAATGACTAATAAAAAGAAAAATAAAATTTCAGTGCTTATTTTATATTGGGGTTTCAGTTCTTAAAATATCTTTTTTTTTTAAGTTTTTTTGCTTTTTCAAGTCTATATTTTTTTAAATGCTGTATTTGCAATGAAGCTGCAGTTGAGTGCAGTTCTTCAGTAAGTAGGCACAGCAGGCTTCCCTTCTGCAGCGCTCATGACCTGCTCTGTGCATTGAGGGTCTGTCTCATCACATTTCCCTTCTCTCGCTTGTGGAAGGAGAGAAATAACCACCAAAAACCAACACAGGGATGCAATCTCTTTTCTGGCTTGACCTGACACATCACATCAGTGGTCGACAGGCGTATGGTTATTTGTAGTTAAATTATTTGTGCTTATGTACCTGTCTGCCTCACTCTGTACGGCATTTGGGCGGTTTTTAACTGGGGGTATGGATCAGAGCTCACAGAAGCAGAATAGAAGATTATCACCGGTGCAATGGGTTTTTGGACTGAGTTTCATTTCCATAAGGCATTATTAATAGTTCTTTTGGCAGAAGCAGCCATATTTCAGGTGTTTTAGTTCAATACAACTGTTATTTCAGTAACATTAACTTTATATAAGACTTAAATATAATGTAACTGTAGAAACACAGTTTAACTTGGAATCAATCTCATTATGTAACACAAAAATTTAAAGTTTTAAGTCTTTTAAGTTTAAGTCTTTTGTGCCAGCACATTTTATGAATTCAGGAAAATGAAAAGGTCAACCATACTGTTACCTAACACGCATCTGAGTAACATTTGAAGACTCCAGCTTGTGTTCTTTGTACTAACAATTTACCATATGACCACAGCTTAAACAGTGAGATCTAGTAATTCAGTAACACTGCTTTAAGTTTCTGGGACACCTTGCTTGACCTTAAAGTAATGAGTACTTTAGGTGCAAGTCATCATAAAACTCCTGGAGACATACATAGGAAGCCCTCTGAAAACAGTTTAAGATGCAGTGTATTAGACTAGAATGTGAGAAATATCTATTTTACCTGATTACAAGGTGAAACTCAGAGGAGCTGGAATATTTTAGCATGTACTACAATCCCATTTATTGCTAGAAGTGTCACCTATTTACATACTTGCAACTGTAATTCCTCCTGAGAGGGTGTTATTGGTGCTTATGTGCACATCTGGGTGTCTGAAAACTTCTGAGTATGATTTAATGTTATTGAGCTAAATTAACAGACATGTAAAATAAAAGCAGCTTTATCGAAGATCCTATTTATCTGAGAGAAGCTATTATAGCTGAAACTGTACCCTGGGCTGCAGTCAAAGCCTCTAATAAAAAGATGCCAAGTTCTGAGAACAGGTACCTAGCTTCTTTCAGATGTGCTGGGGGGATCATGTAACTGAGCTTTCAGTTGGACCATTTGTCTTAGTTGGTACTGCTCAAGCAGCTTAACTGAGAAACAGCTTTTTCAATATTCAATTTAAAGAAGTCTTCTGAACTGGCGGGGTGACATGTCAGACAACATGAATTTAAGATTAACAAAGAGCAGTTGTAACATGCTGAACTTAAACTTTTTTCTTTGTGATTCCAGTATCTGTTTGCCTCCGATTTTAAAATACATGAGGGATACTTGGAAATCTGTGCATGTTCTCAATGTCCGTAGAGCTGTCTAATTTGACACATTACCAATCTGCTTGCTTTATTCCTCATCTCTCCATCCCAAGTGTGTTAGTTGTCTCCAAAATTTTCTAGACTTTCTTATCACTCTCTTTTGTACTTTATTATGCAACTGAAAAAAAAAATCTTGTGATTCATGCTAGGCTATATTTCTGCTGGATGATAAAGATGGAAAAGAAACACACAGTAGGTCAGTTGTCTGTGTGTTTGTCTCTGAAGCAGAAAAAAATATTTCTTAATGTGATTTCTAAGATTTTTTTTCTGGTTCTCCAAAGCTGATTCACAAAACTTGTAGCACTGTAAATTGGTATCCTTCTCCAGATATCTCCCTGAAGTTAATGATGGTAAGAGGAAAGAGTGGATGTCCTGATCCCAGACTCCAAAGACAGCTCAGAGGGCAGCTCCGTCTTCTGGAAAGTGACAGCAGGGAGGTGACGGCAGTTTTCAGTGTAAGTCAATTGCCTGGGAGTTGTTTTATTTGTTTAGAGAATATACCTTGTGCTACTGAAATACTCTGAGATACTTGGGTCCCATTTCCATCTACATGCTGTATGCTTGAACTTGAGTGACCAGCGATTCCCATGGCCCAAAACCATGTGGGGACATTAGAAATACTAGAACACCAAATTGATGTAAAACCCAGCTAAGTAACACATCGAAGGCTTTTATTTAAAAAATGTTCTGCTTTGATTTACATCAAAGGAAATCATGGCTTTCTGATGTTTGTGTTTGTTTTTTTTCTTTATTTGTCCTCATATTGACTCTTCACTTTGGTTTCTAGTTGCTTGGGGTCATTTGGCATGCAAGTTACCTGGGAAGCCCCCTGCTAAGCCAAAGAGGAAGTCTGAAGGAGAACAGCATAAATATTGAGTTTCCTAGGGCTGGATGGCCATAGTTTTAAATAACGTACAAGAGGGTTGGCCAGTTTTTATTACTGTCTTTAATTTCTTTATATGTAGGAAATCCATCCTCTACAACCAATGAGGTTTGATACAAATACAATTTAAAGTCTCCTGTTTCCTCTTGATGAAAAAAGCAGGATGATACCATTTGGCCTTTGTTTTTTTGGGGGGGTTTTTGGGGGGTTTTGGGGGGGTTTTTGGGTTTTTTTGGGTTTTTTTTTGGTGTCTGAGCCATGAATTCCAGCCCCTTTCACTGGCAAGCCAAACCCTGAAATCTTAATTAGTTATGGCTTTATGACTGTCTCAGATACATGTGTTTCTACATGACTTTTTGTTTCCATGTATTGTGAACTCTCCATCAGCAGCCTGCTGATTTTTTGTGGCTGTGAAAACAGTTGGTACTCCTGCTGCCCTGCTCTGGCTTTTGTTTAGAGGGAGATGGAGAAAGGAGGAGGAAAACAGCATACAAATAGATGAGATTTGTGGCCTTATTAGAAACAGACTGGGAGAAGGACTTTGAAGGAAGCAAGATTTATAATGATAAGTTTCCCTAGAATGTTGTTTTGATATTCAGCAGTGCATGAAGCCCTTGAGGCTGAGATATTTTAGCATGTGTTGGCAATTTATTAATAGATTTCAGGATCTTGTTAATATTTAAACTGGTGTAGAAAGGGGCATGCAGAAGATCAAAGCAGTGATGAGGCATGCTTGTTGGAAGAGGCTTAAGTTCGACTTTAGTTTTCAAAAAGGAATTACTATTTTAATCTGTTCATGCTGTATGAACTGAAAATATAGAAAATAAACACAAATCATTGTGATCTTTTAAAATACTGACAAATCATAAAAGTGGTGGATCAGCTTCATCCTGCTCAGATTACAGAAAATGTTGGAGGGACAACTCTTTATTACCCACACACACCTGAATAAGTATCAGTTTCTTGATCAGTCCTTAAACTGTTTTCAGATGCATTTCAAGTTTGATCTGACAGGAGTAAGGGCACAGTACTGGGAAATGACACAGTAACACACCTGTTAGCTTTGCATCTGATTTATTCTCTGAGATACTGGTTCAGATACTTATCTCAGAAATTGGTATGCATTGTGGTTCCCTGACAGACGGTAGCTAGTATCATTGGGAAGTCTTGGTTTTAAGCTTCTAACTGAGGTGCAACCAGACTGATGGATTCTAGCCAAAGAACAGTAATATATAAAATGTATTTCTCTCACTTATTTGGAGGGAGGTTTATGTAGTTCTCACCTTCAGCATCGCTGAAGTCCCCTCTAAAATATATCATTATCATTTAGAGTTTTCGTCTTTGTTAAACACACAATTTAATGCTACCCAAGCAATGTGAACCAGTACAAATTAGAAGGATCTTAATGCATCTTTAAAAAAAAAAAATACCTCCAATGTATTTAATTCTCTTAACCATGGAAAGAGTGAACTAGAGGAAAAAACAAATAAACCATCAAACAAAAGGAACTCTTTCCACTGTTTAATATTAACACCCACATGTCTGGCAAAGGCAGTTCCCAAGCTATAAACTGCTCTTTGCTAGGAGGGTGTTCTTGGAGAGTATCACTAGATGCTTGCCTTGCTTTCACATTCTAAATAGGGAATACTGGCTGCTATACATAGACATATCTGAACCAGCCATGGCTTTAGTCTCACTCACTGTGGTCATTTCAGAGGTCTTAATTCCTCTGTAAATTAATCACACCAGAACTGTTGGTATAACTGGTAAGGAAAAAAATAGGATTAAATCTTGGCTTGCTGTATGTTGTAGATGTGTTAAAGCACAGAAATCTCATATAAGTAAAATCCTGGATGACTTTTTAAAATCCTTTTTAATGCATAGGTGTAATGGTTTTGACATGAGAGAAGATTCAGGCTAGACATGAGGAAGAAATTTTTTATGCTGAGGGTGGTAAAACCCTGGCCCATGTTGCCCAGAGAGGTGGTGGATGCCCCATCCCTGGAGACATCTCAGGCCAGGCTGCATGGGGCTCTGAGCAACCTGATCTGGGTGAAGATGCCCCTGCTCATTGCAGAGGGGTTGGTCTAGATGACTTTTGAAGGTCCCTTCCAACCCCAAGGGTTCTATGAAAAGTGTTACCTAGTAAGAAACTGTACTTGAGTTTAGTGTAATGGTAATTAAAATAATGTATGTGATTTTATTTTTTTTTTAGGAGCTCTCTGCTAGACTGCTGTCTATTCATAGTGATCAAGATCTAATAGTGGTGACATTTAAAACTTTTGAAGAAATATGGAAGTTTCTAACCTACTACTCACTGGGTAAAGGTGTTTTACCATACAACAGTTCAATGTGCTTTTTTTGCTTTTTTGTTTTTCCCCCTGTGCATGCAGTTTCTGATTGCCTGGGAACTTGTTGAAAATTATGTTGAGATTCTTTCTGTTTAACTCCTAATAGCAGTAAATAATATTCCTGAACTTGGTACTGGTGATAGAGCTAGAGACACCCTACCAGCCTCCAGGAGAACCTGCCTTTGTCCCAAAGCAGATAACAACTATCCTTCCTGGCAGATGTCCAAGTTACATACCCCAGAATCAGATCATGTATCTTTTTTAATAACTCTGTTCCAATCCAAGTGTTTTTGTCCTGAAGTCTAACCTGTGCTGCAACTTCAGTGCTTTTACGGCTTTATCTGCTCACTGTGGACAAGAAGAGTTTATTCCTCTTTGCGCCAAACTCAGACCTATTTGGAGACTTCTAACCCACACTTCCCCTCAGGCTTTTCTTTAGGAAATCAGCCTCTAGTCCTCTAATCCTTTTTCACAGAGTGTATTTTCTAGATCTCTGAATATTCTTCCAATTGGACTCTTAGTAGTTCCATGTCTTTACTGAACAGTAGTGACTAAACTGGAGAGAGTTAGTAAGGCTACAGATGAAATATCAAGTAAAAAAAGGTGGTTTTGTATGTTCTGCTTCTAAATCTGAGTGTGTCTTTTGTATCAATATGATGCCACTGATTTGAGTTCCATTTTTAATAACTCATAACTTCACAGGTCTTTTCTGAAAAACAGCATTTGAATTAGATATTTGCCTCTTCATTTTGTTCACCTCATCTTTTTTTTTTTTTTTTTTCTGTGTGTGGAGAGTTTCTGAGCATCACTATTGAGTTTGCCTGTTTCCATCAGACCAATTTAAAATTGATTTTATTTTTAATTTCATGTCTGCTATTTACTTGCTGGTTTGTATTTTAAAATGCTCCTTAGAGAACTAGAAAAATACTGTTTCAACCAAATTTCGCAGAGAAAGCATAAGATGAAGTTTTTTTCTTAGGCAAGGCTGTGGTGAACAGGGAATTGATTCTGCATCTTCCAAACAGCAGAGTAGCACCTTAATCACTGATCTGCCTGCCTTTGCTCTTCATCACAACTTTTTGCACAAAAGATTTGCTAATGTATTAGCGTCAGCCCATAAAGTAATAATCGACTATCATACTATGCTGATTATGGTAGGCCAAACCAGATATCCTTGTAACTACCCATATATCTTTGAAAGCTGAAAGTGCTAATGTCAAGTGTCCCAGTTTCCAAGATCCAAGTACTTCCTCCTTGTGATTTACATGACTCTGGTACACAGCATCATCCCTCTCCCAAAGAAATTCCAGGAATTTGATACCCAGGCACAGTATTTCCATGAATCAGGAAATCTAAATCAGGCAACAGAAATTTATAATTTATTTTTTGAGATGATTTGCAGTCATCTGTTAAGGGGTGCTCAGCACCTGTTTCTCAAAGCTTGTTAGTGACTACCACTTTCAGACTCCAAACCTTTCTAATATAGCTAAACTATGGGGAAACCTCTCAAGGTGATGACATGGTCTGCTTTTTCAGCAGGATTAGGCACAGAGAAGTTGTGTGCCCTGCAGGTGTAGTTTGTGGCAGCTAGGCACTGAAAGTAGTTGTAATGCATGTGACTTAACAGATGTAATTTCGCTAATACTATGTAAGAAAATTGCTTAACCCACAGTGTATAACTAATAATGGAGTTATCTGAATGTCTACTCCAGCCTCTGACTTCCTGAAGGGTTATTTTCTTGTATAATGCTGTAAAACTGCAAAAAAAACCAAACCAAAACAAAACTTTTTTTTTTTCTAGGTTTTATAAATCATTGCATGGAGAATTTATTCCTAGATCAGTCTTTCTGGCTCTATTCTCAAGAGGGGGAAGAAACAGGCATTAAAGTCTGTATAAATGAAAAATCATTAAATTTGATGTACAGAAGCCTGCTAGTACAGGAAGGTAAGGAAGATTGTACATGCTAAGGCTAAATGTAGACAAGCACCTTTCTTTAAAATCCTAAAATCAAATATTAAGACCCATCCAAATGCTTAAGGAAGTTGCAGCTTAAATCTATTAACTCCAAATGTATCACAAAGAGAACAGAAAGGAATGAACACAGATTGTGTTCCATAGGATCATGGTGGGATTAGAGAAGTTCATGTGCAACTGGTCCATAAATGGGTACTGAAAGAATTAGGGAGGGATGTACATTCCAAATTGTTTAGTATTATTGCAGATCCTGGAGGTGTACAGAACAGGGATTACAGATAGTTGCCAGGCTCATGTGCTTCTCCTAAATAGCATCATCTGCTGTTACCATCAGAAAAAGTGATGGCCTAGACAGATTGTTGATTAGTGCAATAGGAACATGCAAAATATTGCAGTGGCAGAAGGTTCTACACACATTTTCAATATCTCACTGAATATTACTGATGCTCTTGAAGCCAGATTTAAAGCTTGTATGACACTAAAACATTACACAAAATGACATCTGCTCTACTCCGTTCTTTTTAGAGTCATTTTTTGTTCTATGTCATGACAATCTGATAAGAAAGATAATTGCTACAGACAATGAAATCAACACTTATTTGGAGACTGGGGCTTTTACTGAAGACATAACAGCTGAATCTGTGGAAGGTGACATGACTGTGCTGTCTAATGCTTCTCTGGAGCCACTAATCCCTTTTCATCAGTAGGTACCTGACTCTAGCTACCTATTTCATATGCATGTCTTTCATATGTACGTGTCTGCTTAGACAAAGGTGTTTCTAAATGGTACCTTGGTATGAAACACCCATCTTCCATTAACACTGAGAACAGATGTTCTATTTCCTTCCATAATACACAATTGAAATTAATCCAGATGCCTTCAGAGTGGTGTTTAAAGGTGGCTTACTGTCTTTAAAGTTAGATATTGTTTGGGGGGTTTTGTGTTTTTTCCCAAGTCTGAAATAAAATCTATTACCATTTCTAGAATAGCATGGAGTGAGAAATTGCATTTTTCAGGCTACTTGGAAAAATGGATAGTAACAGGTGGGATCACAGAATCATAGAATGTCCGGAGTTGGAAGGGACTCACAGGCATCATCGAGTCCAACTTCTGTCCCCACACAGGACAACCCCACAGTTCACACCATGTGTCTGAGGGTGTTGTCCAATTGTTTCTTGAACACAGGCTTGGGGCTGTCACACCTCCTTGGGGAGCCTGTTCCAGTGCTCCAGCACCCTCTGGGTGAAGAACCTTTTCCTAATAATAATACTTGGAAATGGGGGAAAAATACAGGCCATCAGTATTTTTACTCAACACTACTGACAAGAGCCATCCACCTCCTTAATGCAGTTTGTTTCCAGTTCATGTACGAGCTCATAAGTGCTATTGCTAAAGCCAAAATTACATCAGTGGACTTATCAATGTACTTACTTCAGAAATCTCTAGAAAACCAGTTATTTTTGGTGCTCTTAGTAATTAAAAAGCTTTATATTGACCTTGGGCAAGGAGCAATAGCATGACTTTCACAGTTAGTTTTGGTTGACTGAAATAACACTTCTTTTACTACTGATACTACTCAGTACAGCTCTGTCTGAAGTGTACAGACAGTGCTGAAATTGAAAGATATTTGTGGGAGGGGTGCATCTGTTTTCAAATGGATTTAAAATATCATTGTCACAACATTCAATGAAGTATTTAATATGCTAACTTTAACTTCTTTTTCTACTTTCAGATGGTTTCTTAAAGGGTATTCTAATTCTATTGATTTACCATACAAAACCGAATCTAAACACATCAGGAAAGTTGATAAGAAGATCCATTCAAACATCAGCATGGGTAACTCACGAGTTCCAGGAATATCTTTTGCTAAATATGTTACTCAAATGAGCTGCTATTCTATTAAGTGTATTTGTACTGTTACATTATTTTATCTGCAAAGATTAATTATCTCCTTATTACACAGCAATGGGATCCTGTCTAGCTGTGATGAATTATGAAAGTATTGCGTTGGAAGAGATAAGTTTCCAGGAAGGGGACAAAATTGACATCCTTGGATACTTCATTGAATGCATGGAATGGTTTCTTGGAAGACATGTGTTTACTGGCCAAATAGGTTTTGTAAAGACAAGTCATGTTAAACTGGATTTATCTAAAAATAAGTAAGTTAAATGTATTTAACTCATAAAAAAAGACTTAGTGTCTTGAGCTTTAAAATGCTGAATGTTAATCTCAGGGTGTTTTTTTGGTTTTATTTTGTTTGTTTTGTTTTAATGAGAATTGTCATAGTGTGTATCAGTTAAAACAAATGCCAAGAAACTGGACTGTTAACATTTTCCAATGTTTAAGCAGACTTAAGTCTGTACCGAAGTTTCTTACTGGGAAAAGGGGTTGCTGTTGTTGTTAAACCTGGTTCAGTCTCTGTTTTTTGGATCACAAGATCAAAGAAGTTTTATTGTTGCAGAAGATTCACTAGCTTCAATTTTCACTGGTCTTTCAAGAATTGTGTCAAAGCATCCAAGTTCTGTTTTTGCTAGTACCCTCAATTACAGGCCTAAACTCTTTTTTCAAATGTGGCTACTCTTAAAAATAATTGCTTATAATGCAGAAAGAAAGCTGTAAAAAGTGTGCATTTCAGCATGCATTGGCACCACTTTAAATATGCTGCTCCTATTAATATGTCTGGACTGTTTGCACACTGAAACAAGGAGTTATTAAATGTTTGCAGGTTCACTTGATGTGTAACTTTAAGCTTATATTGGAAAAACAATATCATACTGTCCTTTGTGCTTTGTCCATTGTGCTTTTAATAAATTCTCTCAAAGTGTTGTACCATGACACAGACATAAAACTTTGATATAGCAGAAACTGTTAGCTGCAATCAGAGCCATTATCAGTTTGTATGTGTGTTTCCAAATGACTGATAGTAATTTTGAACACAACAAGAACTATAATATAAATAATATAATACTTTCTCTAACAAGCTCCAATTTGACTGATGCAGCAAATTCCTCAAGCCAAATCTGCTTTCAGACACCTTCAAAGTTGCTCCTTTTTATTTTCTTAGACCACAAGACCTGGATTTTCTTGATGCAGAAGAGCTATCTTTTTTTTCAAAAGAAAAAAATTTGGAAGAAGTGATACATTTGTTGAAACAAACTGCCATCACAGATGTTTGCTCTGTTTATCGAATAGGTAAGGATGAGTTTTATTCCTTTTTACTGCACAAGATATATGTCCAGTTCCTATATCCCTGTTATAACTGATTTTTTTTTCTTTCCTGTTTCAATGAGATTCCAGCCTTTACACCTACTTTGAAATATCTTGGTATTCAGTTTGACCAGATATATGGCATGTAAAAATCCTTGATATCAACTTTGCTGCTTTCCTGCTGATGCAAGACTTTTCCCTGCACAGCACTTACAAATATTCTTTTGTCTCTCTTTTGAGTTAATTAAACAGCAGGGCTTTAAAAACTCTATTGAGCTGAACAGATCTTCAAGTCTTCAAATGTCAGAGTATTGCATTATGAGAGGCAGTAGGTTCACCCAAATACTGACAGCTTCTCATTCATCTTAGGAAAAGTGGCATAATAATTATTGAGAGCTAATGCAAACATATGCCTCTATATGCTTGATTTAACTTTCAAAGGTGTAGAAAAATAGCAAAATTTATTCATACAAAGAAAAAATACATACTTTGAGCTGCATAATCTCTGATACAGCTGCTGTTTCTTGAAGTGCTCATGCTTTACATAAACTAATTGGGGTAATTGGATTTTCATCTTTAAAGACTCAGTGTAAGGTAGTATAATGTAATTGTCTTCCTGAACTGAACAGGAGAAACAATTATTTATCCCACCACAGGCCATTCTGTGGTGATGCATATGCTTGTCAATTATATAACAAAGTTTTATCTTCATTAGTGCCATCTTAAAAGACAGGCCCCTAGGCTGCAATTTGAAAGGAGCTGGTGTGTAGATTTGACTTAGGTGTGTTGGTTTAATTCTGCAAATCGAGGTGTGTGTGTGTGGACAATAACTAAGGCATGTCAGGCCTGAGCTGCAAAATGCGACTCATGTCAACATGCAAAATGACTTCATGTCACACCTTCCTTGCTCAAGTGAAAAGCCTGGGAACAAAAGCTCAGACCTTGATTAGGTACTAAAACAATCTCATGGGTTTAAAGGACATACTGCTGGTTTTGCCTGTTGCATATTTTTCACCTGTATCTCATCACCTCCCTAATCTTTACAAGTGCCAACTTACTTCCACACTTCCCCCAGACAAGTCTAATTGTTACCACTTTTTTCTCTTAAGCTGCACAATTGATCAATATAACTTGACTTACTCAGAGCAAGTGTTTTCAGTATTCACTTGATGTTTTGTTGTGTGATCGGAGTAAATGGGTTTTAGATTCCTTCCATCTGCATCAATGTAATGAGAACTATTTACTTATGAATACTTCCTCAATTAGATATTTAGAGCATTAAGTTACAACTGCTGTAAACATCTGTGGCATTTGTCCACCAAAGTCAGGAAAGCATTTAAAGATGGATATCCAGAAGTAAATAGTCAGTGAGAGATCATTCTCAGAGGCTAGGAAAATAGCTTTTCATCAGCATAAATAGACCTAGTTCTGTGAGCTTCTACTTTTAGATATCCTTCATACACTCAGTAGCACTTACACTACATCTAGTGTATAAAAGACAGTGAATATAATCCTGAAACGCAGCATGACAACTGAAATACCTTGAGAAATGTCTTCCACACAAAATAGCACATCTGTAGAACATTTAAGATTCACTATGTTGAGTGATTAGAACTAGAACCATAGTAGTACTGTCTACAGAATTTAAGGATATGTCATTCAAAAAAAAAAGATAAATACAGGGATTTTTTTTTATCTGCATGCTGTTCAAATTGCCACAAGTCTGACATCCTTATCTACACAAACTACCCTAAATATTTTTTTCCCCACCTCCCCAGAAATAGTGCTAAACCTTATTTCAATAATATTAGGGGCTTTTTGGTACTTCATTTTAGGGGCAGGTTGTGGGGAATGGTTGTATCTGCACTGCCTACTTGTATTTTGATGCAGCAGTGATGCATCCCTCATGCACAACAGGCTGTCTCTTATTCTAGCTGCTGTGTGCAGATGTCTCCCCACCTCACTGAGCAGTGGTACGTGCATGATAACCATGTAGAAAGTGCTGAATTGTATCAGCAGGAGGATAAGTCCCTAGGATCTTTTAGCCTTGGGTCAAACTTAGAAATTTCTTCTCTTCTACTTTCCAGGATGCATCCGATTCTTCTGACATAAATAATTCTAAACTAAAAAATAGCCTTATTTTAGGATATTTAAAAGTGAACTAGAACTATATAACTAACATGTTTTTTTTGTTTCTTACAGATCAATTAGAAGAACCAGAACTTCAGAAAGCTCATGAATGTGGTAATACTTCATATGCATACAATTTTTTATACAAAATTAATGTGATATTCTGATATTGTTGGTGTCCTTGCCAGCTTTTCTCTTTCAAATGTCTCTTCACATTCTATCTTTTCTTATTGCGTGCTGTTCTAGGTTTTGCTGTAACAGTGGGAGGACTAAAGAAATGGTGGCATGTCAGTCTTTTTTGTATTTGTAAGATACAACAGTGCCAGTACTAGGAGAATTTAGATCAATGACCACAAACTTGTTAATTCTGAGAAAGTTCACCTGTGTCTACAGAGAATCAGGGCTGGTATTTCAACAAAAAGTAAAATCTTATTACACAGCTGTAGCTATCCATACAGAGATAACATGGACAGGAGAACAGGACCTTTGCAGGCACTCATTTGAGACTGCAACAATTCCAACAGCTCAGTCTTATGTACCCTCCTGGCTTGTCTGCCTTAGTTTTCCATCAAGGCACAGCCCTACTCAGCTCACATGCATGCTCAAATTGACAGTTCTCTTAGACCTTAGTTCACCCCGTATCCATGCCCTCATCTTGGGCCCTTTAACCAGCCTCCAGTTCAGACCTTGGGTCTTCCCAGATTCTGGACTTCTCCTGCTAGTCTAATTTTCCAACTAGTCTAATTTTCCTGCTAGTCTGAATTTTATAATTCATTGGTATGTGTTGTTTTTGCTCATTTATCTGTTCTCTCTGGGTGTATATGCTCTGTGTGTAGTTTTTAAGTATACACTCAAACACAAACCAGTTTGAATTAATATTGGTCTTCAGTTGGATTAGTGTTGGATCAGGCACAGGGCCTGGCTGGGCAAAGTGTATTGATCAGCAAGCTGCTGACACATGGCAAGTCCCATTTATCACCATTCTGCTAGTTTCCTATGCTTATTCCTCCCCAATTCTTCTTGATCTCTCTGTTTCCCGCCTTTGGATTGTCTCTTAGACATACTGTTAAGAAAGTGCAGTATGTTTGTAGTGTCTTCTACTGCTAAATGTTTTTGTTGGTCTAGCAAATCTTTGTGTGCATTCATGCAGAAGTTGTGATCTGTAATTTATTCTTGAATTTCAGAAATCCCATGTTCGCATTCTAGTATAGGATCCACTAACAAGAATGGCAAGATAGAAGAATTCCTGAAGAATTTCAAGAATTTAGATGCCACACAGACAGAGGAGCCAACTACTGAAGAAAAGGATTCTGCTAGCTCTGCAAATATGGAAGTCTTTCCTCCACCTGAAGGACCTTGCTTCCACATATGCCAAAATGATGTTCAAGCACCTGACATCTCTGAGTCATTGTTGTTCTTCTTAGATAGGAGAGAGTATGACAGAAACTTCAGAAACCTCTATGATTTCTCTTATCCATTTATCAATAGCATGTTTTATGGGTTTTCAGAAGAAGATGATCTGGTTAGCTTTTTCAGATTAGCAAGGGAAGCAGCAAAGAAAGCAGGTATGTCCTGGGCGCTAGCAAGGCTCTGCTTTCTATTAGGTAGGCTCAGCATTAAAAAGTTGAAACTTTCCCAAGCTCGGGTATATTTTGAGGAAGCGTTGGGAGCAGTAGCTGGAGGGTTTAGTGATTTGTACTTTGTAATTGCTCTATATACAAATCTGACAGTCATCTACTTGACACAGAAGAACAAAGAAAAATGTGCCCATGTTTTTGACAAGGCTGCATCTCTGCTCATGGGAATTCCCAACTACATTTGCAGTGCTGATCTGGAGTCAGATATTCTAAAGTATGCTCTGCAGAGGGCAATTTTGAGCCAGAACAAACAAGCAGAGGCAAGGGCATGCTTTCTACTGGCAAAACATTACAGTGCACACAAACAGCATGAAGAGGCGCTGCCATTCTTGGAAAGGTTTCAACTGTTGCTTGATGACTTGGGTTTACAAAACAACTTATTGAATGAAAGTTATTTCAAACTGGCAGAGTCCTACAATGAAAAGTGTTTGCCACACATTGTGTTAAGCTGCATAAATGTTGCCTCTTCCACAAGCTCCAGGACTTTAACGGATTCCTTGAAAAGGATTGATTTAGTCATCAAAAATGCTCCCAAACTCTATGGCCTGAGAAAACTCAGGCAAATACTACCATGCCAAATTGCACCTTATCTCATACAAGCACTTTCCTCTATGTTTACTCGTGAGCAGCAAGGACTACGCAGTACTATCTGCCTTAGCTTAGCAAAACTGTACAGCCACCACAAACAGTATGGAAAAGCCATTGTTTACATGATGAAAGCACTGGACTCTGGTTCTTGTAAGCCAGAGGAAACTATTAATTATTTGGTTTCACTTGCTTGGTTATACATTCTTTACAGACAATATAATGTGGCTTTAGCCATTTTAAATGCTGTTATAGACTCTTCATGGATCAGTCCTCAACAACTAGGCATTGCTTATAATATGCTCGCTATTGCTTTGAAAAGAACCAACAATACAAAAGGAGCCGCTGAGAGCTACTACAAAGCGCTTTGTCTCTCAGAAGAGACCAATATGACCCATAACCAAGCGATAGCCCTGGGTAATTTTGGGGCTCTCTGCCTGCATGTAGCAGCCAGCAAGCTGGCAGAACATTATTATATCAGGGCAGTGAAGCTATTCTCCAAACTTCCAAGTATGGACTGTGGCCAAGACTTTATCCAAGTTCTCCTTCAGCTGGGATGTTACTATGTTGGTGGATGTCAAAGAGAAAAAGGAAGGTTTTATTATGAATGGGCTTTTTTAGTTGCAATGGAGACAAGCCATCTGGAAAGTAAGTACTTTTTTTTTTTCCTCTCTCAAAGTTACAAAATATACCCTGTTTGGTAACATTTGCTATGTAAGTATGTTATTGTTGTTCCTAGGTATGTTGCAGTTGTTCCTTAAACAACATTTTATGTCCAGTTACGTGATAGTTATTGAAGTGATTGAAATCTTTCATCTGTCCCATAATGGTGGACAAACAATTGACATTGGCTTGCTCTTCTGGTGATACTTAGGTTTGTCAGAAATAATAGAGAAAATGAAATGTTAAGAAAAACTTCATTTATTTAGTAAAAAGTCTAGAGATTTCTGTGTTCACTAATACTTACAGTAGTTAAGATATCATTGGTAGTACAAACAGCACTACACTAGAGTTTAAAGGTGTGAAAACAACTGGTAATCTAGATTATTTTTGAACAAAATAGCTGTATTCAGAAGACTCATGCTATATTTACTTATTCTTGCTACCATGATTAAGGCAGTTTATACAGGTAAGGTGACTTCTTGTGTTATTTTGGAGGTATAATTTGAAGTAACCTCTGTGTTAACTTTAGGGGGTGAAGAAACTGGCAGAGGGAATCTTATTGTTATGATTTTATAATGTTATTCATTGACTGTGCTGAATTTGTGAAACAATAAGAAAGAATTATTTGAAAAGTAATATAACTTTGACTTCAAAACAGAGATTAGTGTATTTTTAATGTATTCTCCTAGGTCAACTACAAGCAATTAAACTGCTGTGTCAGTTCTACAGTACAGTTGTTCCCAATGAGGCTCAGTGTGTCATCTACAATGAATACCAACTATCTTTAGCTAGAAAGATGTCCAACAAAGTTCTGGAGGGACAAATTTTGGAAACAATTAGTCAGCTCTATTTGTCTTTAGGAACAGAAAGGTAAGACATGCTGAATGACTTTGCTTTTATTCTGACTGTAACTTTTCTGTCACGCTAAAGAACCTCAGTTTTTGCAACAGCTGAACTACTTTTGTGGTGGTTTTGTTTGTTGTGGTGGTTTCTGTGTAATTTTTTTTCCTCCACTCTGCTTTGCCAATACACTTTATTAAAATTGAGGGGTACAGTGCTAGTGAAGACTTCTTTTCATTTTTAAGTAACATCTCTCAAGGGAGACAAGATATTCAGCAGGGATTAGCACCACTCCAAGAGCCAAATTATTTTTTAAAATCTACGTAAATGTGTTTAAAAATTATGTTATGCAACTCTTTGACTGCTGCAGCTATAGGGTTATTGCTCACGGGTGACTTGTTGGTGATGACAGATTTCTTTACAAGACAATTTTTCCATTAGAAACCAAATGGCATATTCCAATCAGGTCAGAGGTCAGACATTGAAGTGTTTCTATGTGAGTGTTTCTCTTTGAGGAAATGTTTGTGGTGTGTGTGGTGTGTTTGTGGTGTTTGTGTTTCTTTTTTTTTTTTTCTAAATGTTTTTAAACACAAACTGTGCAAAACTACATAGTTTCAGTCTTGAGTTTCTGTGCTGCTCTTATTTTCCATTTTTTTGCTTTGCTTTATTGAAAAAAACAGACTGCACCAGTCAATTCATAGTAACAAACAGGTGTTGGGGTAACTTACAGGTTTCTCTAGACAATTTAAAAAACATTTAAGTCAGCTTTGGGTTGTTTTTGTTTTTGGTTTTTGGTGTGTGTTGTGTGGGTTTTTTTGTGTGGTGGTGTTTTTTTTTTTCTTACTATATCTCACTTCAAGGAGTCACTTCAGATTGGGGTGTTTTCAGGTGTGCCTCATTAAGGATGGAAAAAATATCCTCACTTGTGGAGGAGAGTAGATGCTTATTTTAGCTTTAATATGTCACCTAATTTATTTTGCTTCTTTTTTCTCTGCTGTTAAATGATATAGTTGGTGAAAAATCCCTTGGAGATGCTGAAGACAAAGTGGTTGCTTTAGATTTCAAACTACCTGGAATTTGCAGGATTTAACCAGCTGGAGAAGCTGTTGCTTTGTGTGCATATAGTACATGGAATTTATGTATCCCAGGAGCCTGGCACCCAAATAATATTGGTTGTGTAACCTTAGGAGACTGACAGACAGTAGCACAGACTCATTATGATATTAGACTATAGTATCACAGTATTCTTTAAGTCCTGACCAACATGGATATGTGTCTATGATGAAGTAACAAAAATAGTGACATCCTTGGTGTCGCTGCCTCCATTGTAAATTACTGTGCCCATACCAGGGGATATGGCCTGACCAGTTCCAGCTGTTGTGCTGGGTTGTGGATTGGTATAGACTTCTGTCTGCTGAAAAAGCAAAAGCTCTGTAGGAGGGACAAAAGTGGCATTCAGTAATTGGGCCGAGTTGGACTATAACTACCTTCTTGTCTTTCCTCATGTTAGAAGCTTGTTAACAAAGAGAATGAAGTGTCAGGCTTGTTTAGTGGATCTTTCTTACTCTCATGGGTATAAGAGGAGTGACAGGACTCTTCAATTTCTGTAAGAATCATTCAGTGGTAATTTTTTTTTTTTCCCCTCAGATGAGGTACCTTGTTGAGATGGAACCGAATTCTTGATAGTGTGAAATACAGAGTATATTATTTCCAGATATTTTGGATGTTTTTGGAGGTTGAAGTAGGCTGTTCTAAAGATGCACTATGTAAGAAATCACTGCAAATGTGCAGTTCATATTATATTTTAATATGTTGGTGTCTTGTGCATTGAGGAAGATGCACAGGTCAAGGTGATGGGAGTCTATCATGAGACAGAGAAGGATTTGATAAGGAAGTCTGGGGCTTCTATGTCTGGTATAAAGCACCATAAGCTCAATGAATCTGACAGGTCTGATGAAAAGTATGGCCACTCTTCTAAGAGCACAGTACTCTTACATGTCTAGAAAATTGCACTGCCCAGTGATCTGATCATTTAGGTGCTTATAGAACTGATCATGTCTGTCCCCCTCCAAGATTTTCACGGAATCACAGAATCGACTGGGTTGGAAAAGACCTCAGAGATCATCGAGTCCAACCCTTGGTCCAACTCTAGTCCGTTTACTAGATCATGGCACTGAGTGCCATGTCCAATCTCAGTTTAAAAACCTCCAGGGACGGTGAGTCCACCACCTCCCTGGGCAGCCATTCCAATGCCTGATCACTCTCTCTGTAAAGAATTTCTTTCTAACATCCAGCCTAAATTTCCCCTGGCAGAGTTGAAGCCCATGCCCCCCTTGTCCTATTGCTGACTGCCTGGGAGAAGAGACCAATCCCCACCTGGCTATAACTTCCCTTCAGGTAGTTCTAGAGAGTGATGAGGTCACCTCTAAGCGTCTTCTTCTCTAGACTAAACAACCCCAGCTCCCTCAGCCTCTCCCCCATAGGTCTTATGCTCAAGTCCCTTCACCAGTCTTGTTGCTCTTCTCTGGACCCGCTCCAGCACTTCAATATCTTTCCTGAACTGAGGGGCCCAGAACTGAACACAATACTCCAGGTGTGGCCTCCCCAATGCAGAGTACAGGGGAAGGATCACTTCCCTTGTCCTGCTGACCACGCTATTTTTGATACAAATGCTGATTCTACAAATGCTGATTAGTTTGAAATGTGCTTAAGTCTGAGGCCCAGGTGATAAATAGAAAAAAAAATATTTACATAATTTCTTTGAGATTTGTAGGTAAAAAAAAAAAAAAACAAAACCATAAATGATAATCATTAAAGATAGTGATAAAGAGCTAAAGATGAAGAAAGATTTTTATTTTTTTTTTCAACATGTCACTAGTCTGAGGTGTAGGGGAATGATGCATCTAAAATAAACTATCCTGAAATAATATAATGTGATAACAATCTAACAGGAAACATAGATGGAAGAACAAAAGGTAGATGAAGAATATCAGTTTCATTAGTTATTAATGGAATACAGCTAAGAAATTATAATTGTGCATTGAATAGAGGAAAGAGATTTTTTTTTTGTGTGTTAAGGGTTTTTTGCTATGAAGAAAAACATTCCCAATTCTGAAGAACCCTGCAGTGATTAGCAGTTTTCCCCTCTTTCAGGGCCTACAGGTCAGCTCTGGAATATACTAAAAGAAGCCTTGGAATATTTATAGATCTCCAGAAAAAAGAGAAAGAGGCATATGCTTGGCTACGGGCAGGAAAGATATATTATGTTCTGAGGCAGAATGAGCTTGTGGATCTTTATATTCAGGTATGTTGTCAACACTTACTGGCATGCACATGTTGTCATCATGGTGCAGGTGGCATGGTAGGAGAATAAGTAATTCAATGTAATGATCCCAGAGATTTTGCTAACTGATGTTCTGAACATCTAGTAACACCATTTATGTAATGTTTAACAGCTGAAAGTCTCAGCATTTTCTAGTGGTGCTCTATTTTAATCTGTTGCTTGACTCTGGAAAGATTTTAAGCAGTGACCTTTCTTAGTGTCTGTTGTAAATTGTGTATTTCTTCATTTTCTACCAGCTCTACAGCACTACTGCAATCAAACCATGCATGCTACATGCTCAGTCATCTTTATAGCTTCTAGTCAATCACTGATGTATCTGGGGAATTAGCTTCTTACTTTTTAAACAGGTTAAAAATACTTCTCTCCCATTCTAAGGTAAAGTGCTCCCTTCTAGTACAGAACCTGACATAGTAAGAACTGAGTCTTGGCTGGTGTCTGAGCGGTACCAAAATATGATCTCTAAATAAAACAATCAGATACCTGTTAAGATTTTTTGAAAGAAATCTACAAAGCAGGAAAACAGGAATCAAGTTGTTGTTTAAAAATGTACTGAGACACAATATGTGGGGCTACTCTAATGAATTTTTGCATTTTTGAATACTTACCAGGAAAACTGAGTAAATGTGTTTACAAGAAAGGATTGTGGTATAGACCAGGGTTTCTGTGGGGTTTCTGTGTTTGTTTTTTTTTTTTTTTTTTTTTTTTTTTCTGAAGTGATTTTAGCTGATATCCCAAGTTAGCCGCCTTGTGGTACAAAAGCCAAATCAGCATGGGGGATGATTGTTTGCATCTGCCTTATTTCCTCCAAGAGGAGGAGTGGGCCAGGGACATGCATGTGTATTCCATACCGTGTGTGTATGGAACCTTGTATTTAGAGCAGTCAGTCCCGGTCTATGAGGAAAGTCTCAAAGCAGGAATCTTCCCACTAAGAGATTGACCACTGTACCAGTAATTAGTGCAACTCATCATATCTTAACTTGCATGTAAAATACAGCTTCCATAATGTGAAGCAATAGAGTTTTTAGGTGCTTGAAGCCAAAATAGCTGGACAAGGATCATATTGCCTTTGTGCTTAAGTAGAGAGCTGGACTTGTATTAATTGAATGCAACTTGACAATGAAAATCACAAAGCCAAAGCAAGATTCTTAATCTTGCTTCATGTTAAAGTCCCCTTTCTCATTGCTGCTTGTCTTATTGATAACCAAGTATCCTGGTACTCTTGCTTTTGGGGAGGATACATGCTGCCTTTCACAAAAACCTTTTTGTTGATGTGGCATATATCTGTTTCAGAAGAAGATGATGATAGATCTGCATTTATTTACAGAATTGACTTCACAGGCTTTTAAATCAGCACTGTTAGCAATAACTAACCTACGGTTACAAATTATGTTTATGATAAGTTTGATCTAATTAAAGTGTAATATGTTGCAGTTTTTAGAGTGCTATGTGCTGACAAAGGTAGCAGGATACTATTGCCAGAAAAAGGGAGACAATAACACTGCATGTGCCCAGGTACTTGTGTTCCTACTTCAGCAGCTGCCACTGCCCTGCTCAAAAGCAGGGTACCAATAACAGATAGAGCATGGTCTCATCAAATACAGCCTTTCCTATCTTATAATGAGAAGAGAAGCATTAAAAAGATATATTTCAGTTGCTTTTATTTATTTAATTATTTACCTATTTATTTATTCGTTTGTTTATTTATTTATTACCAAGAAGTTTCCCAGACTTATTTTCTTCTTTCTCCATTCCTTATTTGCTTTTCAGGTTGCTCAGGATGCTGCTCTTTACACAGGAGATCCAAATTTAGGAATGGAGTTGTTTGAAGCTGCTGGAGACATATTTTTCAATGGTACTTGGGAAAAGGAGAAAGCAGTGACTTTCTACAGGGTTTGTGCAGTTTTTCTACTGCATTGATAGTTATGTACTTTCCCATTGTAGCAGGTGTTCCACAAATGCTGAAACAAAAGCTGATCCTGTCACCACTTTATAACCTATTGTAGCTGAGTACTTTGTCATGGTGTTAATAGATACCACCTGTTGCAACTCTTCTTCTGGCTGTAAAATATGTAATCAGCAAAGTGCAAAATGAAACTATAAGTTGCTTCACATGGCATAAATGGAAGCACCTTGAGGTTCAGTTGTACCTAAGCTGTTATGCATTTCAGGACAGGGCTCTTCCACTTGCTGTTCAGACTGGGAACAGAAACACCGAACTCAGATTATGCAACAAACTGGTGGAATTGTTGGTGAATCTGGAGGCTTATGAGGAAAGTCTGGAATATGCAAGAGCATCTCTCATGCTCAGTGTAAATTTAGGTAAGGGCAATTTCAATTACAGCTGAATATGACTGATATATCTAAAATATGGCTTTAAAATATGTTTTCTTCCTTTGAATTCAGTTAGATTTCTTGCCAGGATTTCATAACAATATAATAATTGCTATTTGTCTCCATTCAAGCATGCACAACTTTATCACTGCCTTTTCTAACTCCAAGTTCCTATGGAAAACCTTTGGTAGAGCACACAATTAAATCTGGGATTCCAAGTCCAAACTGAGTGTGCTTCTAACAGCTAAGATGTAATACTGATAAATAATGTTGTCCTAAGGGGCTTTTGAGTGTTGTAAACTACTTTAAAATTTGCTCAGAGCCTTGCTGGTGAACGCACCTAGGATAAAGTAATCAAAAATAGGGCTAGTTTCAAAAATTACTATTCTTCAAGTTTGAGAGCTCTTCAATTGATTAAGAACTCTTACCCCTCCATATAAGCACAGACAAGTCATTTTCATCAGTTTGAAGATCATGTTTTTGTAATATTTTTTGATGTAAATTATGTACTGAGAGGGGCAATGGAGTCTTTAATCCCATTAGCTTGCTTTCTTTCATTAGTTTCAAAATAAACCATTCATATTCCTTGTAAGTAGGCACAGGATGTATATATCTAATCATGAGAGAACAATGTAGTTATGTCTTAAGAAAATCACAGATGCTGTCAAATTCTACAGTGGGAAATTTAGGAATTGGATTTTTTTCTTAAAGGGCATGTTTTGTCCATGTATCTCTTGAGCAAAATTAGTTTTATTTAATAAAAGCTCAGGAAATACCATCTAGAAATAAAACAAAAAATAGCATAGATATATTCTTATTTGAGACAATTTAACTAATTTGTCTGTTTGTTTTTATGATGACTCATGCATTATCTCATTAGGAAATCAGCTAAATGAACGAATAGCTTACCATCGGCTGGCTGCCATCCATCATCATTTGGGTCACTGTGAACTAGCTGAGCACTTTTATTTAAAGGCCTTGTCCCTCTGTTCCTCTCCCCTGGAGTTTGAGGAGGAAACATTATATTACGTCAAGGTGTACTTGATCTTAGGAGACATTATATTCTATGACCTTAAGGTAAGAAATACCAAAAACTTCTGCAGAAAATCATAACATTGAGTAATGTTTCATAGCATCAGGTTTTACCACATTGTTCTTTTTCATTTAGAATGAAATAATGTGGGAAAACATACTGAAGTTCTGAATCTATATTATCTTTTTTTTTTTTTGCTATCTGATAAACTCAGCTTGGATGTCCTCTTACACCAGTTATACTATAGAGGGTACTCTCTGTCTCTTATTTCAGGATCCCTTTGATGCAGCAGGCTACTATCATTTGGCACTTGCTGCTGCCATGGACCTGGGCAATAAAAAAGCTCAACTGAAGATTTACACAAGACTTGCAATAATCTACCATAACTTCCTTGTGGATCGGGAAATGTCTCTCTTCTTCTATCAAAAGGCAAGAACCTTTGCAACAGAGCTGAATGTTAGGAGAATAAATCTAGCTCCTCATCAGTGTTTAAAGAGTTCATAAGCATCTTGGGAAAATGAGGTCTAACTACTACAGAAGTACTTAGAAATATTGCACTGGCTTTGTAGGAGGATGCAGAATGTATTCAGTTGTCTCATTATGCATGTGGTGTAAGGGAGAGCTCAGCATCCCAGACTAAATGACCAGTTTATATGACAGTTGAACTACACTTCATTGTCTCCAAGATATACAGTCTCATATTTGTTGTTGAAGGATCAACCTGTGAACTAAACCAAAAATTAAATAGTCTTTTTTAAACTAAATTATTCTTTGCTCTTTTTGCCTAGTTGGGTAATGAAAAATGATCAATGCATAGATGCAGTGTAAAATATTTAATAAAGTGCTAGAGAAGAAACACTCCATACAATTTCTGGCTTTCTTTGTGTGATCTAGTTCTTATGACCTAGCTCTATCGTATTTACTTGAGGTCATAAAAAATTTGCACAAGCATGTTGGGTGGGTGTTACGTCCAACCCTCAGGTATGAGTTGGGGGGAGAAGTGACTCAGGTTTGTGGGTCCCCCCAGTTGGAAAACAGTACATGCAGTACTTAAGGTCTGCAAACAAAAGGCTTTTATTTTGCAGTTTGGCCCAAGTGGTATATGATGTGGTGGCAGAAAGATTTACATTATTGTAGGTTTAATCGGTAATCATTACAAGTTTGCAGCATATGTGGGGCTGTAAATCTTATGTTACTATGTTATGTATAAAAAAGAAAGTGAAAAGGTAGAAGTATGGGAAAGAGAGAGAAAGATTTCACTATCCTTATGGCTCCGCTTTATGTGCGATGGAGTTTGCAGTCTTGGATCCAGCGATGTGTGGCATCCTCTGGTGTCTTGTTCAGTTCATGTGGTGAGACTGGTGGGCAGAGTGGTCCTCAGGATGGTGGGTGGGTGCCACCAGTGCTTGTGCAAGCTGGGCCTTTATAGCCCCCGGTTGCCTGCTTGCATAACTTTTGGTCTTTTGTGGAGGTGTTATTGTGAAAGAGAAAAGTCTGGGGGGAAGGGTTGATTGCAAAAGATCAAGTCTTGGACCATGTTGAAGGGTCTCAGCTTTTCCCTTTGTGCCACACTGGGTGTATCAGAAGGTGGAGCTATGTTCCCTTCAGCAGGTCCCCCATCTCCTGTATTGGCCAGCCTGCCTGGGCTGTGGCTCATTAGCTTGTCGTTGGTATGCAAATCACAATTCACCCTATACTGAATGTATCATCAGATCCTGTGGCTGGATGAATTGTTTTTCCCACAATGTTTCAGCCATTATCTGTATCAGTATTTGACAGTGGGGTATTTGAGAACTCGTTTGGTCCATTTCCCCATATATCACCCCTCATTTCCTATCAAATTAATCTACTGCAATACTTATAGGCACTGATCAGATTTATCTTCTAATTTCTGAAAAGAATTATGTGCATTTTATAATAACTAAATGGTTTCCAGAACTGAAGTCTCTAGTGATGTGTAAGTTGTAGTTGTAAGTTGTTTTAAAATTGAAAGTTTTGCTATTCAGTTGTCTTTGAGTCTTCAAGCTAAGTTCCTGATGCAGACTAGTGTCATATTGGCTCACTAAGCATGGGAAATTAATTATCTCATATTTTCCTTCTCTGATACGGAAATCTTGTATGATCTCTGTAGAGTTGGGAAAATTGTGGATGTTACTCTCTGCTCATTAACTTGCTTTTCAGTGCTTGGAAGTCTATTTTCCATTTCATTTGGCTTTCAGACTAGATAAATTTGTAACTTCTCTCTGGTTCTGATTGCTGTAATTACAAGCAGTCTCTTTGTATTCTGGGAAGGGAAGTTACACTTCCCAAACTGGAATTCAATTTTACTGATAAGACCTATCTTCTTTCTTGCATTGATACTTTATCTTGTTGCTCTGATTCCACAAAATTTTTGCTTTCATATAAATACAATTTTTTATTATTAACTCACCCTTTGATGTAAATTGTGCTTGGGCAGCATATAGCCCACTGAATTTCTTGGGCATTCCTTTCAAGCCAGTTGATGGGCATACAAAATGTGCTCTGATGACAGAGAAATTCTGTGTGTTTTCTGCTTGGTGTGGTTAAAGTGGGTCATAGGCAGGGGATTTCAAAGAACTGCATTCTTATTAGATACATAAATGCCGCTTTAGGTTTTTAAAACTGTTTCAAAACCTCTTAGACCTCTAAATACATATTTTTCCTCCAGGAAGCACATAATCATTTTATGATTCTGTGACAACAAACACAATGTGCTTGGACAACAAGGTTGGAGTTTACAAATTCTAGGAGGAAGGGAATCTGGGCCAAAGGATTTTACTGTTCTGTTCCCTTCAGTTAGGAGTGGTAGGATTCATATTCCCTTCAGGAGATAACTGCTAGATGGCCCTAGTCTCTTTAGCCTCAGAGAACAGTCAACTGTCTACAATATGGAATTCTACAGGTGGGTGAGATGAATCTTACTTGGTGTGCATCCTGGTGCAGGTCTTTATAAATGGATTATTTGAGATATCATAAAAAACTGATTTCCCATAGCTGTTATGTAAACGATCAGTTTTGGCTAGATAACTGGTAGAACGTTCTTCTAGTTTAATGAAGCAAAAAGGCAGAACAGCGTGGAGTCTAGATACCTCCTAGATAGGGTATAAAAAGGATACCACTCTAGAGTCTGTTGGTTAGAAGAGACAGCAAGGGATGTGATGTTTGAATGGTAAATGGAAAAAAAAAAAAAAGACATGAAGCAGCTGTAGATTCAGAGGGTTTCTACCTAGAACTAGTTATATAGCTAGTCTGTAGCAAAAGTTTGATACTCTTAATGAGCCAAAAAAGCCCTGCTGAGCTCTTAAAAGCTCTGCAGGCACTGTGACACACTGTAGGTATTTGTACTTGATTTGAAATAACGAGGTTTTGCTTCCAGGAGGGCATTAACTGGTGTCTGTGAGCAGCTAGATATCTAAAACCTTGTTAGATATAGATATCTCTGATGGTTTCTCATCCAGGAATGGCATACATTGCCAAGTGTCACCCCTTCACCTTTAAAATGGCATTATAGAGAAGGAAATGGTAGTGATGCTATCATGGCATGGAATACTTCATTATTGGAAAGGAGTGACCTCAACCCCTATCCATTCCTCAGCCTGTAGAAGCTCACATTTCTGAAAAGGAATGTAGGTGATGGGCCTACCGTCTCCCCTGGTAAGATAAAAAGGCATGTCAAACTCTGCATGTTCTTCAGACGTGTGGAAAAGGGAGCACAGCCTTGTCCTCTCATGGTTAAAGAACTCACTCTGGAGTAAAGGAAGGTTGGGCTCCAACAGCCATGCTCTGAAAGACTAGCATTAATCACCTCTGCATAACCTATAGTCTCTGCAGTGGAAACTGGCACACCAGATTCCTGGTCATTGTATATTCATTACTCCCCATTTTTGCAACTTTGGCCTCCTTGGAGAAGTTAAACTTGCTTCATGGTGGTTTTGTGTTCTGGTTTTTGTTTGTTTGTGGGTGGGTTGTGGGTTGGGTTGGGTTTGGTTTGGTTTTGTTTTGGGGGGGTGTTTGGTTTGTGTGTTTTATCTCCCCCTTGGCCTAATCCTTCAATCCTACATTTTTGGTGAAAAATGTCCTGGTGAGACTGCATCTGGAATATCGTGTCCAGTTCTGGGCCCCTCAGTTCAAGAACAACAGGGAACTGCTGGAGAGAGTCCAGCATAAAGCCATGAAGATGGAGTGGAGCATTTCCCTTACGAGGAAAGGCTGAGAGATCTGGGTCTCTTTAGCTTGGAGAAGAAGAGACTGAGGGGTGACCTCATTAATGTTTATAAATATGTAAAGGGTGAGTGTCACGAGGATAGAGCCAGGCTCTTCTCAGTGACAACTGAAGTAAGACAAGAGGTAATGGGTACAAACTGCAACACAGGAGATTCCACTTAAATATGAGAAGAAACTTCTTCACCCTGAGGGTGCCAGACACGGGAACAGGCTGCCCAGGGGGGTTGTGGAGTCTCCTTCTCTGAAGACATTCAAACCCGCCTGGACACCTTCCTGTGTAACCTCATCTGGGTGTTCTGCTCCGCCAGGGGGACTGGACTGGATGATCTTTCGAGGTCCCTTCCGAACCCTGACATTCTGTGATTCTGTGACTGTGACCAGCTGAGAGCGCTCCCGCCACACGGTGGCAGCCTCGACCTTTGCAGCGGCGGCCGCACCCCCAGCGGTTTAAAGAAGGGGCTCAGGAACCTGAAAAAGGACGACACTGCTCCTCTGTTGCCCTTCCTTTCCAACTAAAATCTGATACCTGTGAAAAGCAAACAAAACCAAAAAAAAAACAAAAAACAAAAAACACACAGCCAAAACTGAAACCCAAAAACCCTTCCTATGCCCCCCAAAATGCAAACCAAACAAGAAACCCCCCAACAACACAACATTGAAACCCACTCAAAAAAAACCCTTCAAAAATGACCTAAATCCAGCTAGAGCTTCAAGCCTGTTCACCTGGACAAGATAAATATAGATTTTTCCCCAGATGAGCATCTGTGCTCTAAGAAAGTGACGGGGCACTTGTGGGGAGCAAAAGGAGTTGATGATAATTGTTCTAAGCTACCTTGGAATGCTTAAGGTTCTGATAACTGGCTTGTCCACAGACAACCTAGAGGAAGTTGGATGCTCTGAGGTAGTACCCAGCTTTATTTGGTAATAGGAAAACTGGAATGCAAATACAGAATACTGTGGTAGTGAAGAAACTTAGTGATGAGGTGAGAGGCAGGCATGTGCTGAAAACTGTGGGTGTTAGTTTAAAATGGTTGACTTCTGACAGCTACTTCTTTTGTCAAGAGAAATGCCACATGAATTGCTTTGTATGAGCCTGGTGCTATAGCATTCTGAGCAGTGACGTTCAGAATAATTAATCTACAGATGAAACCACTTTTTCTGAAACTATACCAAAGATACTAGCAGAGTTAGTAGCTGTTTTTTCACTTAATATAAGTTGCCTGTCCAGTGTCATTGTCTGTTTATGTGCTAAGATGTTCCTCTAAATATCTTGCTTCTAAGGCTTTTCTGCCTTCATTTTGCCATTTCAGATCATGAAAGGAAAAAAACGTTCAATTTCCCAGAAAATATATCTCTATTTGGCACTTTAATCACCAAGTGGCAGGTTAAGTTGCCTTTGCAGTGCACCGACACACTAAATGGATTGTATCTTTGTGTGAAAAGGCAGCTAAACAAGATTATTTTGACTTACAATACCATAAAACTTATAGGCCACTTAGAGGCTGAAATGTTATGTGCTGGAAAGCTCTTGAAAATTTTCAGCAGGTGTTTTTCCTGATGTAGCAGATGTACAAAATCGGCTCTAAGTACCCTTTCTTTGCCAAGTCAACAGAAGGGAATTTCACCATTGCATGGAAAATATTTAGTTTTTTGGAAGCTGGAATGCATATGATAAACGGAGCATTTTTGCTTTTCTAAAAATAATATGGACTCCTTCTGAATGTTTCCTGAAGCATATCTAACACCGCTGGCTGGTGTTGGATACTTGTGTTCTATCAGTCAGGTTATACACCAAGGGAGAGAGAAACTTCTCAGGGGCCAATCCATTCCCAAATTGGGGAAAGAGTTTATCAAGAATTACAGACCATTATCTACCTGTTCACATTTTGCTTAAAGTGCAGATACATTTCTGTGTGCCTGCATTTTCTAATATAGGCCATAGTTATGTGTTTGAGACACACCACACGTGTTTCTTTCTCTCAGTTGGGAGGGAGATTTAACACAGTCCCAGCCTAAGTGGGCACTTTTTCTAATATCAGAAAGCAACAGCATATGGGTATTAGGACGTCAAAGGAGAGACACAAAGTAACCTTGAAACAAAATATTGCCTCCTTTTCTGAAGTTCTTGTACATTTTGGCCTTTGGTAATGAATCATGGGGGAGGGGGGCATTATTTTTGAGGAGAATTAAGGGCTTAGGTCTAGTGATGTTTTGAAACCCCAGATTAATTTCTGGATTTTCCCATAATTTCTCTGTAGCAATTAATATGCATTTAATAACACTAAAATATTTCCAAATACCGATACACTGATGTTGTTCAGTGGCAATGCAGCAAATATCCATATTTCCCTGAAACTCTAATGTAAATTAAGTACTTTTAGTCTACTTTCCTTTTAAAGAGTATCTTCAGCCTTGAACAACCTATTGTTTATTGAGGCAATTTTATTCTCATAGTTAAATGTGGTCAGGATGTTTTGTCTCCTGTTTAAAAAGCTGATGTTAGTACTAACTACACAGAATAACCCAAATTATAAATAAACAGGGTAGTAAAATAAATACATCCATTCTGTCTATGAAATAATTCCCTAAAAACTGTTGATTTAAAAATTTTAATTATTGGCATAAATTGTGTACTTATTTCTTTGGTAATGTGATATACACTGCAATTTTCTTTTAATCCTGAAGCTTTGTCTCATATTAGTCAAGACTTATATGATATAAATACTTAGTTAAAATTCATGCATTCTTGTACTGAAGAGTCAAAATCAAGAGAAAACACTTGTAAATTGCTTACTAAGTAACCTGAAAAGTGTGTTTTCTTTAATGCTCTGCTGTAGGTCTGTCAATTATACACTGTATAAAAGTTCTTTTTTCTGTTCTTCCTGCATACCAGAGATAACAATAGTCTTACATGCAAACATACAGCTGAGTAAATACGTTGTTCACGATGAAGTAAAGGTAATTATACGATCATACTATTACTCTCTATTATCCCAGATTTCAGTCATTCATTAAGTTTCACACTTTATTTTACTTATTGATAAGTGTAAGTTTCTTAACATCTTCAAAGACTTGTAACTTCAAGAAGTTTCAAGAAAACTGAGGTGTGTGTCAGCAGTATCTTAGCCTAAAAACCCATGCTTTACTAGCAAATTTTAATTACTTTCTTCATTTCCAACATTTTTTCTTCTTTCACAGGTAAGTGGAATTTTCGGGTAGAATCACTTTGTTAGATGTATCTATTTTCTTTTTCGGCCTATCAGTTGATCAATATGTACAAGTTTGTGTGGGGGATTTTCTGGGTCATTGAAGAGATGATGACACTTTCTTACTAAACCAGAGAAAAGTTGTCCTCATTGCACCTTTTGCCAATTACATTTGCTCTATTGCTTTCCTTTTTTAGACAGCATTTTCACTTGGATTTAAGTCTGCCAGGCTTTTCATTGCCCTTGCTGGATCCTGGGTGTCTGCCACATACCAGTTAATGTTGGAAAAACATCAATCCTATTTCTAAGAATCAGTCTAGAGAAAACTGCACTAATTGGTTAATGTTTATTTTAAACCAAATGAAGTCTGGTTACCTGTTCTCTATGAAGCTTCAGTGGCAAGGAGCACTGGTTTAACAGCAAAGTGGGGTTGCTTTAGGATTGGACTTTCTCCTATCAAAAAATATTCCTGTCAGAAGCTTTTAAAAAATTGCAACTTGCATAGGAAAAATGTTTTGACACGTGCTACCAAAATCATATGCCTGCTGAGTAAGCTTGAGATGCTTGCATCTTGTGGGGGTGAACAGGCTCTGCCATGCATAAACTTCATGTTCTTACAAGTATGAAGCAAATAAACCTATGAGACTTCCAAAATAAGAGAATAGCTTTGAGAAGGATGAACAAAGCTTATCCTCTGCTCAAAATGAGAAAGAATGGGAAGTGGGCTACTTTAGAATATACTGCTGTATCACATCTACTCTCCCATACTGCAATCATATATCAGAAGTTTCAGAATTCTCTGTTGCATTTTGTTAAACAGCCAAAATCATATCCTTTCTAACTGGCAAGAGGTAAAACTTAAAGCTTTAATATGTTTCTCTATGGTTCTGGTCTTTGTAATGTGCAAATAGCTGCAATTTTGCAAGCTGCTTGCTCAGGGCTTCTGAACTTCACTATAAAGTCTTTACCTGTACTACCCAAGTGTATTAGCTTTTCTGAACTCTATTCTATTTTTAAATAACTTTTGATAAATTAATCCTGTATTAAATATGGTGAATATGGTTTATAATGAGTTAAAAGTAATATAAACTTAGATTGAGCATTTAAAAATGTTTCGATTGCTGCCTTTGGACCTCTGTGTTCACAAGTTAAGGTTTTATTTTACTCAGTTGCTGAGACTTGGACAATATGCCACATTCTCAGTTCCCATAAATCAGC
The DNA here is from genome assembly GCF_964273445.1 of Streptopelia decaocto. Taxonomy (NCBI): domain Eukaryota; kingdom Metazoa; phylum Chordata; class Aves; order Columbiformes; family Columbidae; genus Streptopelia; species Streptopelia decaocto. Next base: position 66,805,094 of record NC_138658.1, read on the forward strand.
TGAGCTATGTTAAATAAAGCTCCAGTTCTGGGTCAAATTAAGAATTTGAGATTTGGCAAAGTTCTATATCTAACTTGACATTGCCTTGCCATGGGAGATCAGAGAGAGCTACGTTGTGAGGTCCTGCATAAAGGTCCAAGTTGAAGGGACTCCTGGAAACAGAGAGTGTATGTGGGCTGAGAGTCTGAATCTTCCTTCCATCCGAGAGCTGCTGAGCAGCCCTGGTGTGCGGCTGTTTTCCCATGTGAGTCTGGAGAAGCAGGTTGTGTGGGAATGGACAAGCTGGATAGACTTCCTCAGCATTGTGTTTGAGCTGTGAGAAGCACTTCTCCACAGGATGGAGAAGTTTTGGCATATTCTTACACATCCTTCTTGGTTGTCCCCTCCGTGACCTTCCTCTCCTCTTTACTGTTCTACAAAATATTAGAGGTTCTACTGGGAAGAAGGCTGAAGAGTAGGACACTTTTTACAGGATTTGGTTTATAAGACCCATTAGAGAGGTCTGGTTCTGGATGAAGGTTACAAGTGCATGCTCTAAAACTAGTCTCTCACTTTCCTTATTTCCTTATACTTCAAGATCCTCTGGAACTTATTTTTATTTTCTGTAAAACAAAACAAACAAAACCCCCAAACAAAAAACCCTAAACAAAACACACACTCAACAAGCCCCACAAAAAAGCAAAAAACCCTTAAACCAAACAAACAACAAACCAAACTATAATCCATCATTGGTGGATTCATATTTCTGTAATTAGAGCCCTCTCTCATTCCATAATTCATAAGCCAAGATACTGTGTTGTTTGTTTACATTTTCATAGAGCTAATCCTTGGCTAATTTTACTGGAGTGTGATTTTTGACAATTTCTGCTTGGACTCCTCCTACTTTTGTCATCCTCTGCAGAAACCTTGGACAGTTAAATCTATCAGTTACACACTGACAATGAGAGGATAATTTTATCTTGCTTTTAAATTTGAATATTAGGAAGACAGCGAATTGTAAAAGTGAGCCTCCAGTTCCCCTGAATTAAGGGAAAATATAATGGGAATTGTAAATTACTTTTATTTCTCAGAAGTGGTATCAAGGCATGTTTTCACATTCTTTTGTAATTTCAGAAATTTTAACTTAAAGCTGAAACAGCTTAATATAAAGGTTCAGATTAAGCAAGCACATTATCTAGGACACTCAGCTAGTTTAAAACAGTCTAGTGAGCATCTAGCAGAATATGCATCTGTTTTTTTATTAAAGTAACAATGCATGTGGGATATTCAGCAGTGTTTTTCCATTGTGGTCAAAGTAGTTTGGACTATTCAAACATAACCAGTATAATTGACACTTGAAGATCCAAAGACAGTGTTGCTATACTGCTTAGAAGAGAGGACAACATTTTTAATCTACAAAAAAATCAAGCATAAATCTCTAGAATAAATTATGCAAACAGTTCCTTTCAGACTACAAAAAAAATTGTCAACTGGATAAGCATGGCACAACAATGTACCTTTAATATCTCCATTGCATCTTCGAAAGTAGTATATTTTTTTCTTATGGCACTGATTAGTTACACCATAGCAATCAAAAAATAAAGCCATTAAGACCACTCCTGTACTACCAGTAACAGAGTTTAAGTGAAGAGGCTCAAATTGTTGAAAGAAAAACATATATGCCACTAAGATTTGAGCACTCATTAGCTAGAGTCTCATGTGAAGTCCTCGGCAAAAAGTACGTGTAACAAAAAGATGGAAGATTGCGGAGTCAAGATGTGGGATGATTTATCTGTTTCCAAGATCTTAGGTACTTTTATTCCTTTACTCCAGCTCAGAAATTTGTGATTGTATTTTTGCAAACATAAAATCCATGTTGAGCAAAATAAAAATAGGGCTAAAATCTTAAACAGACCACAAAACTTACTCATACAGTAGGAGGAGTACTGTCCGCTACAGAATATATGTGAAAACAAAGATAATTATTACACATCATGGACTAAAGTACTAAAGTTACAACCCTGCAGTTACAGCCCAGACCTACAGGTTCAGTCAGCCGAGTTTAAATGTCTCAGATATGCACGCAATCTTGGCCAATGTCTGAATTTTTACTGTCGTGCTTAGTTGCGTTATCCTATATTATGGGGTGTGGTGGAATATCAGTCTTTAAAATCATCCATATCCTGAGGCTATACTTGTGAATAAATGGTAGGAAACAAAATGAATTAAGTCCATCCGACTTTAGAAAACATCTGAAAATAACCTGAAGCTATTTTTCTTCCTATCAAATGCTCAATCCATTAAGGGGAGGTGGCTCTTCTTTGCTGGGTGGAGTTAAGTATCACTTTTCATTTGGTCTATATATTAAAATCATGTTCATTCTTTAACTTCATCTTTCATGAATAAAAATGAACTAATAAAATTCTCTGGAAGAACACACCATGCAAATAAACCATTTCGTTATTACAGAAGCTTAAATCATCACCTAGAAATAGGTTTATGCACTTATAACTGAACTTATTAAAATAAATAATCCTGTTACAGATTTATTTCACACACACTTTTCCAAAGAACATACAAATCTGATTCAATCCCAAAAGCCAACTCTTGGACCTTATTATTATAAAGAGTCCACCAGAAAAATGTGAAGTCTCTGTGGTTTGGATTTGACAACAACATTGCAACTCCTAGATTACCATTATCCTCATACTTTGCGAAAGCTGTACCAGTCACTTAGGTAGCCACCTTTCTTCTGGAACCAAAAGGACCTCAAAAGTGGGACTTAATAAAAACAAGGCATAATATATGCCACTGGTGTGAGACTGGCAGTAGGAAATACCAAGATGATGGTAAACTGTCTTGGAGCTCACATGTCAAAGTTTTCCAGGATAAGGACTTTAATGGGACAGTGGATGAAGGTGAAGTAATAAATGACAAATTATGTGAAGTGTCACATCATCCAGTCTCTTATATAAGAATACATGCTGTCAACATGTGATTTACTAAAAATTTGAAAATAAGTTATTGAGACTTCATACTGTCAAAACGGAAAGGATTTCAAACAGCAGCCATCAGAGAGATAATTTTGGGCCTGTTTTCATGTTTTGAAGAAATCTGGATGTTTATAATTTGCTCACAATGGCAAATTGAAAGGGGCTAAATGCACTGCTGAGGGTAGGATCAGAATTCAAATATCTTTGAGAAAGGAAACCTGTGTTAAAGACCTGTGTTATGAAAAATAAATGTGGAATGAGGAATAGCCAACTGGGGAACAAAAGAAGATGAAGGACTGTAATGGATGACAAGTCAGACGTGAATAAACATTTTGGCTACAGTGCAAAAATGGCAAACTTCAAATCAGTAAAGTGTCATGGAGAATATACAGAGAAATTTATTCTCTGTCCGGTGAGACCTTGAATGAAGAACCATATCCAGTTTAGGAACAATAAAACACAAGAAAGATGTTGACAAATTAGAGTACAAAGAGGAACAATAAGTTTAGAAAACATGAACTTTGAGGAAGGGTTGAAGGAACAATGTTTGTTGAGTCTGGAACAGACTGAGGGCAGATACAACAGACTTCACAACTTAAAAGCCTCTTATGAACAAGATAGCTCCCATCATCTGCAGGGGAAAGGGAAACAGGATTTATATTGTGTATTTTCATAAGAGTAATGATGTACAAAGATCTGTTACATAAAGGGACTATCCTTCATTACAACTTTTTAAAAACAGGTTAGATAAATATATCTTTATATATATATATATATATATATATATATACATATGGTATGTTGGATGTAGTTATATCTGCCTCAGGGCACCATGATTGCACTGGATTCTTAGAGATCCTTTTGATCCCTTGCTTTCACATGCTTTCAGGATTTAATTTGACAAAACAGAACAGCCTAAGCTATGGAGGAATCAAAAGACCTCCACCTGTAAATGTCCCAGAGCCTAGTGGATATAAGCCAAAGGAGATGGTGATTCAGACTCTCATGTATAGCTGTTCAACTACTAATTAAAAAGGCATTATTTCACTTTGTTGTGTTCTGTAGGGACAAACCATCACTAGAGTGAGAGATAGGGGAAACCTGTTGGGTTTTTTTCCATTTTGTAATTGCATTGCCATTTCTTTGGCTCTGTCAGTGCTGATGTGTATGAGACCAGTGCCAAAGCTGTAAGCGCACATGGGATTTAATCAGGCTGAAGAGTTCAGAAGAGATTCTGAATGGTGGTTATACCAAAACACGGGATAGATGCTTAGTAAGGAATCCCATATCCTACAGTGACTGAATGGACTTTGGTCTACTCAAGCTAAACAATAAAAGAAATATTTTTGGAAGATTTAGCTTTTTCATTGTATTATTCTTGTGCTCAGACAAGCTTAGTGCTTGTGAATGAAAGCAGATATGACAGCAAAAGAGACAGACATAATTTCTTTATCTGCACAGGCACAACATGAAATACAGTGGCAGTGCTGATGCTAAAGGGCTTTCCCTGTTTATGGGAGGATAGTTTAGTCTTCAGGCTGATGCAGAAACAGTTCCTTACCAAGACTGATGATTCTGAAATGGGTGCCTGTCCACTAAGAAATGAGATTGAGAGAGGAGTGTAGGCTAATGAACAGCTGTCACTAACTTCTTGGACTTTAGTCATAATTTAGAACAGAAATGTAACATCCATTGCATGTTACTGTCTGTTTTTAGCAATCCATTTTTACTACTAAAACATGTTTTATAAGCAGAATTGTTCTATATGCACTGTTTCATTTCAGCTGAATATAGGACTCCCTAATTATAATTGAAAAATGCAACTACTTCCACAATTTTACAATATTTATCAGGAAGAATCAGATTTGATATTGAGTCCAACATGACAAAATCTTTTCCAGTAATCTTTCTTGTTATGTGTTTCATCTGGCTTACATCACTTTTCCATCTCTCATTCTCAGTATTTTAAAGTACTATTGTGTGGGCTAGATGGATGAAAGAGTAGGTCAGATAGTAGGCACCTGACACCAAAGCTCCAGTCCTCCATACTTGTGCTCATCAGCTGCTTAAAGCAATCTGAATTCCATAGACACATATAATTTTTGCCACTGGATTCTCTTTTCTATATGTTCTTCTTGTGTTACAACCGTAATTCCCATATTATGAGTAGCTCAAACCTCACATCTAGGTCTCATCAGGACCTGCTAAAAAGATGTTTCTTTGCTTATTTTGGTTGACACCTCAGTCCAGAAAGCAGTTTTAAACTTCCTTAATAAGTCCATCTGTTATAAAGAATAACTGAAAGAGGTTGCTCTCTTTAACTACCAGGCACTGTTAATTTGGGGGAAGAGCTAATAGAAGAAGTTCTATCAATATGTTCCTAATAGGACAATAAGACTACATAATCACATGTAGCCTCTGTGGCTTTGTAATTTAACATAAGCTGGTGGGCGCCACTACTGAATATCTTAGTTCTTATTCTTAGGTTGTAGATAAATGTATGTGGGCTTTGCAGTTCCAAAAGCAGGTTCCCATTAGAAGAAAAGTTTTCTTTTAGAAGATGAAGCAGTAAAACAGTGGGGCAATTACCATTTGCCTCTCTTCGCTGGGTCTCAGTTGCATTAATAGTACAATGATCCCAGTGTTCTAAACTTCCACTAAACCTCCAATGGGCTTTGTTTATCAGCCCACATTGGCCTTTCAGCTTTGGGCACTGTGGTTTGAATTTAGGCAAACACCCTAAAAACTAAAAGACTACTGCTTTTTTCAGTGATTACAATATTATGCCAGTAACATTGTGTAGTTTACAGAGATACAATCAACCATTCCACAGTATCTAATCAATAATACACAGAATAAATTATCTGTATCACTACGTGCCTCCAAAAATCTAGACTAATGACAGCTTTCCTGTGTTTAATTGGCACAGTTCATGCTATTCTACTAATGTGGTCAGCTGAGAGATTTGTCGTAATTGACTTTGGTGTTCTGTTTTTGGTATAAACCAAGAAATATACCCTAGAAAGCACACAATTTTTAGCCACTGAGTTTATCACTTTCATTGCCAAGGAAAATATTTTCAAAACTGAAAAACACGCAGGCTTTATTTTCATACTTGTTGAAAAAAAATTTCCACTGCTACACAAACACAAACACGCCCGTGAGCACAAATCCTCAGTGAGGTAATGGCAAAGCTCAGAAGCGAGTCTGCAAGAACTGAGGCTTGCTTATGTGAACCAAAAAATATTACATTTACAGGCTGGATGTCTGACTGCTGTCTTCCACAGGTGCTAATGGAATTTAGCTATAGAATTTTTTAATTACTGAATTCAGTCTTTATTTCTTTTTGCTGTTTTTTTTTTTTTTTATAGAATATGCCTATCAGAAGCCTTTGATTCTAATTACTGTCTTCTTATTACTCTTACTGAGCTCCTTGAATTTTAATGGATATCCTTATTTGTGCCTGAAACTAGAGGAACAAAAAGACAAGACCGAGGCCATAGTTTGCAACTATCATGTTTGCCCTTCTGTGGTACAAGGGACAACATGGTCCTGGTTCTGTTATTAAGAATAGCCAGTCTATTACTGTAAGCAATATGTTTGATCTGAAATGATTTCTTTTTAAATTAAAAATCACTTTCCTTTTGGTGAAAAAGTTAAGTGTATAAAATATTGGGGAAATAAAGTATATAGTATAATTTTTACTTTTAGAAATGTGCATCATTTTTTGCCTTTCTAAAGAAATGGTGACTTAGTGAGGACAGAGAGGCAAAGACAGATACATTCCTTTCTTCTCCCATCTATTTTCACTGAAAATTTACTCTTTTTTATTAATTGTGACTTGAAAATCCACTAGTTACAAATGCATCCTTAGGCAAAATGGCTATTACTATGCATATAAAAGGAGATGGCTTCAATAATATTTGTGTGTGGATTTCATAAAAACAGATTTCTGAAGACAATTTGATATTTCTCCAATGGAAAACTACTGTGGATTCATGAGCTATTTTGAGTTATGAAATGACACCAGTGGTGATTGTATTTGTCCATGGAAAATCTTGACCCATGTCATGAAGCCTAAACGAAAGCAAAACAAAGCCCATTTTCTGTAGGAGAGAACTATGAAACTGGTTGTGAGAATAACAGCTGATGTAAATGGTTTCTAACCTCTCACATAAACGGCTTCTGGGATGTCTACCAGTATTACCCAGACTGTAACAGAGCAGACACCACACAGAACAGAGATCCTTGAAGCCTGCAAAGAGAACCAAAAATTGCCCCAGGAGCTCTTAAAGAAGCCTCTCTTGAGACAGATGTCTGTGTACCCATGGGTGTGCCCACAAAACTAGCTTTGTAGAATGAAGACCATAACCCCCTTCTCTAAATAACTGTTGTCTAATAGCAAAAGTGACACAACTACTAAAAATTAGAAACAACAGCTAATGATAGATGTGGGCCACAGAAAATGTCACACCATACTGAAGCTTCTAAGAAAGGCACAGTGCCACTGGTGAAAGCAGAAGAAGAAAGGAAAACATCATTTAAAAAAGATCACCAAAACAAAACAGAAAACCTCAAAAAGCCCGCAAATGACCATCAGAAGTATCACAGCATGGACCCAAGAAATCACTGTTTCACAGAAGTTTAAGGCTACAGAATCTGAGAGCTTCATTCTGTCCTTCCATTCACAAGGCATCTTTGACATAAATTATGCATAAGGCAGGTTTTTCACGAACTCTTTGAGAAGGCAGACACATGCCGGCTCTTTCCCTGACACCTTACACAGTCATGTCCTAGTGCTTACTGTGAACAAAGCTGTTACCTCCTGTGGCTCCTTGGGAAATGCAATGTCTTACAGTGTAAAAGTCTGGGAAACAAAAGGATGTATTGCTATGTATACATATCTGATTGGTTTTCTGTCTACAGGAAAATAAGATACATTTTGTTTAATAAAAGGTAACACACTCCCAAGTTTTGCTTTATCAGCCTTTGAGAAAAAGACATTTTTTAAAATGAAGAACACATTGGAGGTAAGTTTAGGATAGTGTAATTTTATTTTTTTGTTTAATAATCTCTGCCTTCCTGTGAAAACTATAATGACAGCACTGGACTAAAGCACAATGACCCTAATACGAAAAAAACAGAGCATGCTGAAAAACAGCTGCTTGAGCTTATTTAAAACTGTGTACAATAAAAAAATGGTAACAATTTATCTGTCTATAGCATGGCAGATAATTTCTAGGTCAAAACCAAAATGAGAGACCAAAATTCCTACTACAGCAAAATTCTTATTTATGCTCCACTGTAACACCATAATTTTTGGAATGATTATTGCATAGAATAAATATTCTCCTATCTATCAGGGTTTCAAACTCATCAGTGAAGAGGCCTGATCCAATGCCAAATTGAAGCAATGGAAAGACTAGGGCAGACTTGAGTGAGAGCTGAAACAGTCCTTGGAGAAGGAAGTCTATTGTGAATGAAGTTGCTTCCTTATTGTATGGCTTTCCTTGAATGGATACATATTTCCACAATTAAAACTATTTTCCTAAGTGAGGTACATCAACAGCAGTGGGCCATAATGCAGCAGACAAACTGAGGGTCCTACATTACCTTCTTTTCTCTGTGGCAAAAGTATGGTTGCTATATCTCAAGTGACCTACTCACAGCTGCTTGCTGAAGGGCTTGTAGTAAAATTCTTGAAAGAAACAGCGAGAGACAACAAATATTTATAATTAAAATGCATCATCTGAATATCAAACTAGGATATCGAGGGGAAAGCTGGCAAAAAATAATGCAAATCTTGCTAGTGTTTTGTACAGAAGAGATATCAGAACAGTTTAAGGCCCTTAATTTCATACACATACACTTAAATAATTTCAGGTTCATTCTTTCTCAAATTATACTTTCTTCCATCCCACAATCCAATTGATATCATCAGTTTGGTACTGGTGCAGTGGCATGGAATTGATGACACAGAAAGATCCTTGCCCAACCCAAATGAGTCTATGTAATCAATTTTTTAGCTAACACAGTTTTTCCTGCCTCTCTGGTAATCCTTGTTATGCAGGATATGTTCCTTTTTTAAGGGAAGAGATATTCCTTACATTCAAAAAAACACAACCCTTTAAATGCAAATAAAATGACTAATGCTACTTTAAGCTCACAGTGGTTCCATGCAGTAACTTAAATGAGAGGCTATTAGTTCATCTGTGACTGAAAACCAAAACCAGGGGGATTAGCCTGTTAGGGTTCTCACAAAATCCAGCTATGAGTTATGGTCATGGTGGAGAATACGTTTCTTTTTCAGTTCCCTTCTTTTAAGCTTCTCTTTCAGCTGTTTCAATATACTAGGCTTTTAGAAAATCGTTGCATCTAATCTCTTCTAAAAAGTCTTATTGAGTAAGAGGGAAGGAGCAGATGGTATTTCCAAATGTAAAAATGTAGCTAAAAGACAGAACATGAGTTTGCTAGGGACAATTGATAAACACCACATGTAGTAACTCTCTCTTCTGTCAAAGAGAAGCCAAGTTTGAAATACAGTTACAACGACAGGAGAAAAGAGATATCGGTCTCTTTCTTGAGTCTTTGCATGAATTTAGGACTAACGAATTAATGTGATGGTGCCTGCTGGTCATTGTTCTCTGCGTGTACATGAACAGGCCTAGTGAAACAAACTCATCAAAGGAATTTGGCATAAAGATACCAACAGTGTGAATCGTAAGGGGCCTTATCAGGAAACAAGCAGTTATATATCCAGCCTGGTCAGAACAGTATAATTGTATGCATGCCAAGAAGCACAACTTTATGTGCGTAAGGAAGTTTTAACGGGAAAATTACACGTATTGCATTTCAACTCATAAATGCACTTATTTGGTTGTAAAGAGCTTCTGCTCTTAGAGCTCTGGCAGCAGAAGTGTGCTTTTCAGTCCCACTCCTGTTCACACTGGAGTCAGTGGGAAGGTCTCCACTGCTGCCAGTGATCGAGCGGATTTTTGGATCATTTGGCAGGTTTTAAGAATGCTCTAGCCCCTCTCAAATTTCTTTGAGTCCGATATGTAGTGTGGATGCTCGGTCCCTAACATAAATTCCTGAAAATGGTCATCAGGACTCATTATACCTACATCTTTCCACTATACAATAGCCATCAACTGTAACTGTCAGGGTGACAGCCATGCCTCCACCCTATGCTGTTTGGGTGATTGCCGTGTCTGCTTGGCCTACTGGGACTACCAAGTAGTGTCCTGCTACAGAACTTTAGAGCTAGCAAACTGAATCAAACTTCATTTATTGTGTAATAAAATCTGAGTCCTGGATACATATCTAGTATCAACTTCATTGGTTTTATGGGGGATGACAATATCTGTCTACAGGACTGGGTACTCAACAGCCATTAGATGACAGTAAATTTTGATTCTGACGAGCTTCACTTTTATTTGAGAGGAAGTAACGCAGTCTGGATAGTGTCAGTTTGGAAGGCTATTCAGGCTCCTAAGCAGTTACCCTTATTACACATAGCTGAGCTGATTCCCATAAGAACCCATGGAAAGACTGTCAGTGTCTTCTGTGAAAGATGAACTAAATATTTTTCGAGCTCTGAAATGAAACAAGACACAATACATATGATTCCTCTCACCTGACTTCAAGCACTGAATTCAACTGTCTAAGCGTCAGTGCAGATTGTGATTTTTAATGCCTTAATGTATTCAAGACATTTGCACAGGGCTGCCAGGAGCAACAGGATATATGAGAGAGCTACGCCCTTCTGGAGTGTCAGTGCCCTTTTACAGATGAGATGGAATACCCTGGACCAGCTCAAATGGGAGCAGATCCATATGTGCGAAGCTGAACCGAGTCCTAACTAGTTGCAACGTACATGTCGACATGCATATCAGTAAAATACATTATTTGTCTAATCTGAAAGTAGACACCCACATTTGATCAAATTAATTGCACCTTAAACTCCATTGATGATATTCATCAAATGAACTAAACGTTCAGCTCTTGTGGAACTCAAAGCCCATAACAGTAAAAATAGCTAAACAGGATTTTCTCTCCTCAGAGAACTCTTACAGCTCTCCAGTTCACATCATTTTCTGTCTCTTCCCCAAACTGTGTAAAGCTGTTTCAGTTTAACCATAGACTTATATATCTAGGAGGGAGTTGTCAGATTGATGAGACATGCTGTTTAACAAGACTCCTAAGTTTCCTGTACATTTTACCTTTTCACTATCTAACTCAGTTTGATCTTTCTAGTTGTATTTTGAAACCTGTATTTGTACTGTGGAACTTGTACATACTCCGGAAACTTTACCCTGCTGTTGATAAAGAACCTAGTTATCAGCTGTTGATTTAAAGGTTTCTTAAATTGTAATGTACTTTCTCAAAGTCAGCCACTATACAAACTTAGGTTATGATCTCTCCAGATCTTGTAAAGCAACACAGGCTCTGAGTGCCTAAAAGCAGAATGTAAGCTATGATCTTGAAGAACTGTCAGGTGCTGCGGTGAAACAGTGGTAATGATTCAGAAGACATCAGTCTTACCTTCAAGACAGCAACCAAACCAGTGCCCTATGTGCTTCAAAGAGGCACTGTACTGCTGAGAAAGATAAACCTGATTCTTGGTGACTTGTGGTCAATTAAAGATCTCACAGAACATTTCACAAATGGAAATACATTAATCTCAGTGTCCTGGCCAGTATTAGTAAAAACAATTCCAGAACATTTTGGGTCTAGTTTTGTGATCTTCACTCTGAGTTGGGTGCCAGGATTTCCCCTGGTGTCCTATAAATTCAAATGACTTCTAACAACTTAGAGCTGCATAGGATTTGGCCCTAAAATCAGTTCCCTTCTGGCTCTGCTGCCAGCTGTGCATTGGGAGATTCACCAGAGGCAGATGGGTTTTGGACTGTTTTGATGCTGTCAGGTGAGTGGGAGTTATTTGAACTCCAAAGACAGAAGTGGAAATCAAAAAGCAACCTAAATCCCAAGTGATTCTGTTCACAAGCAGAAGTTTTAAACCATTGTGATTAAAAAGCCTGTATAAGAAAACATCAGTTACAATAGAAAAACAGATTGTTGGCACTTAGTGCATTTCAAGAAAACAGCATTGCAAGAATAGAGAGGAAAAAAAAAAAAAAACAAAACACACACTTTACTGTTGCTAAAACATATTTACTTACTAAATATTGATACCAGATGACTTGCCATTTGTTGATAATCAGAACATCACAGAATGTTCAGGGTTGGAAGGGACCTCTGGACATCATCTAGTCCAGCCCACCTGCTAGAGCAGGTTCACCAGAGCAGATTGCACAGAATTGCATCCAGGCAGGTTTTGAATGTCTCCAGAGCAGACTCCACAACATCTCTGGGCAGCCTGTTCTAGGGCTCTGGCACCTCAAAGTAGTTTCTTCTCATATTCAGATAGAACCTCCTGTGATTCAGTCTGTGCCCGTTGCACCCCATCCGATCATTGGGCACCACTGAAAAGAGCCTGGTCCATCCTGTTGACACCCACCCTTGAGATATTTATAAGCATAAATAAGATCCCCTCTCCTTCTTCTCTTCTCCAGGCTGAGCAGACCCAGCTCTCTCAGTCTTTCCTCATAAGAAAGGTATTCCAGAACCCTAATCATGTTTGTAGCCCACTGCTGGACTCCCCCCAGTAATTCATTGTCCAAAACAATTCAACATGATAAATGCTTTCATCTGAAATTCTTGGTGAAACATATTGTAACATGTGGCATACTTAGGAGGGGGAAAAGAAGGGATGACATTTTGGTTTATATATGAACAAGCAAAACTTTTGAAAATATCTTGAATATGATATGTAGGGACAAATATAGTCACAATTCAATGGGCTGGTTATACCCTGGGGACCAGATACCATAGGCAGACTTGACTGATTAGTTTGGAAAACTAGAACTTTGGGATATTTGCATGAAGAGTCTGAGATAGCAGTGTGAAATTGCACTGAAAAGCACAACTTGTCCCTACGGTATCAGACATACTCTTTTAGGAGCAGTTTTTCATTATTCCATGGAGTATTTTGTCATTCAAAAAACTTTTCAGCCTGACATGAAACACTATAAAATGAGATCCTTACACAGCATCCTTGGGAAAGTTACCTATAGATTGAAAAGGCACTGATTTGAACAAATCACGGAATTTATTTGAGTGAAGTTCATTGCATCCAAGTCAGACATCTGGGATAAGAGTGACCTCTTTAAATGTGGGGGGTGAAGGGGGCATATTGGGAATGGAGGGAGAGGGGGAGCAAGATTCTTCAAGAAGCCAGATGAGAAGACAAAGGTGAGGTTAAGCAAAGTAGGTCTGATGAGATGATACAACATGACTACATCTCCTTCTCCTCTAGAGAAGAATTAGGCAAACATGCAGTCAAAGATGACACCCAGATGCCTTAAGTGCAGATGCAATTTCAGACCTGAATTTGTTTCACTGCAGTGACTGCAAGCCAGCAATGTCACACTCAGCCTGCTTCTAAAACTTTCAGCTACCCCTTTGTGAAGAATTCCATCTTCTCTCGGTAGCCCATGTATTTGTGGCACAGTGTAACACCAAGCATCTCCTCTACAACCTTTGAAGGCTAAATCTCACCCTAATTCTATTAACAGAGGATTTATGGACTAGTACAGTGCCTTCTACCTCCTATAAGGTTAGTAGGAATGCCTGGAGAGAGAGGCACTGGACCATAAAGCTTTGAGACTCTTCAGGCTGACTGAATGGCAGCTGAATGGAGAAAAGAGGTCCATTTGGGACCTGAACAGCCCATTGCTATTGTCCCTGAATACCAAGACACTGGCATATCCATAAAAGAACTTCTCTTTCCAGCTGAGGCTTGCCTGGCTAAAACCATCCAAAATTAAAAGGTTTGTCTCTGGACAAAAGCTTCATGAGTCTGCACACATCCAGAGATGGAATTTTTGAATCTTTGTTTTCTCTTGCAACAACGATCATCATGTTATTTAAACTTCTTTTCAGATTTGATCTCAACTGCAAATACTGACATATTCATCTTGTTTTCTTCCATATGTAGCCACTGCTCTTTCCTAACAACTCTGAAATGCAGCTGCTCCATGACAAGTAAAGGATGAGAAAACAGGCATGCATGACTCCTTGACTAGTAAAATTTTCCAAAGACTGGGCCAGGAGCACACAGAAGTCCTGGGGATGGCAGTAAATATATATTCCCTTGGGTTCTTTGGAGTGAAGGCAAGCATCTCCTCTTTTTCCTCCCTCACATTAAAAAATACCCTTAAGGTCTGCACATTTCCAAATATGTGTTATGCTCTGATTTCACTGCAGTACTATGATTAAGTAATTTCTTTATGCAAATTCATCTAACTTAGAGCGCCTATTAATGGCTCTTCTTTTAGCCAGTCATTACCAAAAAAAGCATGACAGATTTTAACCTATTTGGTTAAAGCACATCGATAAAAAGAATGTAGTGGGAACACTGATTAAAATAGTTTTTTTCACCATTAAAAACTGTGGGACATTTCAATACAAGGCAGGTCTTGGCCCTGAATGGAAGAGGGGTGTGAAGCAGATGTGACAGAGGTACAAGGCCCATCTGTCTTTCAGTGTGGCTTAGATAATGATACACAGAATTTCAACAGGCATCTATGTAGAGCGGGTGGCAAGCAGAAAGCCTTGTCATGACTGCTGGTGAGTTTTCACAGAGAGTCATTCGTGGAGACAAAGCAGAGAAATGTGATTAATGAGCTGGAATAACACGATCTTGACGAGTACTGTAGTTTGTACTACAATGTTTCTTCACCCTGCACACATCTGTCACAAACAGGCTCATGAAATCATTTGCCCTTTGCTTTATCTGCAGAAACATTCTTTGTGTGCTGACATCATACAAAACGTGCCAGGGTAAGCAAATAAAACCCTATGGCGAACAGCTTGGTCTAGCAGTAACACCTGTCTTCTTAACTTGCTTTGGCCAACTATTTCACAGGACTAAGCTGATAAAAACTTATACAGCTTGGGTGAGAAGGTCTAACAATCATCTTTGCAGTCTAGCCCTTTCAAAGTTAGTCTCAGTCACAGAGTTAGGCGGAGAGACAGCTCCCAAATCAGCTGCACTGTCCAGCGTGGCAAGTGGCAGTCCAGACTTGCTCTATTCTTCTCTAAGGACCTGATTTAAGTCACCATAAATGAGAGGACACTGGCCCTTTGGACCAACCTGGAAAGATCACACTTAACGTTCTTCTCTTCTCCACACTAGGCCCATTGTTCCCCATTTTATGGTTTCACTCATCCTGTCAACCTCGCTGCCCTGGCTTTGAGTTCTACCAGCTCTTCTGCTCTGCTGTCCTTCAACCTTGACAGGCAAAATTCAGGCAGCATGGTAATTCTCCTCATTGTGCTTATGTTGACTTTTTCTTTAATTCATCAGAAGTAGTTCCACTTACCTTCAAGTTCTAGACCTCTAACTTAAACCAGCATTTCCAAGTCTTGTAATTCTATGGCAAATCTTGAAAATGTGGTGATTTACTTAAAATATTGACTACTACAGTAATTTGAGAGTCTCCATTACATAATGAAACAATTTCTAACTCTCATTTCATGGAGGGAAGCTCAAAACCTCAACTCTCAGGTTTATAAAAAGAAACAAAACACAGATTATCAGTTTTTAAATTCACACTAGAAACGGCTCAGAAGTTTGAAAAGTTGAGGCTGGCAAAACTCCTAAATCCAGCGTTCTTCAGCAGTTTTCCTTTAGACTGATAGTTTAATTAGATGAATTTGATGAGAAAAGCAACTGGTGATACACTACCTTTTTGAGTACCCTAGGCAGGTACTATTTTTATGGTAAATCCCCTAAACTTTTCCAAGTGAAATTGAACAATTTGTCCTTTCATGGATTAAGTGGAAAAAAAAAAAAAGGAAAAAAAAAAGAAAAAAAAAAGATTATTAATTTAGACTTTTTACTCTGATTTCTAGAATTAATTCTATATTTGTCTCTGTAATTAGTTCTACAATTCTATTTCAGTCTTCTAGTCCTCATCCCTCTTGGCACCCACTGTGCAGACCCTCTCACAGAAAGACTGGCTGATATCCAGCGACATCCACACCACCCTTCTACACGCCAAGACACCATAAAAAGATTCATAAATTCTGCAGGCCCCTGCACCTTGTTACTCTGCCAGCAAGCAAAAAACCAGTCACAGAATATTGGATGGTATCAACAAGAAATAATACGGAAGGAATACAGGAGGTTGATTTAGTGATGTTTTAGAGAATATCCATAGTTATACACTGGCTACTTAGTGGTTTCACTAATGATAACACACAGGGAGTAAGCTGGATTAATACATGGAATTTGCACATTTAAAAGAGTAACTCAATTACAAGAAGTGTTTTCTTACTTGATGAATAGAATTTAACATAATACTCTTGGTATACCTCTCTTCACAGTACATTCTCCTCTTGCCAAGATTCTCTAATCTTGCCAGTGTTTCCAGGAGATAACACATGCCATCTGGAGGAAATGTTTCTCTTTCCTGCACCCTTCCATCTGCTATAAATTTCTCTTTGATCTCCCCATCCCCAGCACTTCATCCTATGATCATCCTTAGACCTCAAAATCTAGCTGTACAACCATTTTCACTTTCAGTCTCACTGTATTTCTATTTGGGTTTTGCCTTGTGGTTTTATCACACTACTGAAACTACTAGTCTGCAACAGTCTTAATTGAATCCTTCTTCATCTCTAATTCTAATCCATCTCTTTCTTTCTTCTTTCTTGAAATGCTGAGTGTGCTTCCTAAATTCATTTTAGGACTTCGTTATCTGATTATATACTCCTTAATCATGCAGATTGTCTGCATTATGGTCACAAAATCAGATAAAAAGTAGGAAGGGAGTTCAAGACTGTACCTACCCGAGGCAGGACCAGTTCCTTCTAAAGTTATTTCTGAACAGTAACTATCTACGCTTTCTTTAAAGAAGGCCTTAAAAACAAAAGAGATTCCACATCCTCTCCACAAAACTCAGTTACAGTGCTTTGCACTCTTTATATTTGAAAACAACAGTCCCTTTATATTTAGAAAATTCTCTGTAGTATCAGTCCTTAAATTCCCTAGCAGCATTTTGAGTCTTTTTCTTGAGCTAGCCCAGTGAACAAGGAGAGTAGCTTGTTACTCACTTCTTTAAGCAACCTTTTAAACATTTGAATACTCTTATGATGTCCCGTTTCTGTCTTCTTTTTTTTTTTTAGACTAAACAATTGCAGATCTTTCAAGCTTAGCTTGTAAGACATATTTTTCAACCTCTAATGATTTTACACTCTTCTGGATTCTCTCTAGCTGATTCACATCTTTTTTGAAGCAGCAAATGCAAACCTAGGCACAGAATTCCAACAGAGATCTTATTGGCAATGAGAAAAGTGGAAATATGAGGGGCAGGTTTTTTTGCCCCCATTCTTTCTTTTTTTTTTTAAGATATACGAAAGTTCTATGTATTTCAACAAGGGGGAGAGGCTTCAGTTGTTTTGGTGTATTTTTCACCCGTCAGCGCGTAGGCTGATCTTATTTACTGGAAACATTTCTCCATTAAAAAAAAAAAGAAGGTATATATATATATATATATATATATATATATATATATAAAATAATCAATTTTTCTGTTCTTTTGTCTTGCCATCAGGTGCAGTTATAGTGAGAACAGTGCTGGACTCAAGATATGTTCCTATGGAAACACCTGACAAAATTTCAGGTAGACTATGAAGGATTGGTGACTCTTTTTGGACAGCAGAATTCCAAGACGTTATGCATCATTAAGTTTCATCCAGACTTTAATTTCACCGTTTGCTTACAAAAATGTTATCAAAGACAATATAAAAAATATAAGTAATGTCAATAAGTACTTATATGACAGCCACAGCTTCTACTCAGTCTACAGTTCTTGTTATTCTCTTATAGAATAAATTAGGTTTGTGAGACATAGCACATTCTTACTCATAATGTCTGTTAAGTATTACTTTATTATCTTCTGGAGGTTTATATGCTGACTTTATTTTCACTCTACTGTGAACTCGCAGGTTGTTTCTGACAGTTCATTAAGATCATCTTAACGTGAAATGTATTGGGCCTAGCTGAGCAGAAAACATCTAAAAGTGGCTCTTCCTCTTTAAGCCATTCCATTCAAATTCATTCCCCTTTATGTTGCACACTACATCCTTTTTTGTGTGTGGCAGAATCTTGCAGGATTTAATATTCACAGGGGCACATCAGTTGGGATGAGGTAATTTGAGATTCTAGGGAGTTGTTCAACAGCAGAGCAGAACATGGAGCAGAGAGAAGCAAAATCCCATTTACATTTGTATGTTTTCCTCCAGTTCAGTAACCATTTATTAGAAGAATAAGGAGCTTCTATGACTCACGATCATTTCCATGCGACTGTTGGTTCCACAAATTTGAATAACAGACACAAATCTGAGCTAGAGCAGACGCAGTGTGGGTCTGGCAACATGTCTTGTCTGAAGAACCCGCAAAAGCGTGGTTTCAATTGAAGGAAACTTCTCTTTCTTTCAGATAGCCCCACACATACTGAACTGACAGCAGTTGGTGTCACAGCATCTCTCTTTGGAGAGCTCATGGGAGGTAAGGAACAGTACAGCAGTATTTTTAGAGAACTGCAAACTTAGGTACCCTGCTGAGCAGTGACGTGGCCCTAGCTCTGCCTGGTCCACCTCACCCCTCTGAGCAGCCAGCTGAGCCTGCCTGGGGCAGCTCCAGACCTGGTGGCTCTGGCCAAAGGGCCCTTCACACAACATTTGTGGCTGATGCATGGAATGGCATGGAAGCCCCTACAGAGGGTGGGCTGCAAAGCCGGAAATCTGCATATGACAACGACTTTGATATTTTTCCTTTCTTGCTTCTGCGCAAAAGTAAGGCTTCTAAAACTATGTAAGAAAACAGACCAGAGAAAGTATTTAGCTTCAACACCAAAACACCAAAGCCACATCCCTACTCTTGACTAGAAAGATCAGAGAACTGAATCTGAGACTTCTACAGCTCAGAAAAAAAATTGCCAAAATTTTGGCTCTTGGATCTCATGGAGAGGAAAAACATCTCTTTCATTCTCCATTCTTCCTTCTCCAAACACATTTTGACTGGATCTACTCGTCTCCTTATATACACGCTCACACATCAAACAGCTCTTCCAAACACAAGCTGTCGTGCTTTGTTCCTCTCTGTACCTTTCATTTTTATGAATCAGTATTTTCTAATTTAAAAATATATTTGTTTGCTTGTTTTTGTTCCCAAACACCTGCTCAAATATACATTTATATTTCACTGCAGACCTTATATTTAATGTTTGAGATACCATTCCCTCTTCTACAGTTAGAAAAAGGCCTGTTAAGACTGTGACAGAATGTAAAGCATATGATTTCTAGGCCAGTTCTGCTATTAACAGTCTGAATTTCCTCCCTTTAAACATACCAACACAAACTGTTCTTTTGGCTAGAAACAGAGTGAAGAACAGATCAGGCTGTGGCATTTCCTTCAAATAATCCTGTCTCTGTGCCAAAAGCCTACCTTTTTCCCTTATACCAAATGTGATGTGTTCAGAGTAGCTGTGTCTCACATTAAAGAACAAGCTCTTGATTTTCCAATTTGCTTTCAGTATATTTTGAGAGTATTTCTTGAACACATTTTTGGACCCATTAATGCTTCCAAAAATTATTTATTTGCATCAGTTTGAGCAGAACACAGAGAAGAAAAATGACCCCTGCTTTCCAACGACTGTTAGGGGATGGGGGAACGAGAAAGAAACTGTCCTTAAAACTATATTTCTATGGCATAGCTTGCCTGGTTTATGAAGGCAGCTGAGAAAGTTCTCACTTGTTTGAGCTGATGTGTTTGTGAAAGTCTTGTTTCTCCCCCACTCCTTCCTTTCTTCTGCAGTGTCCAGTCTTGAAAACAAACAGACAGATGTTCTCTTGGATCAGCTTGTGAGACGTGCAATGTGAGGAGTGCAACCAGACTTTAGCTGTTTAGTTCAGGAAATGAGATGCAGACAATCTGATAAATAAACAGCGTTTATTGCTCCAGTTTAAAGTGCGCTTTAGATTTCTTTTCAAAATACTCCTACGAGGAACTGAGGATGACTATTAAACATGTGCTCCTGATTTAGAGACCTCAATGGCTAGGTCAGAGTGGCCTTTAACCTACATAATTTGTACAGTGATGTTATAACGGAAATGTATGTTTCTGAACTTTAACCATATGAAGGAAACAATAACAAGAAATTTGAGTTACATAGAAATTAACTTCAAAGAAACTTACAAGACTTATGAATACACAGAGATTAATTTGAATAATAGGATTTAGGACAGTGTGTGAATCAGAATACTTTACAATTAACATTGAGACAGAGATTTAAATCAGCTGATATATCATTGCCCAGTTTGCACTGGGACAAGACAGAGTGGAAAATATTCTCATAGTCATGCAATTAAATATGCATGTCAATGGTTATGGAGTCATAAATTTAGATTTATACATCACCAAAATGGCACTTCCTTCACCAGCAGCATATAGAACCCTAATGTGGCACCAAGATAAGGCATCATTTCACTGTTCCTTCTGTGCAGTGTCAAGTGCCCCCCTATATCTCTGTCATGGCTATGTGCACTACAGAGCACAGAAGACACCAGCATCCATGGCTCTGATGACACATATGTGGCCAAGCAGAAGCAGAAACAGCCAGGAACCATAAACCTGCCCTGCATGTCCACCAGGAGATGCAAACAAGTAGGCACAACAGGACAATTAACTTAAAAAAAAAAAAAAAAAAAAAAAAAAAAGCCAACAGATACTTTCTTCCTATTCTGAGAAAGGGAAGAACAGGGTTTAGAACACAGTAGGTGAGTTTTGGAGCTATGTCCAGATGTTGTCTTAAGGGCATGTTGACTACATGCTTCCCTGTCCTTTGGTACTTCCATAAAATCACAATTTGGCCCTCAAGAGAGAAGACAGGTACCCACTGAGTCACCAGCAATATTTCCTGCATTGCTTCGGATTTGTCTCGAGGCACCTCCCTTTCAGCTATGCGGCAAGCATCATTTCCAGCAGACAGGGGTGATTCAGAACCCATGAAACAGTCATCTTTCCAAGTGATGGAGAACTATTACTGAATGAGTTTTAGTGCCACATTTGAATTTTGAATTAATTCAAATTCTAGTGAAAGGTGTTCAACAAGTAGCATTGAGACATGAAACCTCTTACTCATTATTCCCAAGAGGAACACCCAGTTTTTGGTGTGACTTTCATTTTTTCCCTTAGCTTGTATTCTGCATCACTCTCTTTTTTTTTTGGAACAATGAATTTTGAAATATTTTTTTTTTGCAGAGACTGAAGTATCCCTTGTAGGTTTTGTTTTATCTCCTATAATAAACAGGAGCCTGACCAGTACCCCTCAGACTACAATTAATACCCAGTCCTAGCAGCGGTCATATAATACATATATGTTAACTGTTCTCTTTTGGCTATGAGACAACAGTCAGCAGAAAATACCTTTCAGATTTTTTTCATCCTAAATTAATGAGATGCAGACTGATAAGTAAATTATGAAACATTCTGTGAAACTCTTACACTCATCCTAGATTTCAAAGTCTCTAGTCAAGGTTACTGCATTTATCTGTCCATATTCATCCAGTTCCTATATCCTGTTTGAAGTCTCCAAGCCTGACTACAGAAAGAGAGAACTAATAGGAATACCAATGCAGCTATGAAAGATTCTGTAGTCTAACAGCAGTAACTCACAAACTGCTCTTTGTAATTTGAAACATTTTCCCCAACTTCTTCCTTGTGACTAAGGTCATAATAAACAACAAAAATATTCATGTTACATACACACAGAGCTCTTGTTTCTGTCTGATCCATGTTTCAGACCTGACACTTTTTGGTTTTATTAGTCTCCTATTTCCTTCAAGCGCAAGTTTGTATCAAAACACTGATATTTTTCATGGTTTATACTTTGGTCTATAAAGTTATTTAGTAAATCCAAGTGCCGTTGTGTTTAATATTGCAACAGGGGTCCAACCTGTATTGGCCTTAGGTGGCAGTGGTGACAAATGCCCTTATTAACGCTAACAACATTGAAGACAAGCATGAGTGAAGACAAAATGGCTGCCAGCTTTCTGCTCCTGGCACTTGCAGAGGTCACGACTGCCCTCTTCACATAGAATTGTAGAATCATTTTGGTTGGAAAATGCCTTTAAGATCATTGAGTGCAACCTAACACTGCCAAGTCCACCTCTAAACCATGTCCCTAAGAACCTCATCTATGTATCTTCTAAACATCTTCATGGAGGGTGACTCAACCACTTCCCTGAGCAGCCTGTTCCAATGCTTGACAACACTTTCCATTAAGAAATTTTTCCTATTGTCCAGTCTGAACCTTCCCAAGCGCAACTTGAGGCTATTTCCTCTTGTCCTGTCACTTGCAATTTGGGAGAAGAGGCCAACACCCACCTTGCTACAATTTCGCTACAATGTCCTAGTAAAGAGTGGATAAGGTCTCCCCTCAGCCTCCTTTTCTCCAGGCTAAACAGCCCTAGTTCCCTCAGCTGCTCTTCATCACACTTGTGCTCCAGACCCCTCAACAGCTTCGTTGCCCTTCTTTGAACTCTTTCCAGCACCCCAGTGTCTTTCCTGTAGTGAGGGGCCCCAAACCGAACACATTATTCGAGGTGTGGCCTCACCAGTGCCAAATACGGGGGGCGATCGCTTCTCTAGTCCATATTTGGATTTTTTTTGCCCACCTCGCTCACCCACAGCTGCTGCCGTCGAGCGGGCCCCTGCAGCCGGGCTCATCCCCAGCCTTTCCCCGCTCGGGGCGGTGATCTACCAGCAGACGGGCGGTATCTGCCCCGCACCACCTCAGCGGAGAGAAGCGGACCCTCCCCGCCTTGCCCGCCCGGAGGGAGCCTGCCCAGCGCGTCCCGGCCCGCCTGCGGGCTCGCCTCCCCACCCGCAGGGAGCCGTCCCTCCCCGCCCGGGGTGGGGCCTGGACGCGGTTGCCGCCGCGAAGCTCCCGCAGCTGCTGGAGGCGGCGGCGGCCCCGGGCACATCCCACATATAACCCCGCCGCTCCGGCCGGCGGACTCCTCACTGCGGCCGCCTGGGGACGGCGCTCACCTTGGCCATGGCTCAGCACCCCAGCTCTGCGAGCTAGTGCCGGGGAGCAGCTGAGCTGCCGCGCCTCGGACGGACTGAGCTGCCCTTGGCTCTCCGGCTTTAGCCTCCAGCCTCCTTCCTTCCATCTGTTGCTCTTTGCCGCTCCGCCTGCAGAAGCTCGGGGCACAAGGAACTTTCCTACCCGTGTGTGCATAAAGCCCGACTTTCCCTTCTCTCGCTGCACCATCCCTCCCTCCTTCGCCTCCTCCCCGCGGGCCGGGCGAGCTCGCAGCCCTTCTCCGCCGCTCTCCCTGCCAGCCGCCCGCCCAGGATGAGGGTGTCGCTGCTGAGCGCGTTGCTCCTGCTGTCCCTCAGCTACTGCCCAGGCGCCGCGGAGCTCTTGGCGGCCCGAGCCAAGTGCCCGACCCGCTGCGATGTCTCCAAGTGCCCCAGCCCCAGTTGCCCCAGCGGCTACGTCCCCGACCGCTGCAACTGCTGCCTCATCTGCGCCGCGGGCGAGGGGGACTCCTGCGGCCGCAAGGAGGACCCGCCCTGCGGGGACAGCCTGGACTGCCGCTACCCCATGGGCAAGCGCTTCGCCAAGGGCGTCTGTCAGTGCAAGCTCAGCGCCCAGGTGTGCGGCAGCGACGGCCGGACCTACGACAACATCTGCCAGCTGAAGGCGGTGAGCCGCAAGGCGCTGCAGCACGGCCTGCCCGCCGTCGCCCAGGTCCAGAAGGGAGCCTGTGAATCGGGTAGGAGCATGGTGGGGGCTGCCCGTGGGGCGGAGGGTGGACGGTGAAGGGGCGTGATGGTTTCCAGGCTAAGAAAAGTTGTGATTGTCAGTCGCTTGAGAAGTCTGGGTGGCTCCAGGGACTGTAAAGAGGGCTACACCAGTGCAGTACCTCTCCCTGCTGCCAGCAGTTGCTGTGGCATGGGGAAGAGGTGCTCAGGTCCTTTCTGAACAGCAAAAATTCTCCTACTTGATCCTCAGTGTGAGCTAGTTGCCTCAGGCTGAGGTTTGGGGAGGATTCCACTTGATAGCATGGCCATGGATGCCTCGGTGTTGTGCGTGTTGCTGCTGCAGTGTTCCCTTGCAGGAGTTGAGCGCACTTGACAGTGTGGAAGTGAGCTCTGTGGCAGGTGTGATGCTGCCAGGGCAGCGGGCACCTCCTCAGCCCATATTTGCACCCACTGCTGAGGTGTTGTGGTGGCATCACCCATGCAGATTGAGCTACAGATCTGTTGCACCACGGGCTGCACAAGCAGAGCAGGGACCTGGGGATGCTTGTGCTCTGGGGCCTTCCCTGGTGGTCTCTGGGAGGTTAATTGGATTCACCTGACAGGCATCGCTAGGCAGAAAATGCCTCTTAAAGCCATATAGTGCAAAGAGGGCAGAAAAAGCATCATGTAGTATGTAAAAGACCTAAAACATAGTCTTTTGCCTGCTTTGTTTTCTTTTCACAAGAAGTTTTGATTAGTCCTGTTGAGCCTAAAGTGGGGAAAAAATGCCTGTGAACCTCCTTTACAATTTAAAATATTGACGCTCAGGATATAAAATGGTCTGTTTGGAGTAGCATCCTAAGGCCTTTGCTTGACCTCGGATATTGTGATAAGCTATGGTAGCTTCAGGCTTGTTGGTTTATTAATCATGTTGGTAATTTTTTCATAGTATTAAAATGGGTCACTTTATGGAAGTATTAATGCTACTAGTATCTTTTCACATACTTACTGTTATGTTATTTCAAGGGTTTGCTTCTGCTACCTTTCTCATTGTGTTCCTGGAAAGAAGTGTCTTATGCATAATGGAGTCTTGTTTCCATTATGTCCAGTGGACCACTAACCATCCTGTGTATTCATAGATAGCTAACTTGCCAGAATTATTGGGAAGAGTCAGAAGGAAAAGTGCTACTGTTGTAGCCTTTCTGTGAATAGGGGATCCTTCATATATCCCGCTCTTGAGAGAAGGTGAACTGGTGGAGAGAGGGAGGTCAAATGATATTCCTGGAGTTTCTTTAGGAGCATCTTGTCAGAGCCAAGAGTTGCTCCAGGTGCCAGCCGGGACCTGCAATGATCAATTGCTCCAGTATTTTGCAGTTACAAATTCTGTTTGCCTGTTCCTTTTCACATGAGCATCCATTAGCTTTAGTACTCCTAATAATTGGTTGGAACTGATCCACATGAAATAATCAGAATGTTTAACCAAAATGAGTGAGCTAGACTGCATCTGAGGGCTTACTGAGTGCTTAGGGTTTGGTATATATTACATTTTCTTTAAGGAATCTTTCTGAATCTACTGTTAATAGGCTTAGGAATTTGGAGCCATGAGGTAGATGTAACATTTTTTTTTTCCAAGCAACTATTTTAGTGTTCACTTTATTTTGGCTTTATTTTTTGTCCCAGAAAACCTCAGCTTAGATGAAGCATCTGGTTCTCTGTTAAGTTTTAATTTTTTTTATTCAACTCTCCAGCTGCACAAACTGAAGCTCAAAGAAACCAAGTGTCTTGCCCAGGGTCAGACTGAGTTGGTGGTTGAGCCAGGAATAGAACTCAATTATGGTATTTTTTTTAAACAATAACATGCAATGGCTGTAATGAGAGGTTTAGAAGAAAGTTAACAGTTTAAAATTACTGTTGAGTTTCTCTCTTTTCCCTGTTCTTGAAAGAAATCTGGCCTCAGATGACTCAGAGTTTGAAGAGCTAAGCTAGTTACGAACTAAATCCAGTTTTACTTAACCATATATGTATTAAAACAGTCAGATAACAGTAGCCTTATCTAGTGTGACTTGGGCCATTTTCAGAACATGCAATGACCCTGAGGGACAGCTTTTGAAATGTCTACTCCTGTCCATTTCCAGTTGCTTATGTTGGTGCTAAGTTGGATTCTGGCTGCAATAAATCAAGATAGGCTGAGAAAACTTAGCTGTGGTGTCCTAGTGGCAGAAGTCTGGTGAATGAGGATACATAAAAAAAGAGTACTGAAGGATAGTAAAGGACACAGAAAAGAAGGGAGGAAAGAGGTGCCCAGGATGACTGAGTAATAATCCCAAAATTGACAGAATTTAAAATATTTTTTTCCTTGCAGAAAGCCTGGATTAGCTTGAAGAACACCATGGCAAATTGCAAGTTTTAGTTACAGTGTACTAAAGGGAATGTGTACTGCATGGAGATGCACAACTCTGTCATTGATGTTCCTCAATATGCTTATGCCCTGCAAACCATTACTCATACAGCTAGCCTTGTTCAGCTGAGCAGACCCATGGACTTCTCTGAGATAGTTGTAGGAACAGTCTGCAGAACTCCTAGGCAAATTTCAACTACATGCTACAACTATTTTTTCTTTTCCTCTTCAACACTAGATACCTTAATATATGGGAATTTTCTGAAGCAGCTAGCTTTTTCCTGCCTTCTGTCACCTCCTGTGAGAAAGATACGCTATTACAGACTAGTGTGTAAGTAATGGCATAAACACATATGGAAGACAACCTCTGTATCAAAGACCTGTTCATACAGAGCCCTGTGTCTTACTGCAGCAAATTTAAGTTCTAACAATGCCACACATTGATCTATTAAAGTGTCAAGCTCACCACTGAAAAGATTTACAGAGTCACCTAAAATCTGTGGTGAATTTATGTCAGACTCTTTCTTGCACAAAGGGCTGTTTGTGATCTCTCAGTAACAACTTTCTTAGTACAGCTAATAATTCCCTACAATGTTTTTTTTTGCTAATGGCTTCTGTGAAGATAGTTCAGATGTCAAACGATTTGTATTTTCTCACTTAGGATGTGGAAATAAAAAAATATTTTTTATTTTTTTTCTAAAATAAGGGTGTTATTTTCTCAGTGCAACATGGGAAATGAAGAGATTGCTTGGAAACCTTTGGGGAAAGAAGTTCCAGAAAACAAGTACATTGGCTTTGATCCTTTGCAGGGTTCTGCCTGAGAATGTCTGTCCTCTGCATTGATTAACTGAAGTCACTCTCAGAAAGTGGTCATGATGTGAAGCCTCACCCATGTCAGTCAAATCTTTGCAAGATAGGAAAGGTTCAGTTCCCTAAAACAAGTGTCTGGGATATGGTTAATGCGTGAGCAGAGCCATTGCACGCAGTTCCATGTGGGGTGTTTGGAGTGTGCCTGTACATAACTTGACCACACACAGGAGCAACTGAGCATTTCTGAGAAATTGGCCTGGTAAGAGATAATGAAGTCTCCTACTGGTATGGTTGTCATCAATGCTTTACAGCTGCCACCAGCTGTATTTAGGGAAACACACTGCAAGGTATTGGCTGGAAATGCAAACTCTAGTCTAGTCCTTTACCGATTGTTTTTCTTATGTCTGAATTTGTTTTTAGTTCCTGCAGGTGAGGATGAATACACAGTGTTTAGTAAACATTCAGAATGTAGTACTTCACTTCTTTGGATAGGATAGCTAGGAGTAAAGAGGTGTTCTCATTGTGTCTCCTTATGAGAGTCAGTTGGGAAGGAGGAATAAGTAGCATCTGAAGTCAGCAAGGCTGTGAGGTGTCTGTGCTGGAAGGCTTGTGCCAGTTTGTCTCTGTCTGGCTGCTGTGATTGCTGTGCTGCACAAGAAAGCCCCTTTGGTGTTGGCTGACCAAATTGTTTTCATCTGTGCACGGTAGACATCCATTGTATAAACAAGTTGCTTGAATACAATGTGGCATTAAACTCACCAAGGCTTTATGGTCAGTGCACAGCTATGCAACTTGATCTTAATGCTGAATTCATCAGAAAAGCTGCCCATGAACCTATGTTTCCAGCACATGTTTCTGTTTTTTAAGCAGAGACATTATAATCTTTTATTTGTCTTTAATTTATTTCCATGAGAGCACAGCAGGGACAGTGTTTATCCCTGGTGATCAGATCTGCCAGGTTGCAATCTTCCCTTAGACATAATAATGTTGCTGAACACACAGATCTTTACTGAAGCTGGTTTTAAAAGGAAGATGGGGGAACAGCCTTAAAAGAATGAGTTACGCAGCCTCACACATTCTTAATGAATATAAAATTATGGATCTTAATACAATGTATTGTCTTTTAAGAAAGCATTGAATCTGAGTTGATTTAATAGTACAGGGAGTAAGCTGGCAGATATTCAGAAAATGTCAGTCTTCTGCAAATATAAATGGGTTTAGCTTTATTATCTTCAGCAGGATTAGGACAATTTCTGCTGATTTTTAATTTTTTTTTCAGTTATCTTCATACTGGGTTAACTCTACAACTGTGTTTGAGTTGTTCTTTATTTGCAGCAGTGTTAATGAGATTGGAGTTGGTCGTTTGTCTCTGCAAAAATAAATACAACACTATTAAATGAACTCATAGCTTGTAGATAATACTCCTATGCAGGAAAAGTCTTAAGCTGATAAAAAGCATACTCCTACCTGTAAGGCACATAGCCGTAGCCATAGAAATCCAGTGTAGTAGGAGTGTATAGAACTGGAAATGTAAGATCAGATTTTACAAAACAGGCTGAACATCTTTAACTCCAGTTTATGCACTTAAATCCAAATCTGGATTTTGAGTGTTCTGTGAGAGGAGCTGGAGAGCTGCTGAGTATCTAATCAGTTAATTTAAATGATAGGATGGGAATTCAGATCTGCTGAAAATCTGCTTGATTTGATTAGAAAATCCATTTCATTTGATTAAGAAATGTGTAGACAGCTAAAGACTCATACAGTATAAATTTGTTTTTTATTTCAAGTACAACCTGGTTGTAGCACCTTTGAGATTTTGGTTATACAACAGATAGTTAATTTGATTAAATTATGGCTGTTTTCCAAGGTGAATTAGCTTTGGTTAGTGTGAGATGATGTTGAACATGCAGTAATAATGTGGAAAATAATGGATGTTATTGAGAGACCTGTGAAAAACTATGTGGCAAATCTCAGTAGGTCAATAGGTCAAAATACACAAAGCTGCTGCAGACTTGGAGCTTTTACATTCACAGTCCAGCAGAGGTCTGAGAGCTGCATGAAACTCTGCAAGATGGGAAGAGCATCTGCGGAGTGAAACACGAAGGAAAAATACACATTTAATTTTATGTTTTAGTAAGAACAGTAGCAGCAACTGTCTACCAACTAATGCAAACTGAAGGATAGATTTAAGGTCTGACATAAAGCCCTGATTCTACAGCTATGGTTATAACACTTGTTTTCAGGGTGACCATACGCAACTTACACAATGTTGGATGTTGCTTCCTTCTTCAGTTTCTCAGGCTGCAGTTGCTCCCTTTTAAACTATATTGAGGCCTTCTGATGAAAACCAACAGTTTAATAATTTTGTACTACAATGTTATTAATAATAACAACTAACATATCAGTTCCCTTAAACAGGGCTGTATGTGTGTGAGTGAATGTTAGTGTGCAATTACATCTTCCTAGTCCACAGTTTGAGTTCCTGGGATATTATATAATATGTTTAAAGGTTCTTATCACTCCCTGCTTACAGAAAGTGATTCAAAAGAAATCTGTTTCTATGAAGGCATCTCAACTTTTAAGTCAGTTTTCACCAGTATTTAGTCCCCATCAGACACTAGTAAGAACAGCTCATGTCTGATCAGGCCTTTAAAACTTCAGCTACACCCTTACAAAGTTGGCATGCCTGTTATTCTTGATCCTCTTTTGTTTTAATTTTCCCTTTAATGTATAGTGCAGCTTTAGATTCACCTTCAGGTTTGAGTAGTCTTGTTTCTGACTCCAACAGAGAGGTTCTGGACTTCTGCTCAGACTGAGAAAAGCTTTCACTATGCTTTGGAAAGAAGACAAGCTTTGCTTCAGTTTTACAGTCTCCTCTCTGTATTGCTGCATTTTATTTTCTTCAATTCTTCCCATGTTTACATTCATCCACTGCCTCTTTCCGAATTTTCTCTCTGCCTACCCCAAACCTCACCAGGAAAGCCACTGCCACCCATGATGTTTCCCTGGTGGATACTCAGGAGTGGTGCAAAACTGAGTTCTTTGGCAGGCACCCTCCTCTGTGTTTGGCCATGTACAATGCTGTGATGATTTGGCACGGGCAGAACAGTTCAGTGCTCAGCAGATGCAAAGGGATTTAGCTGCCTGGACTCACGTAGAGCTGTGCTGATTTACATTAACTGAAAGCTTGCATTCACCATGCTTTCCCCCCCCATTTCTATGCTAGTGCATCAACTAAGGGTCTAGCCAACTGTCTTTCATAGATATATAGTCATTTCTATTAAGATAAATGTGATGATAAAGTTATATCCCATGAGTGAACACTGCTGTGTATGCAAGCATTCACAGTCATGTTAGTAGACTTCAAAAGATATACTGCATAATCAGGCAAGCTGCTTCTGAACTGAAGGTAAGATAAATCTTCAGTGGCCCAGTTAGCAAAATAAATAACAGTATATTGTGCTTACATTTGACTGTCCTCAGTGATTCCTGTTTGTAGGGTCTCTTTTAAACTAAGTACTGCAACAAGCATATTCAGTTGGTTAGAGGGATTTTTAACAGTGCTTGGGAATGTACGTAAAAATAGTAGACTGGATCTAGTCCTGCCAAATTGTTCCTTCTGTTTATACCATATTATATAAATTTAGCTTACTAAATGTAAGCATGGTTTCCTTTTTCACAAGTAAATCCCACGTCCAGTAACAGGAAAAAGATGGACTCATGGACTTCTCATGGACTTCTATGGAGAAATGCCTGATTGTCTTGATCTGGTTTCTTTAATTCTTTCTTCCTTGGTAGCAGTGTTGGGTTTATTCCCTGAGTCCCTGTCTTTGATTCAGGTCTTCTGGATACTGTGGTAATGTAAGGCCTCTCACTTTCTGATGTGGTAGGTCCTTTAACACTTTATTGTGAAAACTTTCTGAGAGACAGTAGGAACTGTAACAACTAGTTTTGTCACCCACTATCTTATTAATTCATTCAAAGAACAGACTAGATCAGTGAGATATCTTTTTTGTAAATGGATTAGACTCCCTTGTGTTGCAATCTTAATATTCCTCCCAAATAATTTACTAGCTATAGGGTTTAATGGTCAGTAAAACACCTGTAGATATGGGTTGGTGAAACTGATCTTTCAATTAAGAACTACACAGAATACCAAAACTCTCTTAAGCTTCTCTCTAATTTCTTTGTGTTTATTCTTTCCTTTTTGTGTGATGCCTTCTGCCTACTTTCCTTTTGAAGGCAGCTGATGAAATAAAAGTATATCCTTTCAAAAGACAGAACCTATATCTGGACTCATTACTATGTTATGTGATCTAGAAATAGATAAATCAAGAACCCTTAAGACCAGGTGTTGACTTGGTACATGAGAACTACTGTGGAGTAAGTTCAGCCTTCAGCAAGAGTTGAACATGGAGCAAATCATGATGGTGCAAAGCATCACTTCTGAAGAGTTGATATTTAGTAATTAGAGCATCTGCCTCCAGACTAAATGGCAGAAAAAGAATTATATCTTCTGGGATAAACACAGTGCTGTGGCACCAGATTTGAAATAAAAAATGTTATTGCTGTATCTGATTACAACTCATTTACTTCCTTCTCTAGATCCCATAGTTAATTTTAAAGCATCAGGCTGTGAACACAAAAGGTTGCTGTTTGAGTGTAGTGATATTTCCCCCAGCATATGTTTAATATGTGGTGAAATGTCCCCACGTATAAGGGACAGCAGATAAGCATGACATTCTAGCACAAGCAGTATTATTACTTTGTGATGTTGTGACATTAGAAGCCAGGATGCTGTGGGCTTTTTTCCCCTCTCTATGATCTTTGTTCCACAGAATTATATTCAGTATTTACAAATGCTGTGTTTCGTTTAACGTAGTTTTTGCAAAATGATTTGGGTGCAAAGATTATAATTTACAGCAGGTTTCTAATGTGTCTACTTCAAAAATATCCTAATTTAGGTTCTAAATGTGTTTCCCAAGTGCTGCATTAATCAGCACTTGTTAGACCACATCTAGCACACTGCATCCAGTTTTGAACCCCTCGACACAAGAAAGGCATTGACAAACTGGAGTGAGTTTGAGAGAAGGTCATGAGGATGCTTGAGTGGGATGGACATACCTGCTGTGAGAAGGAGCTGAGGGAAACGGGCATGTTCAGCCTGAAGGAGAAAGAGCTTCAGGAGGACCTAACAGCAACCTTCCTGTACTCTTGAGCAAGTTACCAGGAAGATGGAGCCAAGCTCTTCACTGTGATGCGAACTGGGAGGATGAGAGACAATGGGCATGAGTTGAAACATGAGTCTCAACAAGAGAAGCTCAGACTAGATAAAAGAATAACTTTTAGCTCATGGAGGACAGTGAAGCAGTGGGACAAGTTGCCCAGAGAGTTTCTGGAGTCTCCATCCTTGGAGGTTTGTCAGTCCCAACCAGACAGAGTTAACTCAACTTTGGGCATGAGGTTGAACTAAAAGCCTCCTGAGTTCACTTCCAGCCTGACATCCCATGACTCTGTGCATTTTGGATAATAATTAGTAGTTGTCCTGAGAAAAATATTCCAGACAAGGCTTGTAGATTTCTAGGAAAGTCAAAGGACTTGTAGCCAAATGATGAGGTTTAATTTTCTTGGGATCAAGCAAAATGCTGGATAAGTTTTGAACAATCTCAAATACTTGGATTTCTTTTGTAATACCTGCTTGGAAACTATCCCAGTAGGTGAAACAGACTGGTTCAAAGCATATTTATCTCACCTACTTGGTAAAAAAGGGTGTCATCTTATTAACATATCCAATTCTTTCTGCTAGTATAGGTCACCTACAGTCCAGCAGCCCAAGATACAAATTCAACTTCATAGCAGATGTGGTGGAAAAGATTGCACCTGCAGTTGTGCACATTGAACTTTTCCTCAGGTAACAATTTCAATTCTTTGTGTTTTAATCGCATTGTTTAACAAAGGTCTACAAATTTTTTTGGTGTAGTGACTTTCATTTTGAATTTCTGAAGTTTACAAAATACTCTAAAATATTACAGCAGCAGGCTCATTTATCCAGAGAACACTCCACTTGTGAGTTTTGTTCCTGTTTAGTAGATCTAATTTATTTGGCTTACAGTCTTTACAGTAGTTTACAATACTTATTGTCTGCCATAAAATAAGTCTATCTCATCTTTGGAGGTCTCTTCAGCCTTCACTAAAATGTGTTGCTTGCTGGATTATGTTTATATGGTTGAAAGAAAACAAGTCCAGAAAGTAAGCTGGAAAAACATAGCTTCTTGTTGTTTATTCCACTTCCAATGAGAGGTGATTTTATTTGGCAGGGGGTCATCAAGAGGTAGCATGTTGACCAGATGTAACCTATCTAAACACAGAAATTATTTCTAATTAGAAAAAAATCTTCTAAATTTGCTGACCAAAACATACCAATATTCAGTGCACTGAAGCTGCAGCCGAGTCAGCAAGTTTAGCACTGAGTTCTCAAAACAACCTGGGAGGCAGGTTTAACATTGAGTGCTCAAACCAACCTGCTGTCAGAACAAATTACTGCAAATATTATATGTGCACAGCTACTTGAGTACCTTTCTGCTTGGAGTACTCTAATTTTGCATAGACTTAAGAATTTCCTAGAGAATTTTTATAGGCTTTTTAATAGGCAAAATTGAGATAATCAGGTTTTCTGAAACATAGTTTTAAGCACATAGTGATTGGTGTTTTGAGAGAATGTTAGAGTTGAAGATGTTTATGATCTTTGCATATGTAGTTAATATTGTTTGTTCTTTCCTTGTAAGTAAATGTTTGTCCAGCAGCCTGCTGGGCATTAATTGTGATACTGCCTTCTGCCTGGGATTTGCTCCAATTCTTTGCTGCTGAATAGCCCAGAACTTTCAAACAACTTCCTAATAAGGACCACATCTGGGAAGAAAAAGAGTTTGTGGACCTTTTCTCATCTTCTACTGCTCAGGCACTTTCTGTTACCCTAACAAATCTAAGGTCGTTACAGAAATTGTTCATACAGAAAAGTTGTAATACTTTAAACAGTTTACAAAGTCTTAATTGTCTATATTGCAGCAAATATTGTTTCCCACCAAGTTTTACACTTTATTAGTGTTTTTATTTTCTTTCGCATTCCCAGTCCTTTCAATTTCCAGACATGCCTTTTCCTGCCAGTCTACACTTGGGCTTCATGATTCCATGAGATGTCACCTCTTCCTTTACCTCCCTGTCCAACTGCAAGGTTCCTTCTTCTTCCCTTTTTCCCACTAGAGGATCAGTCCATTTGTCAGCCCTACTATTCCCTGTCATCATTTTCTTCTTGTATAGAAGCAGCAACCAGTGGAATCAGATGGGCTTCTCCTCCTTCCTTTTTTGCCACCTAGCCTCTTTAAAAGGAAGCCTGTAAAGACAGAATTGGAAACCAAAGGAAATGGACTCTGCAGATTGTCTGAAAACCTCAGTTCCTATCTCCCTGACTGACTAAAAGCAGTCACAGTTTTCAGGAAAGGATCTTTTCTTTGTCAATTTTCTTAATTTAATTTTTGTAAGAGTTGTAACATTGGTCATGAAATGCTTTGTTATTTCTCAGGGTGAAAGGAGGTAAATTATTTCTGATTTAATCTTCTTTAAGTTATGGTGCCCTTATGAGTTATAATTACTTGCTTTTTGTACAGGCACCCTCTCTTTGGTCGAAATGTCCCACTTTCCAGTGGATCTGGGTTTATTATGTCTGATTCTGGTTTAATTGTGACCAATGCCCATGTGGTGTCAAGCACAAACGCTGTATCAGGGAGACAACAATTGAAAGTGCAGTTACAGAATGGAGATACTTATGAAGCAACCATCAAAGACATTGACAAGAAATCTGACATTGCAACAATAAAGATTCACCCTAAGGTGAGTGGCATAAACAGATGAATGAATTAATTTGGGAACCTTATTTCAGTTTCATTTAGTACAGGGTGATCAGCTGGAATATATGTTTAGGGATTCCTTGGAAATATATCTGGGGAAAACAATGTGATGAATAAACTGCTTCTGTAGGACTGGAAATTTTTAATATGTTATAATTTAATTACATTGTCTTCTGTGCTAGGAACTGCTAATAAAAGAAGAAAAAAAAAATGCAGCTCATTCAGTATGTCAGCAGATTCTGCTGTCTTTACCTGAAGACCCAGGTGTTTTGGCTAACCCTTCTAGCCTTGTGCCAGTACATGGATTGCAAGGCGGTGCACAGTGTGGGGAGAGTGGCAGACTGGCCAATAGCTGGTTTGTATACTGTTTCTAGGAGGAGGGAACAATCTGCTGGAAATGGGGAAAGCTTGTTCAGAATCTTGCTGGCTTTTAAATTTTATTTTTTATTTTTCTGGAGAAATTTCAAGGTACTCCTGCTAGCACTTTGTTTCTGAAAATAATTTAAAGCAGAAACCCCCGCCAGAGTTACCTTGTGTAAGTTTTGGGTATATAATAGGGAGTTGCTGTTTCATTCATGTAATGGAATGTGTGTGTTCCTAACTTCTTGATAGTTTCTGATCTTTCCAATCAGGTTATTTTCAGGTGCGAACTAATGCTTCTTTCTTTCTGTTTATTCAAGAAAAAACTACCAGTATTGTTACTGGGACACTCTGCTGATTTGAGGCCAGGAGAATTTGTGGTGGCAATTGGAAGTCCATTTGCCTTACAGAACACGGTGACAACAGGTATTGTAAGCACTGCTCAGCGAGATGGTAAAGAACTTGGCCTACGGGACTCGGATATGGATTATGTTCAGACAGATGCTATCATCAATGTAAGTACTAGGTGTCTGTGAGTTACATTCAGGCATTAGTGCTGTGAGAAGTATGTTAAATAAAACTGCCCTCTCTGAGGTTGTCTATGAAAATGTTACATATAACAGACCTTTCTCATTCTGTAGATCTCATGCAGTAACACATGGTTGTATAGACCAGCAGTAGATCAACACATTTCTCTCTCTGCTTGTTCAGCTGAGCTGGCCAAGAAGAGCTATAGAATAGAGCCAAAATTTCTTTCAGCTCCATCCATTAGAACCAGATGGAGTAGTCAAGTTGACAGCATCTGCTTGAATTTAATGACAGGACACCTGGGTAAGAACTTAAGGAGAGGGATGGTGGGTTTGCTTTTGTTGTTCTTGTTTTCTGTTTGCACATCACATACTCCAAGTGAGAATCTAAGTGTAAAATACCATAAAGTTTGTGATATTGTTGGAATTAAGGCTCCCTAGCACTGGATGTTGTATAAAAATACATTAAAATAATATCCCTTCAGAGCAGCTTGGACAGATCCAAGGAGCTCAAGTAGAGTCCTTGGGTGTATATATAACTTGTACTGAGTCTAAAAAGAGCACTGCATGCATATCTGAGGTAGAAAATGGCCTGAAATTGTATGGCTTAAATATTTTATGCATTGAAAGGAAAATATTTTCAGCATTTGTTTGCTGGACCTCGGTACCAAATTTGACATAAGTCATAATACTTAGTGTTTTACACATCCAAAGCACTTCACAAATGTTTATCATCACAGACTTGTTGAGAGAAATTGTGTGGAAAAAGAGGGTAATTACTTTTTGTGCTAAGATATGACATGGAACTGAGCATTTTCAGGAAGCTCCTATGTGATCCAGGAGCTGAAGCTCTGAAGATATTTAATTAGAATTAGTTTCTATAGTTGTAAAAGGAGAATAAGAAAACTTATGCAAAATGTGTTACTTGGAAGCACACATTGAATTGGTGGCAGAGACAGAATTAGAACATGGGATTCTTGAATTCACGCCTATACATGTTCCTCAAGATCAAACTGTTCCTTGTTTATACTTAGGCATTCAGTGCCCTGAAAAGCTAATGAGAAAGTTTAGACAAGGACAGCAGAGTGTGTCAGATAGTGCTAGATCAAATGGAATAGTGATGGCAGGGGAGGTAAGGAAAATGACAATATATTTGAGTTACTTTGCCATTTGAGACCAGAAAATATGAAGATAGTCCCTGGCATAGGGATGCTTTGTGCTTAGCTAATGCACTAGTTTTCTCCTGAGAACGGGAGGAGTTTCAGAGCTGGTCTATTCAGAGCATTCCTGTGGCTCAGCCAAGACTTTCCTGCAGGAATGTGTATGCAGCTGCCTTGTGAGAAATACTGGGACAACAGGACCATGGGGCAGGAGAAAACAGGGACATATGTTCCTAAGTGGAGCTACTCTGCATATGCCCAAGTTCTTCCATTATCACATCCTTCAAGCAGGGGACAAGTGAATAAAAGATGATATGCTGAGGAAGGCTGGGACATCATTATCTCAGTTCCTTTGTGCCAGTCAGACACAAAAATGAAGAGTGTAGCCTCTGGTCACTGAAAAGATACAATGTAAGAAACCAATCTCTTTGTTTAAACTCAAACTTTGAAGCTGTTTTAAAAACTTTAACGTCTTTTATTCTTCTGGTAATCTATAAGGTTTGCTCTGTGCTATCTAAGTGTAAACAGTTTATATGGCTCATGTTACTGTCATGCATCACTTGGCTTTTGTTTATTTTGAGTGGTAAGTTGCTGCTCTTGGCTGTTCAGTAGACTTACTTGAAAACTCTGGCCTCATTCGAAAACAAACTTGTTGAGCCGACACGAAGATGGACCAGGAACTTCTCCAACTCTCATTTCCTGTAGTCCTGTTGGATGTTTCCTTTGAAGGCCATTAGGTATTAGGCAATTTCAGATTGCCCGAAGCTGCTACATGCCCTCCCTAGAGAGGGTTGCATGTCTGTGGTTACTAAATCAATCCTTATATAGTACCTATGTCATAGCAATATGCTGCGATTAAACACAAAGTGCGGTGTTCTTCTCTGGTGTAGAATAAGAGAGACTGACAGTGTTACAAACCAAAGTGATAAATAAAACAAGAAGTGTACATGCACCTCACTGAAATAGAACATTAAATAGCATGTGGTTATTTCAAAACCTTGTTCTGATAGTCTGTAGAAGAGCTGAAATACTTGTTTTAACTATTTAATGATTCTTCTTAAACTCGGGGTCTAACTATTTGGAGTGGTAAGTTGCTGCTCCCAAATTAAGGCCTCTTTCTGTAAAGAAAAAAAAATAAGTCTAGTTGTAAGAGTTGTGCATGGGTAGGGTAAAACCTACATGTAATCTTCTGTGATCAAAATCGTGTCCTTCAGCGCTGCCTAAGAAGTAACGTTCTCTCTTTCATTTACTTACAAGAAAAATACCATTTGAAATGAAAATTGCATTTCCTACAGTGAAGTACTAATTTATTGTTCCCTTATGTTGTTTTTACAGTATGGCAACTCTGGAGGACCTTTAGTTAATCTGGTAAGTCCAGGTGACTTGGTTTTTGTTTTGTTTCAAGAGCTATTTTTACTTAAGTGGGAGAATGTTTACAGATATATAAAGGGTGAGTGTCACGAGGATGGAGCCAGGCTCTTCTCTGTGACAACCAATGATAGGACGAGGGGTAATGGGTACAAACTGGAACACAAAAGGTTCCACTTAAATTTGAGAAGAAACTTCTTCTCAGTGAGGGTGACAAAACACTGGAACAGGCTGCCCAGGGAGGTTGTGGAGTCTCCTCCTCTGGAGACATTCAAAACCTGCCTGGACACCTTCCTGTGTAACCTCATCTGGGTGTTCCTGCTCTGGCAGGGGGATTGGACTGGATGATCTTTTGAGGTCCCTTCCAATCCCTAACACTCTGTGATTCTGTGAATATATATATTTATTTATTTTTTTAAGATTCATGGGTCATACCAGCTTCCAGTCATTCAAGCTAATGGTAGGCACATACCCTGAAGCTAACACAAACTGTAAAAATTGGGTCTTAGTTCATACACCATTGGAAAACATTCCCCCACAGAGCAGAGGAAATTTTACATGACAGTAGAGGAAAATGGGTTCTGGTAGGAGCAGTTACACTCATTCACACTGTGAAACCTGGGCTGCACGGCAAAGATGGGACCTGGTTAATCCACACAAGTGATTTTAAAACAGATTGCTTTAAACCAGCACTGATTTTGCAGGTGGGTGAATTGTGGCTGTAGTGGTAGTAGTGACTCCACTGCCTTCTCAGTGGAGGGGATCTCTTGCTGAGTGGTGGGATGGACCTTGGATGAACAAACTGTACCGTAATCTCTCTGGCCATCAGTTAAGTGTGAAAGGGACTGTGAATCAGAGCCCAAATCCTCCCTTACAAGTGATGTTTATTTCTTGAGTGATTACAACACTCTAAAATTTCTTAGCCCAGCTTTTAACATGAAATACTAGGCAGTGAGCTGAACCCTGCGACTTGGGAGCCAATTAATTGGGTGCTGTCTCTCAACAGGATGGTGAAGTAATTGGGATTAACACCTTGAAGGTCACAGCTGGAATTTCATTTGCTATTCCTTCAGACCGCATCACTCAGTTTCTCACAGAGTCGCATGACAAACAAAGTAAAGGTAAGATCTCCAAGAAACGATATCTTCCAATTATTATCCTGATCTGTCAGTGAAGTGCCAAAAGACATGAATCTGGGATCCTGTTACTGAAAGGAGCAGTACAGTATACAGTATTTTACAGTACAGAACCCTATAGACTTGAAAATAGAAAACAACTTCACAGAAGTGAGAGAGACATTTTATTACTCAACCCCCCCCAGGAGTAGACAGTATCTGTATAAAACCAGGCAAAAGGGCCTCTGAGGATAGTGAGGACACAGATGAGTCATTACAGTCTCAAATGATCTTGAGAACAGATGGTGACTTGTTCAAGGAGTCTTATTCTCCTCTCTCACATATTGTACAAGCAAAAAGGAGATTAAGGTGTACTGTGGAGAATAAGGTAAAAACTTTTAAAATCACTTGTCCACTGATGGAACGTAATGTGTGCACTTTCAGGTGATCTTTGTTTTGCTGTGGTCATCTATGTCAGTGCTGTATAATTGGCTATTGCGATAGACTCTCAGACCCTGGTGGAAGAAGGGCTGTGTACTAATTCCTGAAGAAATGCATGGGGAAGCAGGGGAGAGGCAGAAAAAGAGAAAGGCCTCTTTTCCAAAGAGCATATAAATCTAAACATACCAGCAACTGACAACTGCAGCACTCTGAACTTCTCTTTATGTGCCTGCCTTGTATCTATCACACTGTACTAGGTGTCATAGTACGTGCTGCACAGCCAAAACTGATCTAGTAATGCTTCATTCAGGCCAAACCATCTTTTCCCTTTTGCTTGCCAATTTATCTGTCTGCACCCTACTCATCTTGTAGCATGACTGTTGGCTGCTGCTTCTCTTTAATCTTTTTTGATATTAATCTTGTCTTCTCCCGAGTTTATCCAGTTGCTGATGCCAGGGTTGTTTCTCTACACCATTGTCCTCTCAGTGTTCTTTCAGGTACTGTTTTTTCAGAAAATTCCCTTAGTCAGAAGTTTTAAAGTTATGCATCTGCTCATATATTTGACACCATCACAATTCTGATGGGTTCCCTCATCTCTGTTTTGCTGAATTCCCCGAATGAGATTGTTTTCACTTGTTGATTGGCAGGGGGGAAGTTGATGAAGAAGTACATTTCAAAGTAGCTGACATAATTTTGTTCCAGCCAACAAGTAAAAACAAAAAACCCAAACAAACAAACAAAAAGCAACAACAACAAAAAACAAAACCACAAACAAAACCAAAACAAAAAACCCAAACCCAAACAACTTTATTCACCCAGGTTATGAAGTGTTTGTTGGTTTCTGGGAGAAGCAGGTCAGGATCATGGGTGATGTTTCCCTTCAGAATCAAACTGCTGCGCTCAGACCAGGGAGGAGCGGTGCCTCACTCTGCAGGCACGTCTCTAGAGACCTGAACCACAAGCCTTATGCAGAAGGGCCACCATCTGCCATCCCAGAGGGTTCCTGTAACTGGGGCTGCGAAGTCAGTGAAGGCTGGAGATGCCACTGCTGAAGTCAGGAAATCAGCCACCTTGGTCCTTCAGGCATCTTTGCCTCCCGAGAACGATGAACCTGCTGAGCCCAGCTAGGGGTCCTAGAGAGAACTTTGCCTGTGGAACCCTAAGAAAAAACATAGCAAAAGATTCAAGTTTATCTTTTAATTGTAACATACTGTCTGACTCGTGTCATTTGCATTGTCTCCTAATCAAAGGGAAAGGATTCACACCTTCTAGCATCAGTGTGACAGTCACTGCTTGCCATTTTTTTTTTAATTTTTAAAATTTTATTTTTCCTTTTGCGTGTCTGAAGCACCTCTTGTACTTTTGCTGCAGGCAGAAGAGCAGCCACTTAAAGCTCTTGATGCGGAGAGAAAGAGAATTTCCAGGAGATATTTTCACCATATTTGAGACTTAGTTTGCATTTTTTAGGCTTTCAGTAATAGTTTTCAGGTTTGTATAGGCCTTATTTCTTGACATAAGGAATTTAAGTAAGCAGAATTTTGGGGATGTTTTTATCATGTTTTCTTCTGCTCCAATTACGTTTCAGTAGTTTCAGTTGGATCCACCCTTATGGTACAATTAGGTCATAGAAATAAGTTTAAGTGTATTACCATTTAGCTCTAAATATCATATTGCATGAAGATGATAAAATTCCCTTAGGAGACTGCTCTTTCCAGATTTACTCTGGGATATAGGAGGTACTCAGAATATTGTTTAATAAGCTGAACCTTACTATTTTAAATCTCAGTTGATCAGATAACTACCGGCTTTATATAGAAGGCATATATTTTTATAGTCCCATCCATTGTATGTAACTGCACATATATGATCTACTGAAGTATAGGAGCAGAGAGGGGGGAAAAAAGAGCAGAGGATTGCATTTGAATGGATTATTTGCCCTGATTATTACCTAAACATTCTATATTACCTAATGCATGGGTAATGCATAATAATACTTAATGTATTTTTGACTGAAGATTTACCACAGTCTGCATAGAGGTATTTATCCATTCAGTTATCTGAAATCCTTTGCTGATTTTGGGTTTATGAGTAGTAATGTTAACCTCATTTTATATTTAGGAATTCCTAAACTGGTGTGTGAAGTTAAGTGTCTCCATCTACATCTCAGTTTTAACCATCTGTGTGTTCTGTCCTTACTTCTGGAATTCATCCATATATTTAAGCACTGACTGATTATTTACTTCAATGTGTTTTGATAGTATCCCGTAGGAATTTCTCAGTTTCAGTCTTGGCTCTATTCTTAGTTTAGGCTTGAGCAAGACAGTAAAACCAGAAGGTTTTCAAACATGGATCCTCTAGAATGGAAGGTAGTCTGACAAAATATTAAAGAGAAAATCCATCCTAAGAGGTCAGGCTGGCCTCTCATTTAATGTTGTCAGAAAAGTAAATAAACCTTGTTTCAGGTGGGCAAGGAGAGATGGGGGAATTCTGCATTGGCCACACCCAGCAATTATATGTATCCTCATTTATGTCCCCAGAACACTTCTTCAGTTGTGCTGAAACTATATGCTTGCCTATGTATTTGTGTTACTGTTACTGACAATTGTTACCAATAGTCATGAGGGCTGCTCAGGAGGCTTTCTGAATATCTATTCAGACTACTGATTAAATTCAGCTATGCAATTTATATGGAAGGTACAGTGCACATAATTCAGCGTCATAGACTCAAGCTGTCTTCATGGTTTCTGTTTGGCAGTGGAATATCTTTCTTAAATGCTTTCAGGACTGCTCATGCAATCTGCAAGAAGATCTAAGTGCAAAAGGAGTGAGCAGAGAAGTAGGAGTTTTGCCTGCCACTTGAATAAAAAG
The DNA here is from genome assembly GCF_964273445.1 of Streptopelia decaocto. NCBI lineage: Eukaryota > Metazoa > Chordata > Aves > Columbiformes > Columbidae > Streptopelia > Streptopelia decaocto. Next base: position 66,847,901 of record NC_138658.1, read on the forward strand.
TGCAGGATTCGTTTCTTCCCTCGGAGATCTCGGTGATATCTTGGCTCCACTGAAATCAGCTGCAATGGGGATACTCATGTGCCAGAGATACTCATGTCCACAAGTATCTGAGTACCTGACCTCTTGATTTGGATTTATCAGTTCCTTTTGCCACAGTTCATAAATCGTAATCACTTCTGCCTTCAGTCTGTGTTTATTTGTCTGATTTGTATCTCTATTGCTACGAGCATCAATTAAAAAAAAAAAAAAAGGCAAGTTTAACAGTAAAGCAAATACTCCTCTTAATGTAGAACAGAGATCTCTGTAAATAGTGAACAGCTTCTAGATACTTGGGATCAGCTGTTTATGACTTTCTAGTAACACAAAAGAGATTTAAGTGTAAACTAGTGGTTGAGGCTGGTTTGCTTGACTTTGTACCACTGGAATCAGTGTTTAATCTTGCCTGGTGTTTACAAAAATGAAATGCAATTTGAATATCTCTGTCTGTTGCCCTCCACGATGGTTTCACATATGTTTAACCTGATTGTTCCAACATATTAACCTTCTTTTAACTACTGCTGGGACTTCTCCCTGGTGACGTGCTTCTTAGATTTACAACCTCACTTTATTCCAGGTCTCTTAATTATTTTTTCTTCTGCCTCATGGTTGCACAAATTGCCAGAATGACAGGTTTTGAGATTTGTTATTCACAGAGCAGATGTAATATGACAGTGGTGGTTCCAGGTGCCACATACTGTCCTGCCAACGTGACTGAAGTCTGATGTCAAAATGCCTGTCCTTTGGGATGATAAAATACTACAGCTAGTTGTTTGTGCCTGTTCAGTCTCTGCTGATACTTGTAATAAACTGGACAATTATATCGTTGATGAAAACTTTGCTTTTTGTGCAAGATTTTTGCCTTGAAATTGAATGGAACAGACTTTTGCAAAACAAAAGACGTGAAGTTTTTTTTACCGGTATTCTGACATATGAAATGTCTGGGGGGTGGGAAGGGGAGGAATCTAGACTCTGTGGCTAAAATAATCCATAGCTTATAGCTATCAGTTTTACTTTATACAAAGCTTGCTGCTGTTATAGTATTAACTCCTATTTGCAGTGTGTCAAACTCATTGTGGAAAGATGGTTGAAGACCACATTGAATTTTAATGCATGAGCAGGGGTGAAATAACACCCCAAACTGCCCAAAGATGAAGGTGGAATGAGACTTTTAGTTGTGTAATTAGTCTGTAGTTACCAGATATTTGTTTTTCCCAGAGTCTTATTTTTACATGGATCATTAGCCACTGGGGAAATAATTCCCTTTTAGATCAGCGGCATTTCTGCTGTGTTTTTTCATTCTTGTGCAATCTCCTCCTTGCTTTTTTCTTTCTTCCAGATCAGTTTTTTTTTTATCCTTTTTTTAATTTCCGTTTTTCTTTCATGTAAACTCTCCTAACTTGGCCCCAAGAGTATGCTTTGTGCTTCTGCGTATTTCTGCATCACACAGGCGATGACCAGCAGCAAACTGTAAACTGTCACCAGAGGCTCTGTCATGTATGTGCCTTGTGAACACAACTTCATCATTAACCTGTCCACATGGCAGGGGGATTATTTTCAGGTGTGAAACTGATCAAGTTTGGATATTTTTAAAAAGTAAAAACTTAGGTGTATGCCATGTAGACTAGAGAAGCAATGTGAGAGCACTAGTCCAAGGCCATGCCCAAAGCTTTTGAGACTTGAATTTTGAGTAAGCAGACTTCTTCATGACACTTAGTATAGCTGATTTTGATCTCATTACTTCCAGTTTAAAACACAGGAGAGCCAGAATATCTCAGGGAAAAGCAGGGATGAAAATTACAGATGTAAGATTGTTCAGAGTGCAGTAAATCCAATGTTTAGTAGTCAACATTTTCACTGACGCTAATGGAAATATTAGACATGCGTAAGATTCAGGACTAATTCCTTCACTTGGGACTATTTTTCTTGGAAAGAAGAAGATTTAGAGGAGACACTGTACATCTCCTTTTCAAACTTTTTCCTCACATGAGAATGTGGAGAAGCTCAAAGAAATCGTGAAGTTGTTATGCTGGAACAAGTCTGGGGAAATATTGTTTCATACCGGATATAACTAACTACTGAAGCATTCACTTCAGGAAGTCATCAAACTGCCTTTTTTTATTATTTTTTTGTAAGACAGCTGTGGAGCATCATGACTACTAAAAGCCAACTACAGAAGTGCGGTGCTGTTCCTGAAGGAGTGAATTGTCAACATTTAAAATTCTGTCAAGTCCTGGATTAAGTCCATGGGTTTAATTTTTTTTACTTTTCATTCTTTGAGGTAGAAAAAACAAGCTGTTTGCATGAGAACTGGTGTGAGTTTTTCAGTTGGCCTTTCTCTGAAAGGTGGAAATTTTCATTTTATTCAATCCCATTTCTATCTTTTAATGAGAACACCATATGGTTAAATTGTCTTGACCAGATTCAGATGAAATGGTAGTTGGTTAAAAAATTTTCCATTTGCTGAAGTTATGAAATAAAAATCTGTGATTTCTTTTTTTTTTTTTCTGAATTTCCTGAAGGAAAACTCTTGCAAACTGAGCCTCTCTCGTGTCCTCAGGGAGAGGGATTGTCATTCTCTCCACCAAGGTTCAGCAAAACAAAAAAATGACCTCAATGTAGATGTGTATGGTTTCCATTTAGTTTTGTTGGAAGCTGATACATCCTGTTATAATTGACAGATATTTTGGGTGATCAAAGTAGTTATTTTTGTCAGTGTTTGCCTAATTTTCTTAAATATCCTTTCCTTTATTTTCAGATGGGAAGAAACGTTTCATTGGCATCAGAATGCTGACAATAACACCTGCGTAAGTATCTTGGAAAGGTTGTCTGCATGATTATGCATACCATGTGTCGCAAAATGTGGTCAATAGTGGTTTAGAACTTCAGTCTTCACCTTTCGTTACAAATCTCCAGAGAACCCAGAAGTGTGTATTAACTTCTGTGAAGTCTGTGAACAATTTAATGGTATTGGTGAAACGTATATTCTGAGACTTGGAAAATCACTGTCAGACATTCTCTGAACACTGATAGCGGTGGATACCTGTTGATAGCTGAGGGAAAGTAGGAAGAGCCTGAATGGCTTTTTTAGGTTCTTGATGAGGATTTCTGGAGTTAGAACAGGCTTCAGGTGACATTTAAACAAGCTGCTGCTTTCAGGTGACTGTCAGTGCCAATGGCAAATGAGCTGCCAAAGGGTTTGGCAGTGGTTCTATCAGCACCAGCAGATGCTGTGTAACGTGAGATTTGGTGCCTAACCATGAACTGGAAATAAAGTAGTTGCTAATGTGCAGAACTTCATGCCTCCATGATAACATAACCAGAATATGGACACTCTTCCAGTTCTTTACTGTCTTTTATCTCTCACATTGCTTTATGTCTTGCCACTACCCCAATATATTCTGGGATAACCAGTATGGGCTCTCATGCTTGTGTGCTTTGCCAGCAGAAGGCATGTTACCAATGTGGCACTAGGCTACAAAATAAAACAATAGAATTTCCAGCTGGGGTTGTACTAAAACCAACTTTGCTTATTGAGTTACACTCTCACAGTCCTCCCCAAAGGGTCAGATCCTCAGCTGGAATAGATTGGTGTAATGGCTTTAACATCACCAGCCCACAGCCAATGGAAAGAAACTCAGAATGTTTCTCTGTGTAACTGTGAAGTGAATATGATGTGATATTTTACTGCCTTTGTGATGTCTAATGAAGCCATGTAAGATGTCTCCAGGCCTATTTTCAGGAAAAGACTTGCTTTAGTCAATCGTTAGCTTCTTCAGTACAAAATCAAATGAAGTGAAGCTGTGTGCAGCCAGTTTGGCTTGCTTTCCATCTGAGGGACCTCAGATTTTCATGACAGACAGCAGAGTAATACATCATTAGTTTAAACCCCCTTCTTTCTATAAATGGGCTTTAACCCACACCATACACAGACCTGAAATGATGTCATCTCCTCAGAAATAAGAGGATGTTTTTAGAGTCTTTGTTTTGCAGCTGGTTCCTGTCTTCTTTCTTTAGAAAGGGATGCACAAACAATTCCTCAAGAAAACCTGAGGAAGCTGAAGTTTCTTTGGGAAGTTCTCACAGTTCTGGTCTATCTGATGAATGGAGTTATCAGAAGCTAGATAAAGACAAATTAAGAATGAGTTGCAGAATGAAAGAAGCAAAATCATTAGCAAATGTCTGCCCCATCAGCAGTATTAATTCTTTGGGGCAGGAATATCATTTTCCTCTGTACAGCGCCTAGGACAGATATTGCTACTGTCCCTGCGCTCTTCTACAGTGCACTGTGTTAGTGCTACCAACAGCAAAAGTCAGGGTCTTGCAGGAGATGTACAAGACCATTAAATGCAGCATGCTTTGCACAGGTAAGTAATTTTGACTCTCTTAAAATCTGTGTTACTCATTTCAATCTAAATTTGAATTCCGTACATTCTCATCACAAGAAAAAGGGGCAAACAAGTAACTTAAGTCATTCATTTTTCGTCACCAAAAAGTTGAGAATAAATAAGTAACAACTTTTGAATGCTACTTCTTTTGTAGTAGAATCAAAAGCCATATAACTTCATTCTTCTTTTAGCTTGGTGGAAGAACTGAAACACAATAATGCAGATTTTCCTGATGTCAGAAGTGGAATTTATGTACATGAAGTTGTTCCAAACTCACCTTCTCATAGGTACGTAGAGCAAATTATATTCTTCACCATAAATAAACCTCAAAATAGATAGTAGGTAATATTTATATTTGAGTTCTTTCTCTTACTAGTCTTGATTTGTATTTAAACAATTAAAAATTGTGCCTTTAGGTTAAAAAAAATAATTAAAATATTTGTGCTAAGATTCTATTTACATCTAGAAAAGTGAAATATTTCAATATCAGAACTTATTTTAAAATGACTTTATGAAACCCTAATGGCCTGCAAATGTAAAGAACACCCCAAATACAATGAACCAAATGTTGGTTTTGAAGACTATGTTGAATATTAATAAATAGAAACTTGGATTAAGTTAAGCATAAATAGGATAGCATTCACATAGACATTGTCAGAGCTATTATCTGAGAGAATGTTTTATCTTAGAGGAAGAGACTATTTTACATAACAGTTGGAAAACAAGAGGCTTCTAAAATTGGGGAATTATTAAGAAGATTTTAAAAATTATTAAGAAGATTAAAAAAAGGCAATAAAAGTAGCTGTTCTGGATTACGTTTGAATAGCAAGAGAGAAAGAATTTACCTGTAGTTCAGTTGGCTCACTTGGCTTTTCTTGAACCTTTGAGAATGGTTTAATTTCCAGTGCTTGAAATACATACTGGAAAGAGAAGAGCATGTTGTTGCAAATGGATGGAGTTGAGTGAGTCAGTCATGGCTAAAAGTCTTCACTCTTTCTCCTTTGTAGTTTTGTGAAAGACAAAGAGAAGGCTAGACTACTTTTACTGTTGTATTTTTGCTGTTTTAGAAGAAATTCCTTGATGAAATAACACAAGCCTCATTTTTTGTGTTTAGCATATTCTACCCGTTATTCCTTTGCAGTCACAATAGTGGAATTTCCCTTCAGTGGAAACTAAAACAAGTAAAAATTTATCACATCAGCCAAAGAGGTGGTGAGCAGTCTTTGTACTTTTTTTTTCTGCATAGAATGTATTTTTATTGCCTTTTTCCTCTTGCCTCTGCAGAGGAGGGATCCAAGATGGAGATATTATTGTAAAAGTCAATGGGCGTCCTTTGATGACTTCCAGTGACCTGCAAGAGGCTGTGATGAATGAATCACCTCTACTACTTGAAGTTCGAAGAGGAAATGATGACTTACTATTTAATATTGAGCCTGAAGTTGTCATGTAAATAGAACTGAGGAAGCTCTCACCATAATTAAACTCACTTATTCTGGAACACTAGATACCTCCTTTACAACTACAGTAATTATACTTCCTGTTGACTAATGACAAGGTGGACTAACTTAATTGCCTGAGCCATTTCTGTACATAGTAGCTAGAAAGAATTCAATTATGCCATTTATAGAAGATAAAACTTTCAAAGACATTTCAGAACTATGTTCTGGGGTGGGGGAGGAAGAAAACAAATTTTGAGTAGCTGGTAGAAATGGGATCTGCTTCCAGTTCCTGCAGGTTCAGAGCAGATTCAGTTCTGCATTTGCAAAGACCAAAATACTACTGGAAGTGAGGAAGCATGCCGAAAGGGGAAATAATTCGTAAACTACAGCCATGGCTGCAGCAGAATCAAGCTATTGCAATGCATAATTGTGCTTTTTTTTAATGTAACTTTTTCAATGTGAAAATAGTATTTGCAAAGCTTGTATTTGTTCTTAGTGCTTATACGCTACGTGTCAATCCAGGTAGATTAAATCTGTAAATATCAAAAGAAACAAAAATGGTATCAGGCTATAGAGTGTTACACCTAGGTCATGCAATTTTGGAATATAGTAAATGATTCTTATAGAATTAATGCCTTGTTATAAATAAGTCAAAATGATGTGCTGAACAAAGTTAAGTTTGAGAAAGTGCACAGTTTTTTAAGAATTTGATACAAATTAGTTTTGCATTTTACTGGTAAGCTTTGCTGTAAAATTGTTATACTACTTTTGGCTTGTACTGTGTATGTTTCTACTGTACGGAAATTAAAGTTTACACAAATAATATGTTGGTGTAAATCTCTTTTTAAACAAGTTTGTCTTCTCTCCCTCTTCTGTCAGACTGGAATAGACTCTCCCAAGAGAAAATTTTGTTACAGAAAATTGGGCCCTGATGTTACGAAAACCCTTTGCAGACCTATGGTGTAATTATTCTGCCCTTATTTAGACTGTTTAGAAATACTTTGCACACAAGTCATTTATTTACACTGTTTTACGTATTTGTGAATTGTACTTTGTCATTTAAAGTATCTATTTGGAATCCTGTTGTCCCCAATTCTGTTTGTACGTGACAAGATGCAGAAAGGAAGCACCATTAACCCTGTTTCACAGCTAGAGCGTGTGAGAATTTTTATGTAACAAACCTAGGACAGGAATTTTTAAGAATTATATCTGGATCTCCTGCATATCCTAAAGCAACAACTATATTATTTCTTAGTGAATATTGTTAGTGTTGCCAAAGAGACAGAAGAGTGTAGAACCTTTCCTTTAGGTTCCCATCATATCTAGACTCTCTGGCTATACTGAATGACTTGTTTGTGACAAGCCTTGCACCTTTGTATTTGTACAATGCCAGGCATACCCAAGAGAGCAGTTTGTTCATCACCTGCTGGCTGGCTGTGACTGCAACTATACAGTTGAAAGATGGATGGGGTATATTCCTCCTCAAAATGAATACTGTTTCTTTCCATCACGTTATCACCCATGTCTTTAATAATGGTGTGACATCCATGCTGTTGCTAAAAGAAGAGCTGTTTTCATACCTCCCAACAAAAAATGCTTAGTTATGCCTGTTGCATATTCCATTTTGAGAGGGATGGACTCCTTTCCGTTAAGATATAATCCTAGCATCCACATTTGCAAAAAGCAAAAGCGTGTTCTGAACGTAGGAGAGCTGTGGCATGCAGAAGGAGGCTGTCATGGCTAAAGTCAAGCCTATCTGTACGTGTACCACGTTAGGACTACCCTGGTACATTTTTTGGTGTGTGTTTGTCTCTTTGTCTATAAATATAAGACAAGTTAAAATATTTCTTTGAGTTTGTTGCTAATTTTTCAGATTTTGACCAAAAATTGTTTTGTAAGGAGACCCACGGAGTGATTAGCTTCTCTTACTGTTAGAGAAACTTTTTGGCTTCCCGATAACACAGTAATGATTTTGAAATAAATTGCATAATAACTCTTACTACAGTAGTACTGAATAGAGTCTGAAAGTGGCATAGCTGCATTAAAATTGAAACAACACACTGTTGTTGGCACTGGCAAGTGCCTTGGACTTTTAATGGTGACACTGTATGGAGGAGAGAAAGGCTGTTTCCTTACTTATCAAAAACTGTTGTGTTCTGCCAACATTCCTTTTTTTCTAAGCTTTCTCTGAAAATCATGTGGAGCTTGCACATCTAACAGTTTGCAAGTGCTGTTGCGTATTTTAGTCTGAGAGGACAAAAGTCAGATGAGGTTCTTTACAAAGAAAGTGTTGTCGCTTCCTTTGGCTGCAGGAGCATCTGTGTCATTTCAGCTGTGGTGTGACCCTTAGCTGCTGAGACAAAAGAGCAGAATTTATTAATTGCCACACATCCCCCTGACATCAGCCAGAGCTGCAAAGGTTAATTGCTCAATCTTAAGACAGCATCAACATCTGTTTGCTGCCAGCAGTTCATGTTAAGTCTATAACACAACCTTGCTATCTTTGTTTTTTGGCTGAAATAAAATGGCAGTTGGTGTCTAAAGTAAAACATTCAGGCAACTTTTCTGTTATAAGCAGTTACTGTGTCTTTCAGGAAAAAAAAGAAGGAGTAACAAAAATGTGTAATCTTGATCTCTCAAAGAAACTGAAAGCTGCAGCTTTTCCAAGCCAAGGTTGGGTCAACAAGATGAAAATTTTTGATATTCATTAGCCTGCCCACAAAGATTTCTAAAGCCTCTTTGTTATTTCTGCAAGGCCTAATCAGTAAGATAAGGAAAGACAGAATCAGCAGTGACAATACAAATGACATGAGCATTTCTGGGTGCTTCTATGCTGCAGCCCAGCAAGGTCTGCAGCGGGAGCTGCTCGGGGCTGCCAGCACGATAATCCCACAGGGGAGATACCTGTCACCTGTCCTGTGGTGGGGCTGAGCAAGTTAAAGACAAAGTTTCAGGGTCAGTGTTCAGTAGAAGACAGGAATGAGATAACACCATGCATAATATAATGCCATTCATAAACAGAGATGAGGGCTGTTAGGAAGACATGGTAAGGATGAAGCAGAAAACAAAAAAGGGAAACAGCACAGAATAACAAGAAAATAATTCTATCCTTGGGAGATATGACTTTTTTTTTTTAAGAATATATGTATTTTAATTTCTTTTATATAATTAGGCACATCACTGGGCGAGATAGCTCTACAGCTGCCTGAACCAGGTACTTGAAGACCCCTTTCTGCAGGCATGGCATCATATTTATCTCTGCACCCTCAGAGCAGCTTGGGATGGGAGGGTAACATCTCAAAACATCAGCGGCTCTCACCAAGAGGAACAGGTAATGGAGAGAGGGCCCTTAGACTGTGGTCACTGTGGCACACACCTGGTCTCCTCTGAGCACACGTAGCAGCTCCTGTGGCTGATTATTAGTGGCTCTTTACTCCCTCACTATATATTGCTCCTTTGCACTTGTACCTCTGATATCAGTTGAAAAATATGATGTCACAGGAAAAAGGGTCACTTTCTATTTGCAGACAAAGGAAAAAAGAAGATAATTCCTTCCCTTGCAGGGGATCCTGTAGCTCCATTCAGTTCCTGGAGGCAGGTCTCAGGGCTTACCTGTGTGTGAATGGCTGGCAAAGCAAGCGGGTGATTCACAGGCTGTGGCCACTGTGCTGCACAGAGCACTCCCATGGTACGTCAGTCATACCTGCTGCAGGTCCAGGAATTTTGGCCTGCAGGGATCTGAAAAGGATTGAAAAGGCAGCAGAAATACGAGTTACTGAGGAGCTCCAGTGGTCACACAGAAAATCAGTGCACAGAAGCACTGCACAACCTATTCCCTGCGTGCTGTTCCGTATTTTCTGCATAAGCTATTCTGCAAGTCCACATAGAAACCAGCAGTCCATCCTTTCTATACATGTCTCGTGACTGCCTCTGCACCAGCTATTTTGTGCAAAGCCCTTCTGCACAGCTTCTTTCACAGGGGCTGTTTCACACTTCTGCATTTTGCCTTCGGCATCAGTTTTCTCTTCTCCATTGGTTTTGCACCAGCTATTCTGTACCACCATATATCCCAGACAGAAGTCTCATAGTCTTTTAATTTTGTTTTGACTGCTTGCTTCTTGCTTGAGGCTTTGTTGGTTTAGCAGGAATCTGGAAGAAAGATGAATTATTTTTCCCTTCCCAAGCTCTGAAGTCTGGAGTGCTGTGCTGGGCCTTTCAAGTCCAGAGCATAGTACTGGGGCAGTGGGTTGATTAAAAGTTTATTTAACTGCAAGACACTGCAGGATATAGAAGGTGATGCTGGATCTGTTTCTGTACCCTCATGTAGCACTAAAGTCTAGGGGTTGCTTTGAAGTAGGAAGAAGACTTAAAAAATGAAGGGAAAGGGGGTGTAGCATGTTTATTTTATTCCACTTATTTACTTGGGCTTCTGTAGTCTTTGTTTAACTGTACATGCATGGGGAAAACATCCAGGTCTGTGTTTGTTCCCATCTCTCTTCCCACAGTAACAGATTATTTTTGCAACTTTGGTGTTCTGCAAATAGTAGATCTGGTCTTTTATCCGGACCTTCCTAGTGCTTGGATCAGCAGACACATCTTGGTGGGGTTTTGCTGTAGAAGAACTTTCCAGGTCATGCCATGGGCTGTAGACCTCTGCAGAAATAACCACCAGCAGTTAAGGCAGAGTTGCTTAGAAGATCTTGTTGACTGGTCCAATTCTTTATCTTCTGGCAAACACACAATGTTATACTGCATTTTTCTACTGAAAATGCTCAACAGTATATTCACTAGCAGTGAATTAGTGCTTGAGGAGCATGGATACAGGAGTGGAGCTTCAGGCTGCAACAGTCACAAATGAAAAATAAAAAAGAGGAAAAATGTATTTGTTTTTTCTCTTTTGATTTTTATTCTCTGGGGAAAAAGGTCAGACAGAGCAGGGCTCTCCCCATCCCCCCTTCCCCTCCCTTTCTGTTAAAAGGCTCCTTTGGAGACTGTGAGAATATGTCAATATTAAACAGAATTTTCCCTATAAAGTTCTCTGGAGAATAACAGAAGCAACTGCTCGCTCTTTCTTTCTTTCTTCAACAAACACTGGCCTGGCCTTCACAAACAGCCAACTGAGGCATAGTCAGGAAAAAACAACTCCTTAGAGGAAGCAGTTGCCAAGGAAAATAATTGGGCAGCATGAGGGGTTTGGTGATGCAGTTGCACAGCTGCTAAGTTCAATGACTTCTCGATTGCCTCCATCTGAAGTTGTGTTCCACTATGAAATGATCTTCTACCTCCGTAACTATAAATAGCTGGTCACGATGATTTGCTGCTTGGAATCCCAGAAGCAGCTTGGGAAAAATACCAAACCCAAACCCTAACAACTAACAAGAAAACAAGAAGCCTTCAACTGTCTTCTCAGTAAGATCCTAAATGTCAGAGATACAGAGAAGATAGAAAACATTGTGCTAATGCTTTTGAAGATGACTTTCTAACATCTCAGTTTGTCAAGGAGGTGTTCAGTTCTACAGCAGTAGAGCCAACTGGTCTGTCCTGTGGGAGGAAGTCCATGTCAGGGTTGGTGATGCATAGACTGCTGGTCATTTCATCTGAGCTACCTGTCTAGATGTCATTTTGCATCAAGGGAAAGGAACAGTAGCTTTCCTCTTCTCAGAAAAGCAGAGGTTCAAAACAGGTCCAAAAAGTTGCATTCTAAAAATATCTACTACGAAGCCTGCCTCCTATACAGAGGGCCTCAGATGACCAGAATTGATGTATGTGTCTCTGATGTATGTGTGCTGTACAGATCTCAAGTTAGGTGAGATGACTTTTCATCCTACAATCTTAAACCAGTTTCAGAATAATGAAGGTTATGCCTTTGGTTACTAGCTAAATTTCAGTCTTAATTTTCAATAAGTTAAAAAAATCTCAACTTTGTCTTGTGTCCAGTAGAAGTACTGGGAGAAATGGGAGAAAAGAACTCTTTCTGAGTGTAGTAATACATGATATTTCATGGTATTCCCTAGGTTTATCTGCAAAAACATGTGGTAGGTTTTTCAATTGAAGGTAGCAAAATGATAGATCCCACCTCACTCAAGTGTCAAGCTCACTACACCATGATGTGCCTGCCACAGCCACCTACTAAGAGTTACCTGATCAGTGTTTGAAATGCCTAAACTACACTTGCCTTTCTAGCTGTTTTACCTGTAAAGCTGTTCATTTCCCATCTATAAACCCAGATGCAAGGGACATAGGAAAATGCACCAAAACCGTCGAAAATGCTCCCAAACACCTTTTTAATGTACATAAAAGTATCTGAGCTTGAAAGTCCATTATCTTGGTAGTCTTTGAGGTTAGACACTAGTATTCCGTTTCTCACGGCATGTTATGCAGGTCAGTTCCTGCAAGCTGTATATCTCACTGGAAAACTAGCTATTGCTTATATTAGGGGTGTAAAGCTGCCAGTTGTGCCTCTACAGAAAGTTTCCAACATCTGAAATGTGTTACTCCTCTGGGATTAAATATTGCCATTCTGGTGTACTTAAATATTGTCATTCCTGCCCATAAATATTACAATGAAATCCTCCATGTAGGGAAAAGCAGAGAAGATCTTGTGGCAGGTTGAGGGAGTTGTGATGTTTTGAAAAGCCCTTTACAGCTTCTCAGTGGTTTGAGATGTCAGATGTTATATGAAGAGAAGAAATCAGTGGGCAGAGTTTGAGGAAGTGATGAGAGGTACAGTGATAAATATATATCATTTTTTCATGTTTTTTTCCTCCCAAAGTCTGTACATACGGTTCATGTTTTTGCTGATATTGTTGCAGCAAATTTTCTCAGTGATTGTAAGATTTTTTAAGGGAAAGTTCTTTGATTTCTGGCTAATTAATATCATTAGTGTTATTGGTATGTGGCTAAAGAATGACAAACGGAAATTGAATGTGGAATGAAAGCTGAGGGAGCTGCTTTTATTTTTTCTTCACATCTGTAACAGCAGCTGCAGAAAAAAGAAAGACACGAGTAAATTGTGGCAAACTGAAAAAGAGCAGCCTCTGAAAGCAGCCTGGCAAACTTCTATAAATCACCACCACCCCTTTAAAATAAAGCAAGCTTTTCTACAGCTCAGTTATACCACTGAAGAAATTTAATATTTGTGTTGAAAAGAAAAATAGTAACCTTTACACATTTTACACTGGTAGGCATTACAGATTTGCCTTCACTTGCAACAATATTTGCAAAACTTACCCAAACGTGGTACGTAACCGATAAAATCACTATTTTCTTAAGAGGTATGTGAACCTTGTCTAAGATTATTTTTAAATGGGCAGTATTTTCATAACACGGCATTTATTTTGCATAGTATTGAGGAAATTTGACCCGACTGAATCAATTACTAATACTGTCAACCCTAGTGACATGGAGTCAGGATCTGAAATAAAAGACTAAGGCACAGAGGCTCTATAAAAGATATTTGAAAGTTAGCTTGCCAATAAGCAAAGCCCTTCCATGGCCTTTGGGTAGGTCTCTATAATTCTACAGGCTGCTGCAGGTTGGGCATACATTTTTTTCTCTATGCACTGTGAAGGCTGCAAGAGTTTGCACCAATTCCTCATAATTACAACAGCCAGGGAGAAGTTAACACCCCTACCTTGCTGATAGTAAACGCCTTCCTTATCCACCTTCATCTGACTTAGCTTTGAGAACGTGCTTCTGCAGATTATAAATCAGCATAAAATATAGAGCTTCCTTTTCTCCAGAAAACTCTGATTCCTCTTTAAGGACACCTACATTCCTCTTCTAACATGTAAAAATTTGCTACAGTTTTCATCTTGTTCAGGTCAGCAAAGTTTGGGGGGCAAATGCAAAGAGATGCTTAAGCTTCAGAAGGTCAATGAGACAGCAAGGAGTCGTGCAGTCAAAAAATCAAAGATTTTGAAAAAAAGAACACTTGACACATTTTCTTTTTGCATGGGTTTATAGTCACAGATGCACCCTCTATGAAATCAAGCCCCTGTGGTCCTTTTTTTAACAGAAAGAAAAAGAAAAAGGAAAAGGAAAAGAAAAAGAAAAAGAAAAAGAAAAAGAAAAAGAAAAAGAAAAAGAAAAAGAAAAAGAAAAAGAAAAAGAAAAAGAAAAAGAAAAAGAAAAAGAAAAAGAAAAAGAAAAAAGGAAGAAGTCAAAGAGTTAAAAAGGAGCTACACACCATCCCTCTTTCTCTATTAGCATGGAGAAAGGAGAATCAAAAGAGAAAGGTAAATATGGCCTGAAGCATCAGTTACCTCTTCCTGGAATTAGTAGTGGTTGGATGATGCAGAAGTTTATTTAGCTGTCTATGTCTTTATGCAGTCCAATTCCAATGGAATTTGAGGTCCAGATTCTCTAGAACATGCAGGTGGTAAGCCATGAATACCTTATAGATGACACGATTCACTGTGTGTGGCTCATGGGTACTATATTTCCTGGAGCCTGACCATAAGACAAAATTTATATATGTGTGGCAGTATCCAACACCACAGCACTAGTTTGCATCCTGATTTAAGGGAGAACAGGTCAGAATATAAACATCTTTCTTGGAGCAAAGATTTCCCTCAAGTTCATCTCGACAGTTCCAGTCACAGTGACACATTTTGAGATTCATTTATCTCCCTAAAAACACAGCAATAGCTCAGCCAGAAAGAAAATAATTTACGTCACAGAACATAAAGAGAAGCTGGATTGAATGTAAGGCAGGAGGAGACATTTTTATTTCACAGAAATTTGTAAGTAGATGAAATATCCAAATCTCACACTCTATATAAGTATTAGGTAAAGAAATCTTACCATCTGGCAAGCAAAAGACAACCATCATAATTATATTTTGATATTGTTCACAATTTTTCAGATTTTTAATGGTGGCTACATGTTAGAGAATAAGGGAAAAAAACCCAGTGTTTAGCTCTTAAAGCTAAAATCACATCATTCTGAGAATCTGCTTCATGTTGAGTTTTTAAACTTATACAAAATAGGAAAGAGCTGCGTGAAAGTAAACCTTACTGTTTAAAAATGTGTAGCAGAGGTCTTTATGCTGTTAGTAGCAAAAATACTTCCACTCATTCTCACTGATAATTCACCACCTCTCTTTGTGCCAAAATTAGCAACTAGAAAGTCCTATTGATTGTAATGTACTACAGGGGATAGGTTTAGATTGAAATTCTCCCATAAAAACAAAGAAGAAAAACCCAGCAAGTGTGCTATTTAGCTTTTTTGTCTGTATGTGTGTGCAGAGATTAGAAGGAGGAGAAAAGAAGGTTTTAGAGGCATACAGGGTATAAACCCAAGATCTAATCCCATGGCTGTAGCAATAGTATTTTGAAAAATCATTTTTCAGCTGCTATGGTAAATGTTTCTAAAAACAGAGGAGAGGTTTACAATCTGTTACAACAATGAATCAAAATAGCTCACTTTCCATGTTTAGTCTCAAGAGCCTTGGTAAACACCACATTGGTTCATTGGAAACAGGAGAATGATTGACAGTGTAATGCAACCAAAACCCTGACAGAAAAAACAGGTAGATTAATTATCCATTAAACTGATACTCATCTACTCCTCAGAGTTCTAGTCACCAGAGCTGAGTCTGCTTAACTAATAAACCGTCCGTGAGTCCAGCACAAGTATTTTATAGAAACCTGGAGCCTTATCCTAAAATCTGTGAATTGAAACATGTGCTTGAAGTTAAGTACGTGATTAATACATTGGCAAACATTGAAATCTGGTCCATGCTAGAATTCTCATGATGCAAATATTGAAACCTCTCTCCAAATCTCTGCAAGTGATCACAGTTTGCCAGTCCAACACGTATTTCATCTGTGATTGGTAGCAAGTCCATAGTAGCCCTGATCTTATGAGTGATGATGACATAGCACACAAACCTAGTTAACTCCAGGTTATATATACTATAAAACATACACAATTGCATTCACATTAATTTTGCATGCACACATTCGGTCTATACACATATAACACAAAAATGGAAGTAAATATAAATAAGAATACAGAATTGTAGAAGTATTCATTAGGGAAATATGAAGATGAAAGATGAATTCTGTGGCTAGCAGACATTAAAAAGCCTGACACTGGAAACTTGAAAAGAGGTGTTCTTACCCTTGATCAGTTAAGAACACTGGTGGAAGTATTGGCAATAATGTTTAAAACATCATCTAACAGATATTTCCTTCTGTGATACAGAGATATTATCAAATGCAATAACAAATGTGGCAGTCAATTCGTTATAATGATGACATACTTTGCAGTTTAACAGTAGCTCAGGATGAAGTTAGACAACTGGATCCTGATTCTAGAGTTTGGCTCTTTTATTTTTTCTCTTTTTTTTTCTCTTTTTTTTTAAATTTTTTATTTTTTATTTTATTTTATTAGGCAGTTCAAATAACTTGTAGATGTTTTAAAAGCTGTCTAACCTGCATAATCGTTCATGTTAGCTTTCTGTAAACCTTAGAACTGTGGTGATGATCCATAAATAGCTTCAAGTGAGACTGGAAGATCTCTGACATTTTTAAGGGCTTCTAATTGATGAGCATAAAAATAATCATCAAAGGGTAGGTTTTTGATGGGATAGGGTAGGTTTCTGATGGGATAACTCTGCAGCTGATAAAATTAACTGAAATTGGAAATAATAAGTGTCTGGGAAAAAAAGAATTATTTTGTTTGCATTTTATGCAGACCACAGGAATAAGAGTCACATGACAGTAAGAGAGTGAGGGAGGAGGTCACTGTGCCAAATAAACTTTGACTTTAATACAGATAAAATATTTTCTGAAACTTATTTAAAAAGTAGGGAGTTTGCAATTCAAATCTATTCCAGACAGTGATTGATTCTGGACTAGTTTTTCAACTCCTTCTCTGCTTCAGTTGCTCCATCCATTAGACATAACTGGTAACAATTTCTAGCATGAAGCACTCTAAAATCTCAGGAAAATAAGATTTTACTATCAAATTGCAAATTTGTCTCTGTGTGATAAAAAAATGAGACTCAGTGAGCCTGTGTGGTCTGCAAGAAGGTCAATGTCTAGATGGGCGTTGCCTCCTCTCTGATGTTCAGTCTCTTCACTGAAACCCTAGTTCATGACTGTGAATATGCGCTTTTATAGATGTCTGAATTCCATGTCTCAGCAGGGTAAAGGCAATATGCCAAGTTACTCAGGGTGATTCCTCCAAGCATCCTAATGTTTAATTTGCCAGTTTGGACTTTTTCTTTCTTTCCTTCCTTTCTTTCTTTTTCTTTCTTTCTTTCTTTCTTTCTTTCTTTCTTTCTTTCTTTCTTTCTTTCTTTCTTTCTTTCTTTCTTTCTTTCTTTCTTTCTTTCTTTCTTTCTTTCTTTCTTTCTTTCTTTCTTTCTTTCTTTCTTTCTTTCTTTTCTTTCTTTCTTTCTTTCTTTCTTTCCTTCTTTCTTTCCTTCTTTCTTTCCTTCTTTCTTTCCTTCTTTCTTTCCTTCTTTCTTTCCTTCTTTCCTTCTTTCCTTCTTTCCTTCTTTCCTTCTTTCCTTCTTTCCTTCTTTCCTTCTTTCCTTCTTTCCTTCTTTCCTTCTTTCCTTCTTTCCTTCTTTCTTTCCTTCTTTCTTTCCTTCTTTCTTTCCTTCTTTCTTTCCTTCTTTCTTTCCTTCTTTCTTTCCTTCTTTCTTTCCTTCTTTCCTTCTTTCCTTCTTTCCTTCTTTCCTTCTTTCTTTCTTTCCTTCTTTCTTTCTTTCCTTCTTTCTTTCTTTCCTTCTTTCTTTCCTTCCTTCTTTCTTTCCTTCCTTCTTTCTTTCCTTCCTTCTTTCCTTCTTTCCTTCTTTCCTTCTTTCCTTCTTTCCTTCTTTCCTTCTTTCTTTCCTTCTTTCCTTCTTTCCTTCTTTCCTTCTTTCCTTCTTTCTTTCCTTCTTTCCTTCTTTCCTTCTTTCCTTCTTTCTTTCCTTCTTTCCTTCTTTCTTTCCTTCCTTCCTTCTTTCTTTCCTTCTTTCCTTCTTTCCTTCTTTCTTTCCTTCTTTCCTTCTTTCTTTCCTTCTTTCCTTCTTTCCTTCTTCCTTTCCTTCTTTCTTTCCTTCTTTCTTTCCTTCTTCCTTTCCTTCCTTCCTTTCCTTCCTTCCTTCCTTCCTTCCTTCCTTCCTTCCTTCCTTCCTTCCTTCCTTCCTTCCTTCCTTCCTTCCTTCCTTCCTTCCTTCCTTCCTTCCTTCCTTCCTCCTTTCTTCCTTCTTCCTTCCTTTCTTCCTTCCTTTCTTCCTTCCTTTCTTCCTTCCTTTCTTCCTTTCTTTCTTCCTTTCTTCCTTTCTTCCTTTCTTTCTTCCTTCCTTTCTTCCTTCCTTTCTTCCTTTCTTCCTTTCTTTCTTCCTTTCTTTCTTCCTTTCTTTCTTTCCTTCCTTCTTTCCTTCCTTCTTTCCTTCCTTCTTTCCTTCCTTCTTTCCTTCCTTCTTCCCTTCTTCCCTTCTTTCCTTCTTTCCTTCTTTCCTTCTTTCTTTCCTTCTTTCTTTCCTTCTTTCCTTCTTTCTTTCTTTCCTTCTTTCTTTCTTTCCTTCTTTCTTTCCTTCTTTCTTTCCTTCTTTCTTTCCTTCTTTCTCTCCTTCTTTCTCTCCTTCTTTCTCTCCTTCTTTCCTTCTTTCCTTCTTTCCTTCCTTCTTTCCTTCTTTCCTTCTTTCCTTCTTTCTTCCCTTCCTTCTTCCCTTCCTTCCTTCCTTCCTTCCTTCCTTCCTTCCTTCCTTCCTTCCTTCCTTCCTTCCTTCCTTCCTTTTCCTTCCTTCCTTCCTTTTCCTTCCTTCCTTCCTTTTCCTTCCTTCCTTCCTTTTCCTTCCTTCCTTCCTTTTCCTTCCTTCCTTCCTTTTCCTTCCTTCCTTCCTTCCTTCCTTCCTTCCTTCCTTCCTTCCTTCCTTCCTTCCTTCCTTCCTTCCTTCCTTCCTTCCTTCCTTCCTTCCTTCCTTCCTTCCTTCCTTCCTTCCTTCCTTCCTTCCTTTTCTTTCTTTCTCTATCTTGACAAGTCACAATCAATTCTCCAACATGTTTTGTTTTCCTGGCTTATTAATCCTTTATCAGAAAGGATTAATCTTTTGTGTGTATGTTTGTTTTTTTCCTGCTTTTGTGTATGTTTTCTTTGTGTGTCACACCTCAAGTAGAAAATTCTAATAGGATATTAAGGTTCTTGTAATTTAAAGACAAAGTAGTAAAATAAAATTAAGGTATCCCTTAGAACATTTCTTTATTAGCCTTTGTAAACTAATGCCATACTTCACATCATTGGAAAACCTCAAAGCTAATAGGTCAAAAAAGATTAATTCAGTATTGACAGAAAATCTTCTACTTGCTTATAAGTTTTTGAGATGCAGTGTCCCATGCTTGAATCAAATTTCAGTCGGAAGGCAAGGATGATCTCAATTTTTATATGATACAGAGGAAGAAAAAACCCCAAATGAAATTTCCTTCCTCTCACTTTGAGAAATGTGACCAGATGCTCTCTTCATTATATGATATTAAAAATTTGAAGCAACTTACAAAAGATATTTGCATTGATACATAGGCATATAGGCATCTTTGATTTGTTGTCATCCAAAACCAAAAGAAAAAGGGCAGCAAGTAAGGGCAGGTTCTTGAAGTCTATGGTATTATTCATGTCTATAAGCTGTATCCGGTGCTTGAAAGGTGATATGTCTCACAAATTATTTTCAACCAAGTAGAAATCAGCCCCTGACCAGTAGCTAACTGACCGACTCTGCTGTGGAGTAATGCATTATTGTGCAAAAATAGCTTCTGTGTTGACAGATCTTATCTGCACAATGAGAGCAGCCATTTGTCTGAAAAGTTTGGTTTTTTGGAAAACAGATTTCATTATCAGCCAGCTGCAAAGTAAGTCAGCATTTGAACAACCAGGAACAGGAGAAATCCCCATAAACATCTTCGCATGTTAGTAACGTCTTTGATTCTGGAAGGTCTGAAACATCTGGGAGCAGCTGGAGTCTTTGCACTATGAAAATCAGCTGACAGCTTTAAGGTGCATGAGAAGTGTCTGTCCACGAGTCACGTGTCCACCTCCTTGTAAATCTGTTAAAAGGCAGAATATGCATAGACTGGTTGATATTCTCTATTTTTATACATGGAATAATAAAGCAGCAGGTGACTCCAATATAAGGTAAGTAATTTGTGGACATTGCACAGTATAAACTCATCAGGCAGCAACTTTGATACTGGCAACACTTCTGAGCATGCCGATTTTGAGGAGGAGAAGAGAAGACAAGGTTTATTCCATTTTATTTGATTACTCAAGATGCAAAAAAGCACCAGCCTTTCTGCTAGTAAAGCTACCAGAACACCCATTAGGGATCATGCTAGTGCTGTATGTCATGTGCCTCACCACTTAGGTTAGGTTGTCAAATTAAATAGCCTCTGGCTTTGTGATCCCTGTCTTTCCACTCCCACCCATTGCTTTTTGCCAAACTGTCTTCTCCAAATAGTTGCAGCAGACAAGTTTGGGGAAACATCAGGCAAAGAAAGGAGGGATTTCAGAACTGACAAATCTGAGAAACTGTAACTTTTTAACAACAGATCCTATTTTGTTATTACCTATGTGCAATATTGTAAATCAGGGTGAGTGGTGTAGTGAGGCAAGATATATTCATTAGTTTATAATGATATGAAGCTAAATAGGAACCTTCATTATAGCATGGAAAATAGTGGAAAAAAAACCCAAAACATTAAGCCGATAAGCATTGATAAACTCTATTTTCAGTGGTGAGACTAAGAAGCAATATGAAGAAGGCAAAGAGTAAATCCACACACCAGCCAATCACTTCCATCTTTGGTGCAAATACAGATGAGGTACTACTCTTTGTGATTAAAATTACAAGCTGCTGAGAAATGAACTAAGAGCAACAAACTCCTTTTGCATTTGTCATGAAACAGCTATAATTTTATGTGAAGGGATGACCTGGATTTGAGCCAAACAGCCAGCTGGAAAATATACAGCCAGTTTTAGGACCTCTATAAATTACTAAGTTGATTCCTTATGAAGAAACAAAGCTAAAAGTGTTCAGATCCCCTCGAAACACTGCAAGACTCAAATTGCATATATGTCAAACCAAATGGTGGACAGTCTAATCCCTCTCCCTCTCCCTCTCCCTCTCCTCTCCCCTCCCCTCCCC